>NW_004443949.1:1183929-1350014 GCF_000243295.1 Trichechus manatus latirostris | reverse complement strand
AGCTGTATAGTGAGTTCTGAAGTCAGGTAGTGTGAGTCCTCCAACTTTATTCTTCTTCTTCAGTAGTGCTTTACTTATTTGGGGCTTCTTCCCTTTCCATATAAACTTAATGATTAGTTTTTCCATCTCTTTGAAGAATGTTGCTGGTATTTGGATCGGGATTGCATTGTATTTGTAAATTGCTTTGGGTAGAATTCTGGGCATTTGATTTTTATGAGACTCTGAATCTTATTTAAAACAGTTTTAGCTGTTTTTTTCCTTCTGCCATTGTTCCAGTGGGGTAGGGAGGGGTGCCACCTTGTTACTGACAGGCAGACACTCAAGTGTGGGAGCTCCTCACACTGCTTGGTGGGTGAGAGTTCAGGCCACTCACATGGTCTCCACTGACCCTGTGGGAGGGGAGGAGAGCTTCTTGCTGGCTTGGTCCGTATGGAAGAAACTCCAGGCTCCCTGCTTGACCTTCTCTGACATTTACTTGGTAGGGATGGTGGGGTACCTCCTTATAGCCTTGAGAGGGTGCACGTCTCTCCCCACCCAGTCTCTGCAGGTGTGGGTAAGGGTGGGGCTGCAGTTATTTCTGTGGTGTTTGGCTGAGTAGTGGTTATTGTCAAGAGTTTCCTGCTGTGCCAGGCTGCCTTTTCCTGGTCCTTTTGTTAGAGACAGCAGGCTTTTTGTTTCTTTGCTTGGCCTGAGCTTGTTGGCGTTGCCGGGTTGCCTGCTTTTCAGCTCCACGTCTGAGATACATAAAGCAAAAAGAAAGCCCCAGGAACTCCCCACCATGTTGTTCCCTGAGTCTCGAGGTCCCTAGTCGGCCTGCCTTCTTCTTTCCACCTCTCAGAGTCTTCTTAAGTTTTTGAGATATAAAAGTCTAGAGATTTTAATTGTACTTAGCTGGAGGAATTGGGAAAATACATCTACTTCACCTTCCTGGAAGCAGAGCTAGCTTTTAGTTGAAATGTTATACTTAAACCTGTGTTTTAATGCATCAGCATTTTAAATGTGAAGATTGCAGCACATCGGAAATAATATGCCACTGTGGCAGGGAAGGAGCCCTGGTGGTGCAGTGGTTAAAGTGATCGACAGTAACCAAAAGGTCGGCATTTGGAAACCACCAGCGGTTCCGCAGGAGAAAGATGTGGCAGTCTGCTTCGGTAGAGATTTACAGCCTTGGAAACCCTATGGGGTCGCTATGAGTTGGAATCAACTCCACGGCAGTGGGGTGGGTATGGCATATAAAGCTTTTAGTTTGCCGTTACCGAGGAAAGTAATTTAATACTTTTCACCAATGCTTCTGTTGTTCTTAGAAAGGTTGTAAAGTTGGGGACTTAAGCAGGTTCTTTCCGCAAGGCACCTACCTTGTACTTAGTTGTGGATGTTGGCAATCATAGGAAATGCAAGTGAGAAGTAACCAAGAAATAAAACTTGGTCTCTGTTTTGCTGAAAGTGCTAGGTCTAAGTCAGACTTTTTAACAAGGGGTTTTCCTCGGTTTCAAATCCATGAAGGTTTTTCTGTGAAGGAGCTCAGCTTGGATTTGCTTGGTATGCACAAGTATGCTTCAGTCTGTCCTTGGACAGCTTCTGTGGTCACGTGTTTTATCTGCTAACTCTTAATTGCAGATAGCACCTTCCGCGCTACACTAGATAATAAGGTAAAACAGCATTTGAAGGCTTACGCTCATTCAGTGACTTGAGTAAGCAGTATTTAGTGAAGAGGAGAGGGTCTTTTCAGTAGCTCTGGAAATAGAATTTCATTGTTGCTCATTATGATTTGTTCATTTCATAGATACGCAGATGCGACCAGCAAATATGAATCTGTGATGAAAACAGAGCCAAGTGTTTCTGAATACTCAATTCGTTCAAAAGAAAGGATCTGCCACTGCTTTTCTAAGGTGACAGATGACTTATTCACAGTTGTAAAATGAGCCGTAAAAACATATGGAGTAACAACCATCAATCCTTTTCTGACGTTTTCTCTTAGGACGAGAAGCCTGTTGAAGCTATTAGAATATGTTCTGAAGTTTTACAGATAGAACCTGACAACGTGAATGCTCTGAGAGATCGAGCAGAGGCCTATTTAATAGAAGAAATGTATGATGAAGGTAAATACTGAAGGAGTTTGACTTGCAGTGCCTAAAAGTTGATGTAGATTAAATGTACACGTTTCACTCCTTATGTCTAGATCTGGTTTACCAGAGTACCTGGAAATGTGGACGATTTAGAAAATGGCACTGAACTTGAACTTTGTTTTTCCTTGGTGGAACGCAGGTGGTGTACCGTACGAGAAAGAGTTCAGTGGAATATGAAAGTAGAAATGTTTGCTTTCTCTATTGTAGACAAGTTAGAGAAGACAGATAACAAATTAGAAACTTAAAATTACATATATTTATATAATCCAGAGGTAATTACTGTTCATTTTTTATTTATACCCTTCCAGACTTTTGTCTGTGTACATAATATAGTAGAGTCCCTGTGTGGCGCATACAGTTAAATACTCAGCTACTAGCTGAGTTGGCGGTTCGAGCCCACCCAGAGGTGCCTCAGAAGATAGGCCTGGTGATCTGCTTCTGAAAGGTCACAGCCTTGAAAACCCTACGGAGCAGTTCTAGCTTGCACACGTGGGGTCGCCATGAGTCGGAATCAACTTGACAGCAACCAACAGTAGCATATATATTATTCTATATTTTATGTATGTATACGTATATCCTGTGCACATACAAAGTATACACATTACACATACACACACAGCATACATATATATGCTATATATACCTAAATATAAAATGATCCTCTGTGACCCCCCGACCCATTAGTGACATCAGGATAGCCGCTTGATCTACTTTGTTCAAATTGAAACCATTTCCTGTGAGATGTTGTCAGGACCTCGAGTAAAGGCAGCATCCTCGTTTCTGGAAGATCACTGAGGCATATGCAGTAATATACATTTTTTTGAAAAATGGAATCCTTTCATATGTATTGATTTGTGATTTTTTTCATCTGACAGTATGTTATGAACATTTAAATGAGATAGTTTTTCAAAAAGAAGTGAGCCTTATAACCTTACTGCAAAGTTTTCTTTTCAAATCAGATTAAAATAGTAATTTTCTGTTACAGGTAAATGAAATATTTGAATGCTGAAAACTTTTTTTTTTTAAGGGAAACTGGTTACTTATTTTTATCTACTTCCTCCAATTTGAAAAGAATCTTATTCCTCAGCCCTTTCAGGGCAGTGATGATGACTGGTTATCATTTAGGGGACATTTTTGTAGTGTAGTCAGTAAGGTCTGATTGGGGCTTGAAATGTCTGCAATCAAAATGATAAGGTTTAATATTTGCAAGAATGCTCCAGTGAGGTGGGTATTCTACATAAAAGACACCTTTAGCTACTGGGTCTACTTAGTGCGGTGACTTGACTTTAGGATTTTGCATCCTAGTTGGTTTCTGGAACTCTTTGTCAAAAGTACTTTTGTCACCTGTATGTAAACCTTTATTTAACTCCAACTGTGACATTAGAGAAGCTGCAGAAGAATATAAGAAGCTTACCTGTAAAGAAGGTTAAATCATACAGGCTGCTGAATATTAGTTTTTGAAAGATGCCTTTATAACTTGAATGTTAAACTGACTTGCTTCATTTTATTGTGGTTTAGGTGAAAGTTTACAGCTCAGGTTAATTTCTCATTCAAAAACTTTTATACACATATTGTTTTGTGACATTGGTTGCAGCCCCCACAGTGTGACAGCATGCTCCCCCTTTCCACCCTGGGTTCCCTATGTCCATTCGTCCAGTTTCTGTCCCTTGCTTGCTTTTTAGGGAAACAGCTTAACTCTTCAAGAAAAAGATGCCTAATGCCTAATACTAATTTAATGTAATAGATCTTTGAATTTTGCTTGTTTAAAGAATTTCTTTAAAATAGGAATATATTAGTTGTCTTCTTTGGGTTTAGATTTGTACACAGGGAATCCTTCTAAATTATAGTTTTACAAAAGTCAGTTGTGTGTTTGAGTCACAAGTAAGGAAAGTAAGCAACCCCACTGAGAAAGAGTGGGCTGCCACGTCTCTAAATTTACAAGAAAATCCTGCATTTCAAAACTGACAGGGATGCCATGATTTGTTTGGAATAGAATCTGAGGTTTAGTGACTGATGCAAATGAATAACAAATCTGGAACTTAACGAATACTATTTCTCTAGTTGAAATCCTGAGTTAAAATTATGAATGCTTTCCATATTCTTCTGTTTAATGATTTTACCTTTTTTTTCTGATTAGCAGTTTAAAATGATGGCAGGTATATAATGAATAAAGATGCAGTAGGTTTAGTGAATAATGGAACATGGATATTTATTAATTTTTGGCTTGAAATCTATTAGAAGGTTCCACTCAATAGAAAGTAAGGAAATAAGACTTGTTTAAGGATGCCTCTGAGATCATGCAAAATGAAGGGGGGCAGTCTTCAGGTCTCTGGTACTTTTTTATAATGGCTTTTGAAGGAACAAACTGACATCGAAGGGATACTAAAAACTTTATTTTGAATATAGGGCTGATAGAGGTGTCCTTATGGGATGAGCAGTTGTATCTGCTAGAGTGTAAGCTATGCGAGGGTAGGGACCTGCATCTTTTTCAACTCATGTATCCCAGGTACTTGTGCCTGGCACATAGCAGGCACTCATATATTTGCTGAATGACTGAATGTAGCTAATTTATGTTATTTAACAATAAGGTCATAGTGGAAAGAGTAAGGAATTTCTAATTAGACCTGGGTTTGAATCTGGCTGTGCCATTTATTTTTGCTGTGTGGTCGCAATCAACCTGCTGTTTTATTTTTGTCATAAAATAGAGATAAGAATGGGATGTATTTCATAGGATTGTTGCGACAGTTAAATAAGATGATGTTCCAAAAATGCCGAACACAGTGCTCCTAATAAGCCTCTGAATGGGTTCCATTATACTCATTTTTTGGAATTTGCATAGATTTTTCTATGCAAACAACGTCGTATATAATAGGTCGCTTCTTGGTCTAGCCTGTGACTGCTGCATTAATTCCATTTGACCCCACTGTTTTTTTTAGTATTACTAGTATTATCCAGAATTCTGAGACCAAGAAGCTAATTACTGCTTCCACTAAATGAAGGGCTGGCCTGGGAAGAACAGTGAAATAGGTAAAATTTCTTTGACTTCACGTGATGTCCTGCACCCACACTCTTGTGCCCTCTTGCTTATCCTAGACTCTACCTTGTGACACTACCTTGGCCTGCCCCATTCCACAGATGTATTCTGTGTTCAGAATTAACACTACCCTTCTTGCATCAGCACTTTTATGCCCTCACTACATTTTATTTTGGGAAAAGAGTGATCAAATTTAAGATAGTCATGCATCGCTTAACATCCAGGATACGTTCTGTGAAATCAGACGTTATGTGATTTGGATGTTGTGCGAACACCATATTATGTAGGGAAAGTTCCCATTAAAATAACAAGAGAAAGTACAGTTCAGTACATACGTATGCCCGTAACACAGGCATTTATAATAACTATCGAGACCTATGTATTATAGGTTATATATGTACTGTACCATTATACGCCTGGCAGTGCAGTCACTTTGTATACAGGAGACACGAGAGACACGGGTTGTGTGTGAGAAGCTGCTGGCGTTTGCTACGTCCACTACATCCTGTTCTCTGATCAAGATCTTTGAACTCTTGGCAACCACAGACATATATGTGGTCGGGCGTTGCCTGGACGTTCTGCAGCAGGTGACTGTATTTGTGATAGGCTTCTAGAGATACACATTTTTAACACAAAAGAATCTCAGAATAATGGAATTTTCAGGCAAGTGCCTATGCATACCACATACACATCTGGCAGCCTGAGGGGAAGGTATTACAGTTACATCAGGTCATAAAATGGAGGACAACCACACAATACTGGGAATCTTGGCCTAGCCAAGTTATCTTTTTTATTGTACTTTAAGTGAAAGTTTACAATTCAAGTTAGTCTCTCGTGCAAAAATTTATACACACAGTTATGTGACTAATAGCTGTCCCTATACTGTGACAGCACACTCCTCCTTTCCACCCCGGATTTCCCGTGTCCATTCAACCAACTCCTGACCCTCTCTGCCTTCTCATCTCACCTCCGGACAGAGGCTCTAGTCAAGTTTTTGGGGGACATAGTTCAATCTATGCCAGGCCCTCACTAAGGCTGACTACTCATATATTACAGAGATATCCTGAATATAATTAAGAATTTGGAAGCTTTGAGTGTTGTGGATTGAATTGTGCCCCCCTAAAATATTACTGAAGTCCTAGCCCCTGTACCTATGGATGTGATCCTGTTTGGAAACATGGTTTTCTTTTGTTATGTTAATGAGATCATACCAGTGTAGGGTGAGTCCTTAACCTAGTTTCTGAGTAAGAGAACAGACCAGACACGCACAGGGTGAAGGCGCCATAAAGAGAATTGGTTATAATTCTCCTGGAAATGCTTGGGAGAATTTACCACTGAAGCCATATGATTCATGACTTTTCTTTTTTGGGAGGTTTTGATTACTGATTCAGCCTCTTCACTTTTTATAGGTCTCTTGAGATTTTCAGTTTCATCTTCAGTCAGTTTAGGTAGTTCGTGTGTTTCTAGGAACTTGGTCATTTTATCTGGATTATCTAATGAGCTGGCATGGAATTGTTCATGGTATTATAATTCTTTTTACTTCGGTGTAGTCAGTAGTAACATCCCCATTTTAATTTCTAATTTCAATTTTTGCATCTTCTTTCTTTTTTCCTTTGTCAATTTTGTTGATTTTTCAAAGAATCAACTTCTGGTTTTGTTGATTCTCTACTATTTTTCTGTTCTCTATTTCATTTGTCTTGTCTGTAATCTTTATTATTTATTTCCTCTGGTAGCTTTGGGCTTAGTTTGCTCTTTTTCCAGTTTCTCAAGGGGTAATGGTGATTGCTTATAAGGAGAAAATAACTCAATTACTGGTATTATTATAGGTTTTTTTTTCTTTTTTTTTTGTACATTCTTCCATTTCATCCTTACACTCACCATATGATACAGGTTGTATTTCCATTTTGTGTAAGGAAACTTGGGCTTCTGTAGACACAGCAATTTGCCCAAGGTGACTCCCAGAGCTACACATCTGGACACGTGGGCTTTGCTGCGTAACTTGGGTGTCTTCCACCCAGACAGTAATGGGAATGGGGTGAGCCCCCCAGAGTTGTTTGGTGGTCCTGGTTGTATCACCTGCGGGTATCAAAGTTGTGATTTGAACACACCCCGCACTGACATGACCTCGTTAACACCCTATTCCCAGATGGGATTATATCCACAGGTACAGGGGTTAGGATTTACAGCACACATTTCTGGGGGATACAATTCAATCCATAATAGGATTCAATTTTATAAAATGAATTAATGAGAAATATAAACGATTTAGCAGTGTTGAGCACTTACTACATATTCCTTTCCCTCCCTTTTCTGATTAGTTCTGTAGCCATACAGATCTGCATATTCTAACATTGTGATGAGAGAGTGGTGTTTTTATTTACTTCCCCCTTTTTCTGAATTTATTACTGTTTCTATTTTGACCTAATATATGTAGCCAATTCCATGAATCTCCATAGGGACTTGAAAATGTGTATACCCCCTTTTATTAAATTCCTTCAAAGTACATTTATTCAGTAGGCTGTGATTATCAAATGCTACGGGTATTAATTGCAAAGTTAAACCTCACTGCTATTGATGATGGTTTTGTTTGTGTACTAAGTTAGAAAAAGTATTTTCCAACGTCCCTGTGGGTTGGGCCATGGTAATATTTTGTGTTTAATACTAATATTTAATATTATTGCATTGAGGCAGAAAGTAGACTGCTAGGATAAAAGCTTGAAGGGCTTTTCTCCCCTATAGTGTTGATGGATTTTCTGTCCATCCACTTTGCAGTTGTGGATTTAGCCAACATTTAGCCATCACTGTTGTACAGAGCACTGTTTAGATCCTCTTGTGCTTCTTTAACCGTATGCACTTACAGCAGCTTTTGGAAGCAAACTGTGAAATAGGGGCACTGAGTTGTCTGTTTGGGGTCTGAACTTGTGTCCAAGTATGGAGCTCCTTTTTTTTTTTTTTTGAGTAGCACATGGGTGTTTCATCACCGTGGGTCAGCACAGTCCATATCTGTTTTAGTCATCCAGGGCTGCTCTAATAGAAATACCACAAGCGGATGGCTTTACAAAGAGAAGTGTATTCTCTCACAGTCCAGTAGGCTACAAGTCCAAAGTCAGGGCATCAGCTCCAGGAGAAGGCTCTGTCTCTGTCGGCTCTGGAGAAAGGTCCTTGTGATGCATCAGTCTTCCCTTGGTCTGGGAGCATCTCAGCACAGGAACTTCAGGTCCGAAGAACGCGCTCTGCTCCTGGCACTGCTTTCTTGGTGGTATGAGGTTCCCATGTGTCTCTGCTTGCTTCTCTCTTTTATATCTCAAAAGAGACTGGATTAAGACACTATCCAGTCTTGTCAACCTCATCAGTATAACCTCATCATAGTGATAGAGTTTACAACACATAAGGAAATCACATCAGATTACACAATCATACAATACTGGGAATCATGACCCAGCCAAGTTGACAGATATTTTGGGGGGACACAATTCAATCCACGACAGTACCCCTAAACATTCAATTTCATCACAAATACCATTCAGAAATACTTCTCTACATCTTTTGTCCTAAGTCCTTGAAACAAAAGGCAGGCAAATATTGGGAATGTTCGTTGGTTGTACTACTGTGAACATCAGAGATGCTGCTGCTTTCCAGAGCAGAGAGTGCTAGGGTAAGAGAAAAGACAAATTAATTATTAACATGACAAATCTTTCTTCTCAGATAGTCCGAATGTACAACTTCCCCATCCTGCCAAGTTTTCTCCTTTATTGTACCTCTTCCCACTCCAAATCATGGTTCTAGATAAAGTCATGAATTGGTACTGAGTTTGCAACACTTACACACGGAGCCTGAGGAACATGTTGCAGTATCAAACAATTGATTTTACTCTCACGTGTACATATGTAGTTCTACATATAACATGTATGCAGCGTGACACTCATTCTTGACATTAGCAGCTAAGTGGATACTGAAATATTTTTGAAAAATGTTTAAATTTTAAAATATTTGAAATGTTTTTAAATGTTTTACAATTCTGCTTTTTCAGATAATTTCTGTTTAATTGATATTCATTAACTGTAATTTGTACTTTGCCTTTAATGTTTTTTTGTTTATTGTTGTAGTTTAAGTGAGAGTTTACATTTCAGATTAGTCTCTCATACAAAAATTTATACCCACATTGTTATGTGACCCTAATCGCTCTCCCTATACTGTGACGGCACACTCCTCCTTTACACCCGATTTCCCATGTCCATTCAACCTATGGGGAGTTCCTCTTGCTGAGATGGATGACGAGTCGCTGTACGGGTCCAGAGTGGTGTGCTTCATTTTTCTTTGTAGTCCAGGTGCACTGCGTTTGTCAGTCTGCTCAGATACCCTTATTTTAATCTTCCCAAGATAACTTTTCAAACCGTCTCCAGGATTAGCCATTGCCAAGAGTAGTGAGCTTCCAGGTAGACAGTATTTCGTGTGTGTTGTCACAGTTTATTGTTGGAGGGATTAAGTGTGACTCTGTTGGGAGGGGACTCTTGTAACCTTGTGCCTGCTTTTCTCTGGACTTCATCCTTCGCACTTTTCTCCCTCTGCCAATTCTGCTTTGTATCCTGTTGTATCTTCAGCGTGAGTCCTAGCGAATCACCAAGCTGGAAGTGGTAGTCTTGGGAACCCTGGATGCAAATATTTTCTCCGTTTACTCCCTGGACAGACAATGCAAATAACGGATTGTTGGGATCAAATGCCAATTTTCATGGGAACGCATGTCACTGTGGGAAAGGACAGCTCTCTGTACAACGTGCCTGGGCATTGAGGACTCAGCGCTCAGGGGCTGGTCGTGTAGGTGCTCTGCCTAGCATGTACCGAAACTGCAGACTCCCAGAAGGAAACAGATGAGTCTAGAAGGAAAGAAGGTGTCACATAAACCACATTGTTGTACAGTTTACACACGGTGATCCCAGGAAATGGTGGGAACACTTCTGAAATTTAAGTTCCCAGAAGGGAGGCCTTGTATTTTCTAAGTATTTAAAATAATCCAAAATGAAAAAAAAGATGTATGGAGTTGTCACCGGATTTTCCAAGTCAAGACTGTATGTGTTTTTCTGTTTTGATTAGCACATTTTTCATTTTTGATCAAGTTTGTAATGTTTGTGTGGAAACCAGTGTGTGACCTGGTATCCTGATGGCTGCTGGCTCCTCCTGCTCCCTTTCTAAACCTCTCATTCTTCTGACCTGTGGACCCCAGCTGACCATGCAGATTTTATCTGCCACTGTCTTAACTTCCTATGTAATAATCACGTCAGTCTTCATAGTGGTAAGACTGCTTTAATAAAGTGCTCATATTAAAATACCTCGAAAGTGTGGGGAAGGTCATGGGGGAAGGTGAGCGAGCAAACACACCACAGTGAGTTTTGCTGAGTGGGGCTAATAAGCCACCGAATTCCGCCTCAGTTCCCTTTAACAGCATTGTCCTAACTTGTCTGACAGCTATTCAGGATTACGAAACCGCTCAGGAACACAATGAAAATGACCAGCAGATTCGGGAAGGTCTAGAGAAAGCGCACAGACTCCTGAAACAGTCGCAGAAAAGAGATTATTACAAAATCTTGGGAGTAAAAAGGTAAATTGTTGACTTGAATCTAAAATTTTGCATTGCTGTTTTTGATGAGTCCTGTTTTAAAGCCAATCGTTTGTTTTTCCCTCCCTTCTTTTCTTGTTTCATTTCCTTTATCTGTATAATTTTTTGTCATATAGATTAAACCCTAACAATCTTTAAACATCATGAAGCTATTCTGAATATGTTACAGCCAAATTTCTTTGACACAGACCAGTAGCGCAAGGACGGAATGAGTAGTTGGTGACAGAGATGACATGTAGCATGAATAGGTCCTAAGCCTAGATTTTTAAGAAAAGAGGTAGGAGTGAGCTTTTTTTCCCATAGGGGTGGGAGGGTGAGAGGGGATGGGGAAAAGAAGAAAACCTTCTCTTGACTTAAAAATAAACACTTTCAGAGTTAACTTTCCCAAACGGGGAGGTATATAATTTACCCAGCATACGCTTTTATGTAAGACTCATCTTCCCTGACCAAGTGCACCATCAGTCTTTCAATTAAAAGTCTGAAACTTTGTTCTTATTAAGTAAGCTAATCCAAAAGCAAAATATAAAGTCGAGTTAAAGAGTGTTTTCAAAAAAGAAAATGATTTTTAATGCCAACAATTTTATCATGATAGGTTGGAAATTCAGAAAGTTTAAAAATTGGTCTGTATGTGTTTGTTTTTTTTTTTCATCTAAAGAGCAAATGGTAAAAGATGAGGAGTAATTTATTCCTAGATTACAATCTTAGTGAACAAGCATCTAGGAAGTTGGGCCAGTTTTGATGCTCATCTACAACTGTATGCTGACTATCTGGTGTCTGATTGCATGGGAGGTGACGGGAAACCAGCTAGTTGATGGGCGAGTCGTCTCTTAACTGGCTCCTGTAAATTTTATGGCAGTGTGTTGGATACTTAAGCTAACGATTATTAATTATTTCACCACCCTCAGAAATGCCAAAAAACAAGAAATCATCAAAGCGTACCGAAAATTAGCAATGCAGTGGCACCCAGATAACTTCCAGAATGAAGAGGAAAAGAAAAAAGCTGAGAAAAAGTTCATTGACATAGCAGCTGCTAAAGAAGTCCTCTCTGATCCAGGTATTGTTGCCCTTAATGCACTTCTGTCCTCTTGAAATAGCTGAATTGGTGACTGGCGATCTATTCTTACTCCGTTAACCCGGTTAGAGTCAGTCTAAGTGGAAAACAGAAGGCGTGGTGGGCTGGCTCTGTCTCTGGGGACGGTGAGGGTTCACTGCAGGAGCTGGTGACTGAAACGTGGCCTTGGAGTTCCAGTTTTATGTGGGCCCCTGCTTGCCCCAGCCCTTGCCAGACTCTGGAGACCCTGTACACGTTGGACAGGGAAAGACCATCAAATGCAGCATCAGAAGGCCTGAGTTTGAACGTTATTTCTGCTTAAACAAGTTATTAGTACTTTTTGGTCCTCAGTTTTTCCCCTGTGATAAGAGAAAGACAGCACTGCAGGAGCTCCTGTGTTCCTTCCAGCTTCATGGGTCAGTGATGAGTTCTCTTTACCAAACTCACAGGCGTCTGATTAGCAAACAGGACACGAGGCTGTAATGTAGTAGTGGTGGAAGAGCACATACCTAGCCCAGCGGCCAGGGCCTGCTGTTCCCCTGTGAAGGGTATTCACAGGACTCTTGCCCTAAATCAAATGACCCCTGGATTTACTGGCTGTGATCTCTGTTCTCTTATCATACACTAATATATGGCCTGGAAAATAAGAGGGACATAGGCTGAGAATTTGGGTAATATTGAGCAATGCTTGGAATTTCCAGAGGGAATTTGATGTTAAGTTGATACCTGCTACTTTTTTGTGGCCTTCCATTGTCTATAGAAATTTGTCTAGCTATGATTTGAGCTAGACAAATTCAACAAAATAGAAGCAAATCAGGTTTAATGTCCATGTGGCAGATCTGTTTTGAGGACCTACTTACGCTATGGAAGTGAGTTAAGTGATCCTTTGTTCTCAAGTCATTTATAGTATAATGAGACAGATGTACTTCACTGATCAACTACACTAGGATACGTACTGCCTGTTCTTTCATTTAGCAAATACTGAGTGCTGACAACATCCCTCAGGCTGGTCTGTCCTCTGATCTGAAAAAGCTGTGTGCACGGTGTAGTGTGGAGGGGGGCAGCTATGTCCGACCGGCAGCCGGCAATCTTCCCCACAGGGTGACTCTTAAGTTGAGCTTTAAAGGACGCAGGGTTGGCAGAGTCGCAGCTGTCGGAGTGACTAAGGCAAAGGGTGCACATATGAAAGTAGCAGGAGAGGAGGCTAAGCAGTGGGTGGGCTGAGGTCATGGAGGAGTTTTACATGCAACACTCAGGCAGCTGAATTTTACTGTGAGGGACGTAAGGAGCTTTGAACAATTTTTAAGCCATATTTGCAATTTAGGTATGTTAGTCCGACAGCAGTACGGAAGGTGAATTGAGGTGGGGCTGTGACGAGGCAGTGGGAGACAGTGAGATTTTTTAGAGGATGTTGCAGTCTGGAGACTGAAGTCAGGACAGCCTGAACCAAGGCAGAAATGGTGTGAAAGCAGGTAGTACAGTAAGCACGAGGAGGGCGAGTCTGTAACGGAAGAGCTTAGTGGCTGAGGAGATGGGGGGGAGGAGGCGGTTGTTGTTAACGATGAGCACAGTTTAGGAGTAGCAAACTTCAAACCTCTAGATGGTTGTGAGCCGAGTTGGGTGATGGTAACATTTGCTGAGATGGGGAACCAGCAAGAGGGGCAAATTGGGTGGAGATCATGAATTACTTTGGATGTCTGGAGTTAGAGTGCCGTTTCCATTCATCTAGTTTCCCTGCCCCCTTATACTTCTTGTCTTTGTTTTACAGTAACTGGTGACCACTTGGTCTCATATAAGTGATTCTGAAAGGAGCATAGTACTTACGGGTTATACTCATTATTTGGTGGCCCATCTGTAATTTAGCTACAAGGTAACTTCAGGGGTTAGTTTCCGTTCAAGGTTTGAAGAATATCTTAGGACGTCCTCCAGTTTCAACCAATCCAGTAGGTCTGGGTTTGTTTCTTTTTTTTTAGGAATTTGAGGTTCTGTTCCCCATTTTTCTCCTGTTCTATCAGGGTCCGTCTAACTGTGGCCCTGATTAGAATGGTTGGTAGTGGTAGTTCTGTAAACCAGTTTCTTCAAGCCTTGGTTTCCTTCTTTCTCCTTTGGTTCAGACAAACAGAGACCAATAGTTGTATCTTAGATGGCTGCTCTTGAGCTTTGAAGACCCCAGATATTATTCACCAAACTAGGATGTAGAATGTTACTTGATGAACTATATTATGCCAGTTGATCGAGATGTTTCATGAGACTATCGTACTAATCCTTCCAACCCAGAAAGCAGTACTACTGTGTTTGTTATGTCTCAGAAGTATCCATAACTGTGCCCCCTATCTACTTTATTTCATATATATATATATGTGTGTGTGTGTAGTAAGTACTTGGCTTCTTTATTAGACTGTTTCCCGGGAAATTTTATGGTCAGATGTTTGGATTCTTAAGTCTTAATTTTTTGTTGTAATCTTTTATCGTAAGTGAACACTAAATCAAAAAAACATGAATGCATCTTTTATGTCTCATTTGTGATATATCACAGCTGCTGTTGAGGCTTTCTTTTAGATATTAGCAAAAAGCTAACCAAATGCAAATATAATTTTAACACAATTCATAAATACTTATGTCAGAATCTTCTATAGTGAAAGTGTAAAGCTCAGTGCTATACTATACATTATACACAAGGGAGTTATCTTTCTAATAAGCTGTTATCAATTTATGTTACTTAGCTATTAGAATTTTTATTCACTGGGCAATATGTTTTTAATGAATACCTTACAGGTATGTAAATCTGTGCTCAGTCCCTTCTGAGATAGTTAACTATGTTCAGTTCTGCTCTTTCTTTTCTGAGCCCTCCCCCTTTCTTCTCATGGAATTTCTTAAAGTAGGTTAATTGTAATTTTAAGATAAAATAAAAAGTACTATAACATTTATTTTAAAAATATTTTAAAACTCTAGTTGTAGAGAAATGTGTAGTGATGAAGGCAAAGTCAACTGAAATCCTCCTAGAAGTAGCCGATGTTTAACATTAGGTGAACTTACCAAAATGTACCCTGTATGTTATGTATAGGGGAGCCCTGGTGGCGCAGTGGTTAAGAGTTCGGCTGCTAACCGAAAGGACGGCAGTTTGAGTCCATCAGCTGCTCCCTGGAAACCCTGTAGGGCAGTTCTACTCTGTCCTATAGGGTCGCTATGAGTCGGAATTGACTCGATGGCAAAGAGTTTTATTGTATATAGGTAAGAGAAAAATAGACAGCTACCTTTATCAGCATTGTTGTTGTTAGGTGCCGTCGAATTGGTTCCAACTCTTAGTGACCCCCTGTACAACAGAACGAAACACTGCCTGATCCTGCACCATCCTCACAATTGTTGCCATATTGGAGCCCATTGTTGCAGCCACTGTGTCAATCCATCTAGTTGAGGGTCTTCCTCTTTTTCGTTGATCCTCTACTTTACCAAGCATGATTTCCGTCTCCAGGGACTGGTCCCTCCTGATAACATGTCCAAAGTATGTGAGACAAAGAGAATGCTCTAAAGAGCATTCTGGTTGTACTTCTTCCAAGACATCAATTCTTCCGTCTTCCTTATTTATTATCCAGCTTTTACATGCATATGAGGCGACTGAAAATACCATGGCTTGGGTCATTTTATTTTGGTGTGTCATCTTTTTGAGGATTTTTGATGTGTCTTGTGTACTACTCTTGGAAACTTGGTTGAACTTGTACATTATACATTCAGTGAAACGATGCTTTGAATTTTGGCAACATCCCTATTTGCCTGTTCACTGTTCTGTGGCTTGGACTGCTGCCTGGATCTTGTGTCATCCCCTTGCCTGATAAGTCCCTGATATGACTGGAGTGTGTCTTTAAGTGCCTGCGTAAGGAAGACTGTATGGAAAGTAAAATAATTTTAGTTTTGTATAGCTGAAAAATTTCCTTTTGC
Organism: Trichechus manatus latirostris; assembly: GCF_000243295.1. Lineage (NCBI taxonomy): Eukaryota > Metazoa > Chordata > Mammalia > Sirenia > Trichechidae > Trichechus > Trichechus manatus. Next base: position 1,334,253 of record NW_004443949.1, on the reverse strand, counting down.
CCCTTTCCATTCATGGTGATGAATACTTTGGGTATAGTATTAATATATAGGATATAATTGTCCGAAGTTTGAAACAGTTGTTTTTTCTTCCCCCCTCCCCTAGCATCCAGGCTTGCTGTTGAAGTCTTGTGCCATTCTTTTTCCTTTGTGTGTAACCTGCTATCTTACTTATCTAGTGCTGCTTGCTGTAACAGAAACACCACAAGTGGATGGCTCTAACACACAGAAATTCATTCTCTCACAGTCTAGGAGGCTAGAAGACCGAATTCAGGGCGGCAGCTCCAGGGGAAGGCTTTCTCCCTCTGTCAATCTAGGGGGAAGGTCCTTGTCATCAATTTTCCCCGTCTAGGAGCATCTCAGCAGAGAGACCCCGGGTACAAGGGATGCGCTCTGCTCCTGGCTGTTCTTTCTTGGTGGTAGGATGTCCCTCTCCTCTTGATTCTTTTATATCTCAAAAGAGATTGACTCAAGATACAACCTAATCCTGTAGATTGAGTCCTGCGCCTCATTGACATAACTGCCCAACATCACAGAGGTTAGGATTTACAACACATAGGATAATCACATTAGATCACAAAATGGTGGACAACCACACAATGCTGAGAGTCATGGCCTAGCCAAGCTGATACACATTTTGGGGGGACACTAGTCAATCCATAACACCTGTACTTCAGATTTTAGGAGTATCATTTTATCACTGGTATTTGGAAATTTCACAGTGATGTGCCCTTGATTGTGTCTTTTTTTTCATTCATTCATTCTGTAGGCTTGAGTGCTTTCGTGCTGATAAGCTTTAATATTTACTTGGCAATTTTTCTGTTTTTTTCAGTTGTCTCTTTCTGGAACTCTTCACTGGTTAGAGGTAGACTTCAGGATTGATTGCTTCTTTCTCCTCAATATTTTCTGGCTGTCTTTTGGTTCTACTTCTCTGAGAGATTTCCTTAACTTTATCTTCGTTTTTTCAGTTGTCGTTTTTAATTACTGTGAGTTCTTTTTTGTTCTCTGTTCCTTTTTCATCGTTCCTATTCTCATTTTAGGGATGAAGTGTCTTTTCTTTTCTTCCTATCCTTGCCTGGTTCCCTCCTCCTGTGTGTCTGCATCAGGGTCTCTCTCCTTGAGGAGGACTTTTCCTCAGGGCTGCCAGTCATACTGCGTGTGAAGGATGTGCATCCTGGAGTTGTATGGCACAGGGGCCTAGCTCCCTTCAGATCTGCTGAGATTTCAGAGTGAGGTCCTGGAGAGCTAGGGTCACGAGATGGTTCTTCCACTGGATAGAACGTGACTACTGGAGGTCTCTAGAATTTACTTTTTCCAGAGAAGATTTTGCTTGGGTAGTTGTCAAGCTTGGGTAGCATTTTGTGAGGTGAGAAGATTTAGGGGACCTAAATTTCAGTCAGTACTCATTTTCAACCCTGAACCTCTCTGTGACTGGTGTCTCTCCAGTTCTGTTTTTCCTGAGACCAAACCTCTGATCTCCTGGGTGGGAACAGGGGAGACTCAATTCAAATACCAGGCACACCATTTTGATAACTAAAAAGCAAGTACTTTCTCAATCCTAACCACCGCCCCAAAAAAAAAAAAAACCTCCTACATAGACTTTAATCAATCCCTGGGTCTTGTCTTGTTGATTTCTTTTATAGAAATGAGGAAAAAGTTTGACGATGGAGAAGATCCCTTGGATGCAGAGAGCCAACAGGGAGGTGGCGGCAACCCCTTCCACAGAAGCTGGAACTCATGGCAAGGGTTTAACCCCTTCAGCTCCGGCGGACCATTTAGGTTTAAATTCCACTTCAATTAAACCAACTATTTTTCTGCTCTTCTTCCTTATTTTTTCTTTTTTAAGGATTAAAAACAAAGAAACCTTGTTCCGGGATCCTAATGAAAAAAATTTCAAATCTTTCTGTTGTCCGTAACCAAAGAGTTAAAAATCTGCTCTTATCCATTTTAGACTTACAGCTGCTGGGTTTGTGTGGGTAGGGAGGCAAGGAACGTTCCGTCTCGGACAAGGCGGCCCATGTACATTTCACGGGTGTCTGGGACGAGTGGTCTGAGGCAGGCTCACCTGTGGAAGTGCTTGTTTTATGTGTTTCTGCACTGGGGCGTGGAGAGACTATCCTTGTCTTCACGGCCTTGCACACCGTATCAGTGCCTACGCGTGTGAGAGGAGCTGCGGTCTTCACGAGAGTGGGTCGTGTTTCAGTATTCAGGAGACTGGCTTGAGCTGTACGTTCTTAGGGACAGCTCTGTTGAGGGCAGTCCAGTCATTTGCAAGTTCTGTTGAGTTCTGAGCCTCCCCTACCAGCTTGCGTTCACATGCTTCTTTACTAGGATTAACTTGGCTGTCACTGAAAAAGAGGGGGAGTCCTGTTACCCAATGGGAGTTGATATATTTTCTGGGTTTTTTTTTTGTCAGTACCTGCAGGAGAGTACTGAGAACCAGTGCGATAGTATCTAGTTGTAAAAACCTATGGGATCTTTGTATTAAACACAAAAAATTAACTGAAAGATAATACGTAAAATAGTTTCAGATAATGTAGCAGTGGTATTATTCAAAATAATATTGCTGAAGTGCAGACTGAAGTACTACTTCCTAAATAACAGAAGTTCTGAGTTCTTTTACAGAATCTCTTACTACAGGATTTCCCACAGTCCTCAGAAATCAACAGAGAATGCCATGTGTCCTGCTTCCGGGAGGCAGCTTCTCCTACCTGCAGGTCCGACACTCTTAACCTGTAGTGACTCCCACACTAACGGGACTGGTTTGCTGGTGGCTGTTAAACAGCAGACACGCTCCTCTAGCAGACTTTGATGCCCCTATTATGTTCTCCTCTGCCTAGAAAAAAATACAACAAGCTTGCAGACCTAGTCAGCTCTGGCTATATTTCCACTGTCATTTCATTTAATAAGATGGCATCTTGGGATACTTTTCTTACCTTTCAAAAAATTAACTGTTGAGTCAGTATACTGGGTAATTTTTTGCCCTAATCAAGAACATTGGGTCTTTATGGAAGTTACTGATGCTGTATTTAAAATCCAAGAGCATTACTGACTTCAGATAAGAATCATTACCATTATCCTGCAAAGCTTTCTGTATTTGCCTCAGAACATTCTGCAGCATTTGAATTAGTTGTGGTGGCATCCTGACCACTGATGTCCACAACAGCCAAGCACAAATCTTGCCACAGTCATCCTGAAACGTGTGGAAAAAAATTTTTTAACTGAGGGAAAGAAGTCACCTAGTTGAGCGAAAACTAACACTGCATTATTGAAAACGAGGGAACAACCTGCAGCTTTCATTTTGTGTTAATGTCCCAAAATTCAAGCCAGTGTGGAAATAATTTCCAAGGTAAATTCATTTTTGTCTATTCTTTTAGTAGTCTCATTTCACTAGTTATATTGCAATATCTGGTCCTTTGGTACATGATGTTGCTGTGACCTCCTTGAAATACAGGGATGGTGTCTATCTTCTTTTAAAAGAATCTTCACAAAGAGAACAAAAAGAATGTATCACCCCACTTGCCCTTGCGTTTGGAGGAGAGAATGTCAAGCTGCCAACACTAAGGACCCAGAAGGTGGCTGGGATGGCTGAGGCCTGGACTGTACTGGAGACAGACGTGTGCCTTGGGCATGTGTTATTGAGCTCCCTACCCACATACTGCCCCGAGGGTGGTTTATTTTTTCCTTCACTTTGTAACAACCATGACTCCTGTTCCTAAAGTCTTACCATGGATTATTAATGCAGTCATCTTACCTGAAATGTGCAGAGTCACATGGCTGATTTCAGTGGAGAGAGAGGAGATGCTATGGTGCCGAGTGCCCACTCCACTGAGGGAAATGAAGTCTCTGGAGTCCGTTTTCTCCTGATCAATGAAGAAAATAATGACCTGCAGGTGCCAAGTAACCTTTGTGACTCTTTCATGAAAAGTATGTCACAGAGGGGTACCTTATCCTTTGCTTCATTGTATGTTCAATTCTTCACTCCTCCGTTCCGTTATGGTAAACTCCATCAGTGAGTTATCACTGGTCCACACACGTGGGTAGTTCCACGGCAGGAAGTATTCAACACACCAGCCTATAACTGTTGTGAAAAAACGTCTTAAGAAAGACAACTAAATTTAATCCGCCCTCCAATTCTGAAAACTGTTCTTACTGTGAAGAATGAAACCACGAAAGTACTATGTACCTTCTTACCACAAATAAATGAAAACAATTTCAGTAGTTTACTATTGTCAGTTGGATGTGATATAATTTTAAATATAGTAATTTTAAAGACATCTCTCTTTAGTATTAAAAATCTATTTTAAATATCAGTGTGAAAAACAGAAATTTCTAGACTCTGATAACAGAACCTAAAAACTACCCCCAGTTTTTAAAGAGAACAATATTACCAATAACCAAGTAGATAAAGGGAATAGAATCACAGTTTGCAACTGGCACCATTTTATATTCATGGCAGGAAAAGAAAACTTTCTTTAAAGGCATGAAGTTAGTCAAAGGTTATAGCTGACATTTACCAGGAAGAAAGGTACAAAAGATGCTTAAGTTAAAAATGGCTCATCAGTCAGGTTTGTGTTAGAGCAGGCTGCCTTGCTAGTACAGGGCTCTGTGGATCTTGCAAAAAGATTTCACTGAGTACATGTCAATGTGGTAACCTAGAGAAATTCATGCAACTTTGTTGAATGTCATTCACTTTTCCATTTATTTAAGGAAGGAGGATGGCAAATGCTAATTTGTCAACAACGAGTATCTTTATTCTAACTCAGATCATTCCTTTTTTGTTAGTGGCAGAGTTTATTCTGTAATTTTAAATGATGTTCATAGATGAGGGTAATTTGGTTTTCTTTTTTTACAGATGATCTCATTTGCTGAATGATTTAAGAGTACAATTAGCCACTGCGTGGCTCTGTGTATAGTAACAGGTTTGTTGCACTTATCTGTGGTTGAACCTCTTACCTGCAGTGGGAAGCAGAGATCGGAGGAGGTAAAAATTGGAGATATGGTAAAGCTATAGATTGTTTTGAATGGGACAAGAATAAGTAACTTAATCCATCTCCATTAGTGCTTTAATAAAAAAGGAACCTAAAACTTGAAATGGGTCTCAGACATGTCTACAAATATGGGTACTATTTTTATGCCCGTGTATTTTCAGATTTAATAAAAATATTTATGGTCATATCAGTACTTTTCTGCTTTTGATTCATGTTTAGTGCTTGCTTGAAAATAATTCTGAGAAAGTCCATCTTAGGAGAAGTCTGTTTTCCAGCTTTGCTTTACAATCAGTCAGCGAGTGAGGTGACAGAAGGGCTCCTTGTTTACACAGGCTGACAGGGAAGGGAAGGTCAGAGAACAAAAAGTAGATTGGGCTAAAAGCTCTTACTTTCCAGTAGCTAGGACAGCTAGGACTTAAGCGGTAGGCAATTTGAATACTATTAAAATCTAATACTTAAACTGGCTTCGTGTGAATGAAGATCTTCCCTTTTATGCTATAATTTGCACGTTTCTGTTAAGGTACAAAGGTGGGAGGGGCAACTGCTGAATATCTGAATGAAATTTCCAACTACAAGTAGCTTTCTGTTTTCTAAGTTATATGGTCTGTATATCCTAAGATTAAAGGAGAGCTGAAATACCTACACTTATGTAAGTAAGTTTTTCAGAAAGTTCAATGTCTTAGTTACCTAGTGATGACATAACAAAAAATACCAAAAGTGGGCAGCTTTAAAGAACAGAAATTTATTTACTCACAGTTCAGGAGCCTAGAAGTCTGAATTCAGGGCGAGTTCTAGGAGCAAGTCCTCAGCTTCTAGCAGCCAGGAATCCTTGGAGTTCCTGGGTGTGTAGATGCCTCTGCCATGTGTCACTCTATCTAGTCTGCTGTTTTTAGAACTCAGAAGTGATTAGGTTCCATCCTTCTCTGATACGATCACATTAACAACAGCAAAAATACCTGTTTCCAAACAGGATCACGTGTACAGCTTACAAGGTCCTAGGACTTCCATACATATTTTGAGGGGGACACAATTCATTCCACAACACATGGTCCACCCTTTGCCCCCCATTCATGTCCTTCCCATATGCAAAACATCTGCCCTATCAATCACATCATCCCCGAAAGTCGAAACCCATTCCAGCATTAGCTCCAAAATCTCATCTTCTGAATTACCTAAATCAAGTATGGATGAGACTCAGTATGGTTCATCCTGGGGCAAAACTCCTTTACTCCTGTGGGCCTGTGAAACCTAGAATACAGCTTATCTAATTCCAAAGTACAATGGTGAACCAGGCATAAAGTCGACATTCCCATTCCAAATGGGAGAACTTGAAGAGAAAGGAGGGGCCACAGGTACCGACCAAGTCCAAAACCCAACAGGGAAAATCTCATTAGCTCTCAAGGCTTGAAAATAATCTTTTGTTTTCCAGACACACTGGGCAGTGGCCCCACCCTCTGGATTCTGAGAATAAGCCTCGTTGCATCATCTTCTCCATCCAGGCCCACTGGGACCAATGACACCCCCTCACCCTGCCCCTGACTTTGAGTGGCTCCATTCTCATAGTCCACCAGAGTGGTAACACCCCAACCCCACTGGGGCTCTGGGCAGGTCTGTTCTCTCGGCCCACCACTGTGGCAGCCCTGTCCCTCAATTCTGGGCAGCAGCCCCATTCTCTTGGTACACCAGAATGGCAGACCCACTGTTTGAGACAGGCAGTAGCCCCACCCTTTGAAACTAAGGATGCAGCAGCCCTGCCCTCTGTGCGCTGACAGTTTTGGTGGTCTCTGAACTGTTCCTGGAATGGTCCTTTTCTTGGAGGTCAACAGCTGTTCACAACAAGTAGGTCTACTGGTCCATTTCCTGCCTGTAGAATTCCAGGAGACACAGCTCCCTTCACTTGGTCCTGTCTCTGTCACTTTCATTCTAAGCTGACAGGATTTCTGCTTCAGAATCTCCTCATCCAAATATCCAAGTTCATCACTTAGAATCTACCTTCCACAAAACATTCAAACATCATAATTTAGGCAAATTCTTCACCACTGCATAAAAAGGATCACGTTTCCTTCAGTGTCCAATATTAAAGCCTCACCAGAAGCATTTAGTGTCCACATTTCTAGCTGTTCATAACAGCTTTCTCCACAACTCTCAATTCTTTCTGAGCCCTCACTGGAATTGCCCTTAATGCCCATAATTCTACCGACAGTCTCTTCAAGGTGTGATCTAGGCTGTCAGTATCAAATACGCTCATTCCTCACTTATCAACTGTCTCATCTGGCATTTCACATTTACAATAATAAAAAATCTATCCAACTATTTTGCGTATTAATGACATACATCTGGCAGTAACGTACGCCGAGCTGCTTCCTTACGGCTCTGCATATCCTGCTGTGTACCCTACCGCTCTGATAACTACGGGTGTAACACACTTACTTTTCACGGTCTCCCTGTCTCATCTTTCCCGTGTCGCCCCTCCTTTGCCATCCTACACTTGCCAAGGCACCTCCGTTGGTGCAAGCAGTTATTGGCAAAAATTGCTGCCTCTGACAGCTCAGGTTTGCCAATTCCCTGCTTCTGAGTTGCAGGGAGACAAAATTTTGCCAAGTAACGGATGGCCTTCACTTGCCATTGGCCGCAGTGCCTGCAGCCTTCTTCTGAAAGTTGGCCCAGGAGATCTGCGCTGTCTCCACAGCCGGCAATCACGGAGGTTCCTGCTACTGCTTTGGCCCGAGTCCTAGTCGGGTCTGCGCGAGTGAGGGTTCAGGGCTGACACAGCAGGTGGAAGACATCCCGTGGTAGTGGTTAGGCATGCCCAGTGTCAGCTGGTTCTTGTAGAGCTGAGGGAAGAGTCCTTCCTTGGAGTGAACTTTAAGTGGGTGCCCATGGCAGGGGCTCCTGTCAGGCAGGGGCCCTCGGAAGTGTAGTGAGGGGTGGTGGGACCAAGGTGCATCTGTTCTGTGGGTGTCCATGGGGGCGGGTTAGGGCTAGGGCCAGAACCTGCATTTTAAACCTCAGGGTAGCTAGCATCTGGGGCTGTGCGGCTAGGGATCTCCATGATTTTCCAATGTCCTCCCTGGGCTCAGGGTACTTACAGGAGTGTGTACAGTCCCACCCCAGTACAAATCTCTCACTCAGTCTCTGTGGCAGAATCGCAGGCGAAAGGGTTGGTGCCAGTGTGCATGCCCACCCACCCCAGCCCAGAGGACACCCCATGAAATTGGTGGGGAGGGGGTGGTTAGGGCAGGAGATGGTGGGCAAGGGAATAAAAGGAAGGTGGGGTCCTTGGGAATACACCAGTGGAGGGGACAAGGGCTCCCGACAGCCTTTTCAAATTGCAGTGGTTGTCATCAGAATAAGCCTCTTGGACGGCACTTGCAACTTTACCTGGCTGGAGTGCAAGGTGAGAGTAACACTGGCTGTGATGGTTCTGTGTCAACTTGGCTAGGCCGCGATTCTCAGTGGTTTGGCAGTTACATAATCTGGCAGGTGTATAATGACACAGTAATCCTCTATTTTCGCCTAACATCAGTTTTCACATAACGACCTGGTCTTTGGAACCTAACCATACCAGTACGTGAGGAATGGGTGTGCATCAAAATTCCTCCAGACTCTTACTCATTACCCAGTCCCAAAACCACTTGCACATTTTAGATATTTGTAAGAGTGGCACCCCCACTCTCTGGTACCAAAATCTGTCTTAGGTAACCAGTGCTGCTGTAACAAAAACTACCACAAATGGGTGGCTTTAAAGAACAGAAATTTACTTACAGTTTAGAAGGCCAGAAGTCCGAATTCTGGGTGTGGCTCTAGGGGGAGGTCCTTCTTTGTCTGTTTCAGCTTCTAGTTGCTGCTGGCAATCCTTGGCTTTCCTGGGCTTATAGGTGCATCTTCCACATGTGTCTGTCTTCATATAGTGCTTCCCCCTGTGTCTCTCTGCCTATTTTGCTCTTTTTATAACTCAGAAGTGATCAGGTTTAGGACCCACCCCACTCTGGCATGGTATTGTTAACCACAAAAGAAAAACCTGATTTCCAAATAGGGTCATATGCACAGGTATGGGAGCCAGGACTTCAATACATATTTTTGAGGGACACAATTCAATCCACAACATTCAAAGCTTCCAAATTCTTAACTATCCTCATGGTATCTTTGTAATATATGAGCAGTTAACTTTAGTCTGAAGATAATGAAAACGTTCAATAGATGAGAAGGCTGCCAGGAGAAGAGAGAGAGAAGAAGGGAAGATTACAGATTCTCATCCCAGATCCTAAGGAGTTATAACTTAGCAAGCACTATCTCTTCTCCCTCACCTCCTACCTCCCCATGCCCAAATCAGTGCTTAATGATCTTTAAAAAGAAATCCAATTATTTTAAGATACACAATTCACAATGCAGAGACCCTGAACTTTGCACCATTTGCTGAGCCAGTCCTTCCTTGGGAATAACTGATAAGTAGAGGCACAATACGAAAATTTACTCAATACTGCCTTATAGTACTATTCAGGATTCAGTCCCTAACAGGGACACATACAGGAAACAACTCTGAGGTGCAGGGTCTGTTGTTTTGAATACATTTCCAACCTTCACTCGGGTCTGTTTTTCCTGATCTAAGAAGGCAGCAGTCAGTCTACTAGGATAAGTGTTGCTTCTATATTGCCAGCACCTCAGGAATACTCCAGTTCCACCAGGTTAGGCCATTCCAGGAGCACTGCAGTTTATCTCAGACAAACGTGAACAACTAACAGGGAGGGCGACCAGGAGAGGCACAGGTTTTGTAATCTCTTACTAGGAGTGAGTGAAGCTGCTGGGGGCAGAGTAGTTGTTTTCATAAACTATGGGCTGTGCTGTTGAATAGAGAAGGAGTAGACTTGTTCTGAAGAGCTCAAAGGAACAATGAGTGGAGACCGCTGACAGACAGTTTCTGGCTCACTATGAAACTTTGTGTACAGAGTTGTCCAAAGATGGACTGGCCTGTCTCTAGAGGAGGTGAGTTCCATATTACCCTGGAGGTTTCAAGCATGGTCTGTCTTGAGGCATCACCTGACGGCACTGTTAAGGAGGAAGAATTGGCCCACTGACTGTGGGTTAAACTCTATTAAATGTTCCCCTAAAACCTCACGTTTCAACAGAATTATCTGGAGAGCTTTGTAAATGACCACGATTTCCCAAGCTCACCTCAGACCTACTGAATTTGACTCTTCAGGAATGAAGTCCAAGTGACACTGAGGTCTTTCCTGGTCCCAATATTGTATGATCCTAGACTACCTGGATAGGCTTTGAACATCTACTAGTCCTATTAATCTATTAATGATTAATCTGTCTTGGAAGAACAACAGCCAGAATGCTCCTTAGAAGCGAGGATGGTGAGACTTTGTCTCATGTACTTTGGACACGTTATCAGGAGGGACCAGTCCCTGGAGAAGGACACGTTTCGTAAAGTAGAAGGTCAACGAAAAAGAGGAAGACCCTCAACGAGATGGACTGACACAGTGGCTGCAACAATGGGCTCAAACGTAGCAATGACTGTGAGGATGGCGCAGGACTGGGCAGTATTTCGTTCTCTTGTACACGGGGTCACTATGAGTCGGAACCAACTCGTCGGCACCTAACAACAACAACAACATTAATCTATTACTCACACACAACAGGAAAACTAACTGTTTACATTTTTAACTTAGTTTCTATAAAAGTACCCGGTAGTAATCAACCCTTGCAGGTTCTTTTTTTTTTTTAAGAATACACACATACCCTGTATTCCCATGAATATAATTTTATGAAATAAAATGCAAAATACTATAAAAATAAAATACATAATACAAATCATAGGACTGAAACATCATACGGTTTAAGATAACTAAAATAAATGATTACAGTACAACACTACTTCCATTTTAAAACAATAGTTAAGGTATAAATGGGCTTAATTTTTTTTTTTATTGGAGATAATCATGAGTCTTTTTTTTCCTAAGAAAAATAGAAAATAGGCTTCTCAGATTTTAAGTGCATTTTTTGAAAAACACCGATGCACATAAAACTGGAGTACACAAGGAGGTTGATGGTTTGCTAAGCACACATGAGGGCCCTACTGGGTTATCTGACAAAACATCAAAGTATAACTGGTGGAAGCCCAGTGTTTTCAGCTTTCAGGCAAAAGAAACAGTTTACTTTTAAATACCCAGTGGTCATTTCTGAACATAGCTGGAACTTATTCATTAAGTACATTTATTTTAAATAATTAAGATTTTTTTATATTTAAGAATGTATCACTGATCTTAAGGAAATTTCCCAAGTCTTAGCAGTAGTTCCACACTTTCCCAGCAGGTGGCAGACTTCTTGCATAGTCTGATCTTCTCATGCAAGCCAGTGCTAGAGTTCATCATGTGTCAAAACTGTGGGGGAGGAAAGTTTTTAGTTCATGAAATTTTAAATATAAAATTAGCTTAAAATTCACTGTGGTATATGACATAGAAAGCACAGATGCTGACTGAGGATCCTGTTCTTGGTTGGTTAGGTACCTGCCTGCTTCATTATGTAGTAGGAGAACAGCTCTTTTTGCACTGTGAAATCTGTTGTACCATAACGCCTTGTATTTTAGCCCACCTAGATGATAAGCATCCATAAGTCTGCGAGGACAAGGACCATGCCTGACTTACTTTTGTTATCTCTAGGATCTAGCCCCCTGCCTTGCACACGGGGATCTTGAATGTTGTGTGCCATACATGTCAAGCAAGAATACTACTACATTATTCACTATGTACAAAGTATCCTGTCATTAATGCAATGGAGAAACAAACAGCAGAAGACATATATGGTCCTTTTCTAAGATGAGGGGAGAGAGCATTCAAACACAGGCACAAGGACTGTATAAATGTGAGAGTCAATACTGGTAAAGACTCTTAGAGACCAAAATGGTTTCTTATTCTGTGTTACTGAGCTACACATACTAATTGATTCAGGAACGCTGAGAACTAAAAGCAATATTTTCAGGCAGAAATTAATTAAAATATAAACGCATTCTGTTCCACAATTCAAGATGGCAGACTAAGCATGTTTCTCTCCTGGCTGAATTCCATTGAAAAGATAAAGAAATATAAAAGGCAGTAACAATGCTGGCAGTGGAAGACATGGTAATGAAGAATCAAGGGAGCAGAGTTAACGATGAATTTCTAGAATTGAAAAACTGATATAAAACAACCCCATCCCAGAAGCTAAGAGGATGAGCTGACTTTTCCCACAGAGGCACTTGGGAGAGCCTGCTAACAGAACAAGGGTGGGCAAAGGGTCCGAGAGTGAAGTAACTGAAGGATTGTCGTGGAAAATCTGTGCCTGGCAGCTCTTCACTCTCGTTCTTTTTCCTACATCCCTGAAAACACAACTGACAGCCTGTTGCTTATTCTAAGCTAAAAAGGGGAAGACTATTCTTGAAAGAAAGCAAACAGTCTGTTTAGCAGGGAGACAGATTCTTGTATGAGTGTCAGTGCTCTTGAATAAAGCTGTCTCATCCTGGCTTTTGGCCAGGATGGGGTGTGGCTGAGCTCTGTTCTGTTCCCTGTCCATGTACCCTAGAGGGAAGCCTGCCAATTGTATACCATGCCCATGTATTTAGAGCTACCAATTAACACAAGCAGCCAAGGAGCTCTAGTCATTTGCGGAAGACCAATACCTAAGGAAAAAAGGACCAAGATGAACACGCAAAACAACTGACCCAAAGGAAACAAAGGTAACCAGAGAACCAAAGGGATATTGAAAATAATTCTAATTAGTATCTTCCAGGGATATCTGAAAACACAATGAAGCCATAAAACAAGAAAAAAATGAAATTAAAAGGGAACAAGCAGGTAAAAAGAAAGATCTTTGGAGAATAAGAAGTGATTGCCCCTCCCCACTAAAAAAAAACAACAGAGGGGTTGAAGATAAAGTGAAAGAACTTTCCCAGAACATGGAATGAAGGGGAAAAAAACACAAGAGGATATAAAAAGAAAATGTAAAAAATATGTTGGATCAATCGAGAAGATATAAAATCCAACTGGCTAGAATTCTGGAAAGACAGAAGAGAGAAAATGGGGAAGAGGCAGATTATTTTAAAAAAATTATAGTAAAAAATGTCCAAGGCTGAAGAGAGACATGAGTCTTTAAAAGCTCAAGCAAAGTTCCAAACAAACTGCAGAATAAACTATAGAATAAAAAGGGGAAAGTTCAAGCACAAACAGCTGGGAAAAAAAAAAAAAGAAATACAAATGGCCCTTAAACATAACAAAATCCTGACCCACATTCATAATAAGGAAAATATGAGGTTATAAAAGATATGCCCTATCTCTCTTGGTTTCAGTGAGTAAAAGAAGACTTCCCATTTTATTTTACTTCCATATTGTTTTAATTTTTACAGTGAATGTATGTTACATTTATAACTAAAAATTAAGTGAAAAAAGCAGTAATTTCTTTTGTAATGCTTCTGTTCCTTATTTATATATATAACCATACACAAGCATATACACGGACATGCAATGTTTCTTTCATTAAAATGGGATCCATCACATTATAAATATTCTATAACCTGTTTTTTAACTTAAAAATAGGCTGCTAAAAACCTGCAGAACTATTTCAATTCTCTTGAAATGCTACACTGTATTTAATTGACTGTATCTATGTTTATGTAATCACTCCCTACCTATAGACAATTAGATTATTTCTATTTCATTATTTTAAAAGTGCTATTATAAACATATCTCTGTATCATTTTCCTTTTTAAAACAAATATCTTGAAATGAATTGCTGGATCAAAGGGCAGATACATTTTAAGTTTTTATACATATTGTAAAGCTTCCCTCATTTATATGGCCACTAAATATATGGATCTATGACAGTACTCACTTGTCTATATCCTCACCACCACTGGGTATTATCAATCCTTTAACTCTCAATTTGAGAAGAGAAACATTTTTCATCTCTATGTTTTGTGCATTTAACATTTTTTTGTGTGAGGTAATTATGTAAATTTCCCTCCATTCTTTTTTTGCTTTCCTTAGTGGTCTCTCCTCACCTCTGTCTTTTCTTTATCTTTCTCTCTTTTTAAAAACAAGTGTAACACTTTCAGAATAATTTTTTCTTCTTAATCGAAATGGTATCATTATGTATACTAAATGATTACATATACATGGGTATGTTTTTATACTCTACTTTGTTCCACTGATTTAGCTAAATACTGAACTTCTCTGACAATAACACACTGGTTTCTTTAAGAAAAACAGAAAGATGAAACCCAATTTTATACTTGTATAAGAAAGTTTATAAATAATAATTTTAGCTCCTCTTAAAAATAAAGCTGAAGAAAATGAGAACTATATTCTGACTGGAGAATTACTTTGAGAAGTAACTAATATAACCTTGTACGTTTCTACTATACTCAATGGAACACAACAGGAGCTCAGTGCTATTTATAAAAAAGTAAAGAACAATAGAGAGAGAGACAGCAATGATAAGGCAAGGGAATGATGAGAGGATCAAGAAGTTTGTATCTGCTTTTTAAATTCAACACATGAAGGTTTATGTAGGACAGTGAAATGCTGTGGTAAACACAAATTTTTAAATCTGAAAATAGAAGCAAATCTAATGAGAAATACTATCTCTAGATCACTCTCCAGCTCATGATGAAGGCTTTCTAGAACCAGGAACATGTGGGGAAGTCTGTATTCTGAGTGAGATTAATTTATAAGACAGGGAAGTAGTACTTTTAGTTAGCTATTTAAGGCTTTTATTAATCTTCAGATATTGCTTGAATTTGATAAATTCAGCATAATAACAAAGAGAAGTATTTCCTTTATTTTTTTACCTCTATTTTGTGTCGGGGTAATGGCTTGAGCTGAAACTACATCCCTGGAGGAGTGTATTTCTATCCACGTTTTAAATTTGTGGGCTTGGCCCACATAAACATGAAATTCTAAACCATGTCAGAGATTTTCTTAAAGAAATTCTGACCTAATCATTTGATAATTTTATTAGGAAACGAGTCTATAATCTATTTTAATCTCAATAAATGTATGGTTCACACACAACTGAAGGAGGTGACTTACTTGCATTATTCTTCTTGTTTTCAATATGTTCTAACAGCTGCCGTATCTCAGTATCATACTCCACCCATTCTGGGACAATTCTGGCAGCAGCTTGTAGTTTGGGTTCCTTTGTTTTTGGGTTATTGCACTAGAAGTTTAAATAAAGTTTTGTTAAAAAAAAATCATGTTTCAGGAAACATAAAGGAAATACTTGATAATATTTCTGTGTCACTAGAGCTAACAAAATACATTTTATGAAAAGCAGAGTCCTACCAAGTATCTGAAATACTGAAATAGACAGGATCAAGTGAAACAATCACAACTGATATAATCAATTATTACTTAGCATAAATACCTCAACCAAAAATTTAAACAAAAAATTGCTATAAAGCATTGTGATAGTTCATAAAAAGTTTGGCAAACAATTTTGTAAAATGTTTTGATAAAAGATCCAATCACATCACCATTCTGTAAAAGAACACAGCAGACTATATTAGTAAATATTTTGTTGCCATTCTTTGGACTAAAAAATTATATACTTCGTTTTCCACAGACAGAACCATATATCAGTCCCTAGAAATGACTTCAGTCATCCCTCTCACGTGCCTCTTTTCTAATTAGCAATTATGATAATATTAAAAATCAGCTAACTGGAACTCATCTGTCAAGATACTGATAGTCTTCAAGTTCAGAGTGTACCATCAATTTCCATGCTTTAAAAATACTTAAGGATTCTGGGAAGATGGTGGCATGAGCAGGTCTAAGTCCCTAACATTCTCCACACGTACACCAAGCAACACAAGACTCCCTGAGGAGTCTCCATTTATGGTCGGGGACAGCAGCAAGGAGCTGCAGACAGACAAGTAAACAATGACTCTCATATGGTAGGAAAAGTGCTTCTTCTACTGTCCTTGCTTCCTCCCTCTTGGAATGGTAGACAGAGAGCTGCTGCAGTCCAAGTCGACCGCACAGCTCTGCGCAAGGGGAAGAGAAGGGGAGGGAGCAGCGACTTAGGACTGAAGGTTACACCTGCCAGAGGGCAGTTCATTTAGTATGGGCTTTCTAACCAGTTTGAGAGCTGCTAAAGGGGAGAAAACTTGGTCTGGATGGAAACACAGCCATCAGAGAACAGGGGAGGAAGCAATAACTAGAGGAGGAACTGACCAGTGTGTGTCCTCTGCTCTGTTTGGGAGCTGCTGATAGATAGAAACCTTAGTTTGGACTGAAATGGAGTTATCACAGAGAAGGGGAGAGAACAGTAAGCAAATTCTGCAGGCTCTGCCTATCTGTCTTAGTTATCTAGTGCTGCAATAGCAGAAATACCCCAACTGGATGGCTTCAACAAACAGAAGTTTATTCTCTCACAGCCTAGAAGGCTACAAGTCCCAATTCAGGGTGTCAGCTCCAGGGGAAGACTTCCTCTCTCTCTTGGCTCTGAGGGAAGGTTCTTGTCATCAGTCTTCCTCTGGACTGGGAGCTTCTCAGTGCAGGGATCCCGGGTACAAAGGACATGCTTTGCTCTTGGCACTACTTTCTTGGTGGTACGGGGCCCCCCGTCTCTCTGCTTGCTTCTCTTCTACTTCTCGAAAGAGATTAACTTAAGACACAACCTAATCTTGTAAACTGAGTCCTCCCTCATTAAACATAGCTGCCTCTAATCCTGCTTCATTAACATCACAGAGGCAGGATTTAGAACACATAGGAAAATCACATTAGGTGACAAAATGGTAGACAATCACACCATACTGGGAATCATGGCCTAGCCAAGTTGACACACATTTTTGAGGGACACAATTCAATCCATAACACCATCTAAGAGTTTCTGGCAGAAAACAGTACTGTCAAAAACAGCAAATACATAGGAGAACTGAAAAAGCTAACATCTTCTAAAATTTTAATACCCTGGCTTCAACAAAAAAATCATAAAACACACAAAGAAATGGGAAACAATGGCCTATCCAAGTGAGCAAGAAAAAGGAAGAGAAACTATATATGGAAACTCAAATAATGAACAGATTAGAAAAGTATATTATTATAATATTAAACATGCTCAAAGAACTAAAGGAAAGTAGGGAAATGATGCATGAACAAAATGAGACTTTAAATAACACTGTTGTTTTTAGGTGCCACTGAGTTGATTTTCAACTCACAGTGATCCACTGTGACACAGTAGAACTGCCCCATAGAGTTTTCTAGTCTGTAATCTTTATGGGACCAGATGGCTAGGACTTTTCTTCCATGGTGCTGCTGAGTGGGTTTGAAGTGCCAACCTTTTGGTTATCAGCCAACTGCATAACCACTGCACCACTAGGACTCCTAAATAAAGAGATAAACACTATAAAAAGGAACCAGACAGAAACACTGGAACTGAAAATGACAATAAATGAAATGAGAAACTTTTAATTGAAAAGATTTAACAACAGACTTGAGCAGGCAGAAAAAAGAATCAGTGAACTAGAGGATAAGATAATTGAAATTATGGAGGCTGAAGAGCAACAGGGGAGAAGGCTCAAGACTGCTGAACACAGTTTAACGGAATTATGGGACAACAACCAGTGAACCAACTTACACATCATGGGAACCCCAGAATAAGATGAGAAAGAGAAACGGACAGAAAGAATATTTGAAGAAATGTTGGAAGAAAATTTCCAAATCTGGTAAATGACATGAACATACAAATCCAAGCAGCTCAATAAACTCCAAGTAGATAAACCCAAAGAGATCTATCCCATTATAATCAAGCACTCTAAAACTAAAGACAAAGTCAGAATCCTCAAAGCAGCAAGAAAAAAGCAATATAGTCACATACAAAGAATCCCCAATAAGATTAAGTGCCAGTTTCACCTCAGAAACCTTGGAGGCTGTAAGGGAATGGAACGACTTATTTAAAGTGCTGAAAGACATAAACTGAGAACCAAAATACTGCATCTGGCAGAAACTGTCCTACAAGAATGAGGGCAAAATTAAGACACTCCCAGAAAAACTAAAGCTCAGAGAGTTCATAACCACTAAGACCTGTCTTACAAGAAATGCTAAAGGGAGTCCTTCAGATGAGAAAGAAAGAACAGTAGACAATAAACTCAAAGTTGTACAGAAGGAAAAAAAAAAAAAAAGATCTCCATTAAAGGTAACTGCATAGGCAAGTATAAGGTCAAGTTTGAAGGTATTTTGCTTGTTATTTCTACTGGTTATACCCTTCATGCATTACAATGACAAACGTATAAAAAATAAGTATAAATATATGCTACAGTGCACATAATGTATAAAGATATAATAGGTGATAACAAAAACAAATGGGACGAGGAGGAAGGGTATAGGTAGAGAATTTTTGTATGTTACTAAAGTGGGTATGAATTTAAATCAGGTTGTTATAAATGTTAAATGTAATACATAAAGAAAATATCTTGAAAAATACACACAAAAGGAAGAGAATCAAAAAGGTTCACTACAAAAAAATCAGCAAAACACAAATATTGCAGTATTACATGAAATAAAGGACAAAAAAGGTATCAAAACCCAAAAAACAAACCTGCTGTCACGAAGCCAATTCCAACTCATAGCGACCCTGTAGGACAGAGGAGAACTTCCCCACAGAGTTTCCAAGGAGCACCTGGTGGATTCAAACTGCTGACTTTTTGGTTAGCAGACGCAGCTCTTAACCACTACCCCACCAGGGTTTCCAAAGAAGGTATAAGACACACAAAAAACAACAAAATGGCAGAAGTCTTTCCTTACCAGTAATTACAGTCAATGTAAATGAACTCAACGCTCCAATCTAAAGACAGAGAGTGGCAGAATGGATTAACAAACAAACAATATGATCTTATTCGTTTTAAGACTGTTTACAATAGCCAAAAGGTAGAAACAACCTAAATGCCCATCAACAGATGAATGAATAAACAAAACGTGGTATATGCATACAATGGAATAAACAAAACGTGGTATATGCATACAATGGAATATTACTCAAGCCATAAAGAGAAATGAAGTCCAAATACATAACACAACACGGATGAACCATAAAAACACGCTGAGTGAAACAAGTCAGTCACAAAATGACAAATACTGTATGACTCCACTTACATAAAATATCTAGAATAGGCAAGTATATAGAGACCAAAGTTTATTAGTGTTTACAGGAGCAGGGGTTAGGGAGGGGAAAAGAGGAACTCTCTACCTAGGGGACAGTGAGCTTCTGTTAAGAGTGATGGAAAAATCTGGAAATGGATAGTGGTGATGGTTGAACGATATGGGGAACATGATTAATGTCAATGCATTATACATGCAAATGGCAAATACTTTGTTACATATATATTTACCACAGTAAAACAAAAATTAAAGTCATCTGCTTTATAGATTTAGTGGAAAAAATAATGAAAATGAAATCTAAGTTTTGTGTAGTCCCTAACTCCACGTTTACTAGTAGTATGACCTGAGTTACTTAACTTTGTGGGTGGAGGTAGAGTGGGGGGCATATGGGAGTGAGACAGGCATATCTTAGTCTCTACATCTGCAAAAGAGGAAATTAAAATCTGATAATCTGTTTAAGTTTCCACCAATCTATGATCAATTTAAACTACTTGGTTAGCAATTGGTCTCAGTATAGCGTTTCTTGGGAAATTAAAGGCAGTGATCAAAAAGGTTAAAGGATAAAAGTACAGAAAGCATCTTCATTCTGAGTCTGATGTCTTCTGCAGGTACCAAAAAAACAAAAACAAAAACCAAACCTGTTGCTGTGGAATCAATTCCGACTCATAGTGACCCTATAGGACAGAGTAGAACTCCCCCGTAGGGTTTCCAAGGAATGGCTGGTAGATTCGAACTGCTGACCCATGCTCTTAATCCCTGTGCTACCAGGGCTCCTCTGAAGTTACACCTGATAGTATTTGCTGATGGACTGAGTGATGTGAGTTGTGAAAAGGGAGAGAGATCGCAAATGATCTGAGTATCTTTGTCTTGAGCAGTATATAAAGAAAGGGGTTGCTATTTACTGAGAAAGGAAAGACTATGGGAAGCGCATAAACTTTACAAACTTACAAGGCATCCCATATGGCATTTAAAAAACATGTTGAGTCGATTCTGATTCTATAGGACAGAGTAGAACTGCCCCGTAGGGTGTCCAAGGAGTGCCTGATGGATTTGAAAGGCCGACTTTTTGGTTAGCAGCCGAGCTCTTAACCACTGCGCCACCAGGGCTCCATGTGGAATTTACAAAACATTAATAAAGTGTCTTGAAACTCACTTCTGGGAGACATCTTCGCATGTTTGCCACAATTTGCTTTCTCCTTAATGCCTGAGAAGCAAGCTATCAGCTGTGATGCATAAGCCTGTTGCCTTAATCCTTTAGTCATCAAATATTTCCATTCTATTGTGGATTTTTTTTCTGTAGTAATATATTTCTGAAGTAAATGGGAAAACAGAATTTTCTTTGCAGAAATTAACTTTACAGGCAATACCTTCTATAAAGTGAAGATAATGGAACCATTTTCCGTTTTGTAATTTTGCTTGGAACTATTAACATAAACTAAAATAAATATTATCCTTTGTTTTTGTGATACAATCATTTTTTTGTGCTACAATCTGTCAGTGGTTCTTCACTGGGGCGATCATGCCCCCAGAGAACATCTATCAAGGTCTGGAGACATCTCTGGCTGTCATGACTGGGGTGGGGTGTGTGTGTGGGGTTGCTACTGACATCTAGTGGGCAGAGGCCAGGGATGCTTCTACACATCCTACAGTGCACAGAACAGCCCTCCACAACAAAGAATTATCTGACCCCAAATGCCAACAGTGCTGAAGTTGAGAGCTGAGACAGTATCATGACATTCATAAACAATTTCACCCTCCACTTTCAATACCATTAACCATGCTCTCTTCCTCCTTCTTTGACCATTTCCTTGGTATTTTTCTTCATTCCCTTACATTTTTCCTCAAAGAGGCTGGCCAAGAATAGCACATTCTCTTATATTTAAGTGTTTCTGTGGGAGAGATGATTAGGCTGGTCATCAAAATTTATGCCATCCTGCTTTTGCTGGGTACAATTACTGCTAGAAAATAGCTGCCCATCCAAGGATGACATTTCTCAGCTCCTCTTACAGCTAGGTGTGTCCACCTGACTACTTCCCACCAAGGGGCCGCACTCTTTTTTTCCCCCATCCTTCAGGTAAGTGGTATCCAATAGAAATGTGATGCAGACCACATACCAAAAAACCAAACTAAACCCGGTGCCGGCGAGCTGATTCTGACTCATAGCAACCCTACAGGACAGAGGAGAACTGCCCCAAAGGGTTTCCAAGGAGCAGCCGATGGATTTGAACTGTCAGCCTTTCAGTTAGCAGCTGAGCTCTTAACCACTGTACCACCAGGGCTCCTAAGTAATTTTAACTTTTCTAGTAGCCACATATAAAAATTTAACAGGAATGTGTGAAATAAAATGTAATACCACATTTTACTTAATATATCTGAAGTGTTATCATTCAACATATAATCAAATATAAAAATTTATTAAGATATTTTAATTGTACCAAGTCTTCAGAACCTGGTGGGTATTTTATACCTCACAGCAGATTTCAATTCAGACTCACCACATACTAAGTGCCTGTCATGGTTTGAATTATGTCCCCCAAAATTGTGTGTATCTATTTGGCTGGGCCATGATTCGCAGAATTGTGTGGTTAGCCTCCTTTTTGTGATTGTAATTTTATGTTAAAGAGGATTAGGGTGGGATTGTAACACCACCTTTACCCAGGTCACATCCCTGATCCAATGTAAAGGGAGTTTCCCTAGGGTGTGGCCTGTACCACCTTTTACCTTACAAGAGATAAAAGGAAAGGGAAGCAAGCAGAGAGTTGGGAACCTCATACCACCTACGAAGCAGTGGTGGGAGCAGAGTGCGTCCTTTGGACTTGAGGTTCCTGCACAGAGAAGCTCCCAGACCAAAGGAAGATTGATGACACGGACCTTCCTCTAGAGCCGAAGGAGAAAGTGTTTCCCTGGAGCTGACACCCTAAATTTGGACTCGTAGCCTACTGGACTGTGGAGAATAAATTTCTCTTTGTTAAAACTATCCACTTGTGGTATTTCTGTTATAGCAGCACTAAATAACTAAGACAGTGCCCAAAAGCCACATATGCCATATGAATGCCACTGCATAGAGCAGCTCCAGATGAATACAGATGACAGGGCCCCAGGAAATAGAGAAGCCACAAGATGGACGGGGACTGATCCCTTTTTCACAATATACGCAGAAGCTGCTCACTGGTGGGAACACCCATCCAGGTCTGTTTCTTGAGTACTGAGCCCCTGGGATTTGAGGATTTGTTCCAGTAGCTAATGATAGCCTAACTAGAAAGGATCCCAAGGAGACCTCCATCACAAATTTACATCACAACCTAACCTTCACATCTTACAAGGTATGTTCCATAATGCTTTTGACTTTTCTTTTTAAAACCCCCATCTCTCCTTTTAACAATGCCATCTTATTTGTTTCTGCTACATTCTACGATCTATAACCTACAACTGTATTCTAATGTGTTGGCATGCTACTTTTATTTCTGCAAAAATGTCCCTATATTTTATCATCCAGCCTTATTTTGTTCAAAACTGTATGAATGCTAACATTTTGATGGTTTTTTTCTTCATTGAAGATCTTATAAACAATTATTCTATACTTAAATTAGCACATAGAAGACAAAATGGTCAGAAAAAGTACTGTAGTATCTTGTAACTACTGAAGATAATACAGTATTGTAGTATAAGTTCTAGGCCAAACCAAAACACCACAGCAGTCAAGTCAGTTCCAACTCATGGTGACCCCATGGATCAGAGCAGAACTGTGCTCCCTAGGGCTTTCAATGGCTGTGATCTTTTGAAAGTAGACTGCCAGGCCTTTCTTCTGAAAGTTCTAGACAGTTGGACAATAAATAAACTAGTCTGAATTTATGTCCAGGAGAGTTAAATTGTGTAGCATAGTTAAATTGCTTAAAATGAAAATCTAATCTGAAAAACAGACATAAATGGGATGATTTAAAAAGATACAGAATTACCTTGGTTGCCTTTATTTGAAAAAAAAAAATCAGAACTAAACTGATGATATATTAAGATGACAGCTAATTCATGAACATTTTTAGTCAGAAAAGAAATTAACAGAGCAAGCCTGAGACTGCTATCCTTGGAAAGTCTTGCTTGCAAAGTTGGGCCTTGGCTAGCATCTGGGAACTTAGACTTTGGGGTAGTTCCTACCATTTCCTGTTAAGAAAGGCTCACTGTGCATAAACCGTGCAAACAATATGGTTTATGCTGAACATCTGCTTTCTTTCTGGGAGCTGGGAATTCTGGTACATGCCAGGCAGAGAGCGCCTGCGTGACCAGTCCCCATTGTAAACTCTGGGCACTGGGTCTCTAATGAGCTTCCCTACTAGATAACACTTCAAGTGTGTTGTGGAATTTCTTGCTGCTTCAGGAATTAAGCACACCCTGTTTGATTCCACTGGGAGAGGACTCTCGGAAGCTTGCACCTGATTACCCCTGGATTTTGCCTTTGCTGATTTGATTGTGTTGTTTCTCTGGAATAAATCACAGCCATGAGTGTGACCGTATTTAGAGTCTTATGAGTCTTCCTACTGAATCATCAATCTGGCATGGCATTGGGGAGCCCCCAAAACAGCCCCATATTTGCCACTCTAAGTACATATACAATAGACCGAGCAGCAGGAAAAGCGAGATGGTGTACGCGCAGTTGCATCTATCTGCACATCTCTGTATCTGCTCAGGCACCAAGGCAAATACACTCACCAGGTCAATTGTTTTGGCTCTTGGTTTAGATTCGTCATCACACCAGGTTTCACACCATAGCCAGTCCTGAGGAAGAGACTTAATGGCAACTTGGTAAATCATATTATTGGGAAGATCCTGCAGGAAAAAAGGATTTAAACTTACAGGTATAGAAATTAGAGTCAGAGCAAAAGAAGCTGAAGTACAAGGTCCTTTTTAAATTACAAACAGATCATGAATAAATTTATGCAAATCTGACATTTATCTACATTTTTTTAAGCTGTAAATACTTAATTTGACCCAATCATCTTGTGTCAAGACTGAAACCATGCTTTGGGACAAAGCCCACACCTCTCCTAGACTTCAACCCCTACCACCGAGGATGAAGAGGGAAGCCGAGAAATCCACTGCTCTGCATTCCTCAAAACGGACAGCCTGACTACCTCCATCTGCCTGAATCACCAGATTAACCACTCACGCTGTGCCTGATACTACTGTTTCTGTCGGGCACCACCACACTCTCTCGATTCCCAGGTCGTCTTTCATCTCCCGTTCAGGATACAACATTTCGTGAATATTTTCACACTTTGGCATATTCAGGGGTTTCTATGCAAAGATGGCTGTCATCTGGGTTAAAGGATGTTTAACCAGCAAACAAGTTAAAAATACAGACCGCTGAAGAGATTTAGAAATATCTTCTACAGAGATGTTCATTTACATTGCAGCGTTACACAGACTTTCTTTTCTCTCTCCAGACAGCCTGTTTACATTCCAGAGGAAAGGTCACACTCTGTCAATCTCTCTGTGTTACCACGGTGCCTATGCTCTAACAGATACACCACAAGTAGATGGCTTCAACGAAGAGAAATTTGAATTCTCTCTCAGTTTAAGAGGCTAGAAGTCCAAATTCAGGGTACCAGCTCTAGAGGAAGGCTTTCTCTCTCTCTTGGTTCTGGAGGATGGTCCTTGTCATCAATTCTCCCCTGGTCTAGGAGCTTCTCAGTGCAGAAACCCCAGGTTCAAAGGACATGCTCTGCTCCTGGTGCTGCTTTCTTGGTAGTATGAGGTCCCCCGTCTCTCTGCTCCCTTCTCTCTTTTTTATTTCAAAAGAGACTGACTCAAGATACAATCTAATCTTGTAGATTGAATCCTGCCTCATTAAGATCATAGAGGTAGGATTTACAACACAGTACGAAAATCGCCTCAGATGACAAAATGCTGGATAATCACACAATACTGGGAATCATGGCCTAGCCACGTTGATACACATTTTGGGGGGACACAATTCAATCCATCAACATGGGTATCTGCATTAGCTGTCCTATGTAAACTCTGAAATTCATAATTTGAGGGTTCTTCTCCTGGGGCACAAATCCCCTCTGGAAGTGTAAGTGACATCTGCCCTTGTGTCACCCCACTGGGGAATGTGGCCCAGGGAACCAACACAAGATGTTCTGTGAGTAAAGTCTGTCTCTGATCAGACGCCTGGTGTGGCTGCTAGTGCGTTGTTGTTGCTGTTGTTAGGTGCCGTCGAGTCAGTACCGACTTACAGAGACCCCACATACAACAGAACGAAACACTGCCCCGGCCTGCACCGTCCTCACAGGCGTTGTGGTGTTTGAACTCACTGTTGCAGCCACTGTGTCAATCCATCTCATTGAAGGTCTTCCTCTTTTTCGCTGACCCTCTACTTTACTAAGCATGATGTTGTTCTCCAAGGACTGGTCCCTCCCGATGTCCAAAGTATGTGTGACAAAGTCTCATGATCTTCGCTTCCAAGAAGCACTCTGGCTGTATTTCTTCCAAGACAGACTCGTTCGTTCTTCTGGCAGCCCATGGTAAATTCAATATTCTTCACTGACACCATAATTCAAAGGCATCAATTCTTCAGTTTTCTATATTCATTGTCCAGCCTTCCCATGCATATGCTTTTACTACTAGGCACCTTAACACTCTTCCAGCCTCTACCTATTACTCAACTCCAAAACTGCTTCCACATGTTAGGTATCTGTTAGAACAGCACCCCACTCCTGGTACCAAATTCTTAGTTATCTAGTGCTGCTGTAACAGAAATGCCACAAATTGGTGGCTTTAACAAACAGACATTTACTTTCTCACAGTTTAGGAGGCTAGAAGCTTGAATTCAGGATGTCGGTTCTAGGGGCAGGCTTTCTCTCTGTCGGCTCTGGAGGAAGGTCCTTGTCTCTTTGAGCTTCTGATCCTGGGCGATCTTCATGTGGTTTGGCGTCTCTCTCCCCTCACCTCTGCTCTGCATGTTTATTTAATCTCTTTTCTATCTCAAAAGAGACTGACTCAAGATACACCCTACACCAACCCTGCCTCCTTAACATAACAGCAACCCTTTCCCAAATGAGGTTATAACCACAGGCATAGAGGTTAGGATTTACAATACATATTTTTGGGGACACATAAGTCAATCTATAACAGGACATAAAGGAGTAAGAAGTTTGAGGAAAAGTAAAGGTAAATCATTAGTTTTGAAAATGTTAAGTTTGAAGTTAAAAAAAATTATATTTATGTAGAGCTGTCCAAAAGAGAACTGCATAAAAGGCAAGAGCTGGAGAAAAGAGGCTGAAAATACAAGATTTTGAAATTTATAAGCAAGGAGTTGAAGCAGTCTAGGTAGATGTATTGAAAATTACCCTATTAACATTTTACTTACCTGATCTAGGTTTGAAAGACTGTTTGGGTCTTGACTGAGAGCTTGGTACTGGCCCCTGAGCCTGTCACCTGCTGCAATTTTCCTGAACTTCTTGAGATCCACCACATACAAGGCACTGTAAAAATGAATACTCCTGAAAGCCTCTACTGTTCATGTATTTGCACTTCTACCCCCAGTGACTGTTTACAGTGACAGTACTCATTTAACTGTGGATATCCTTGGGTCTCATAAGGGTTGCTTCTGCTATAAATTTGCTCCCAATATCTAATATTGTTTCCAAAGCATTTGAAGTTTGTTATAATACTGTTAGGATTTACATTCTCTTAGGGTTACGTCAGGTTTTCCTATGATCTCATGAAACTAATGACCTTTAAGACAGGAACAGCTTTGAAGACAGTGTCTTCATTTTTTTTATTTGAGAAATCATGTTTAAATCTTCTGCAGTAGTTAGGAGCATATATTCGAGCCATACTACCTGGGATTGACAAGCGGCTCAGCTGCGTACTAGCAGCTAAAGTCTCGGCAAGTTATATAAACGTTCCATGCCTCAGCTTCCTCATCTATAAAACATGGATAACAGCAGTAGATCAAAAGGCTGTTGTAAAGCTTTTATGGGTTGATATATGTAAAGGTTTAGAATAGTGACTGGCATGTAATAAGCACTATATAACTGGTTGCTGTTTCTTCTAAGCAAATTGAATCTTGTGCTTCAAGAAATTATTTATCTACTAAAAGGTTTAAGAGTATGAATTTTCTTACCTGATGTGGTATTTCCTCCTTAAAAGATGTGATGCCCAGTATCCTGTTTTCCAGAAACGATACCCATCCATTTCAGTGCGGCTATCACAAAATGGAGTATACCCGTAAGGAGCACCACCCAGATCGAAATCTCGAAGTTCTTTTAGGTCATGTCTCACAATCTAAATAATTAAGATAGTTTCTCTGATGAGTACTGTAAAATAATAAAAGCTCTTTTTATCTGAATCCCAAGTTATCACTGTGCTCTTGTAGAGATACGGAAAACTCTATTTTCTTCATAGTTTTTTCATATAATGTGACTTTGCTAAATACCTGTTTTTTTACTCTTGACCTCACAGAAACCTGAAATTTTTATATCTGATCTGTATGACAGTGGTCTTAAGCATTAATAAGAACAGGTGGTTAAATACTTTTTAAGCAAGGTATTTTACAAAAAATATATTTTGGGAAGGTTTTAAACATTATTCAAGTGCATATCTCTTGGTATCTCAAGGTGTGAACTAGTAATTCAGAATCTTTTTTATGTTAAAAAAAAAAACCAAAACCTGTTTCTGTCAAGTCAATTCTGACTCATAGCAACCCTACAGCAAGGCTGTAATCTTTACAGAAGCCGATTGCCACATCTTTCTGCTGTGGAGAGGCTGGTGGGTTTGAACCACAGATCTTTCAATTAGTGGACCAGTGCTTTAACCACTGTTCCTAAACCTCCATTACTGTATATAGACAAATATCAGAATAACAAAGAAAAATCTGATTACTCTAAATGGTTTAAATAAAATAACGTTCATAAGCCTTAATTTTTAACAGACTCTCTAGTCAGTTATAAAAATATTATTGTATACGTTAGGGGAGGGTGGGGAAAATAAATTATATGTTACACAGTAGACTGGGAAATGCATACATCATCACCCACATTTGCCTATTTTATTATAATAGGTCATATTTATCAATTTGGAAAATAGTACAAAAATAATAAGAATTCAGAACATAATTCTGATCTATGACTTGAGATACTTTTTTCTAAAATATAAACACCAACATATACATGTATTTACAAACCTTTATATTTACATATTAGTGTCCTCCTTAAAAATTCTGTGTGCTTTCCAAATATTTTTTCTCATTAATAATTAAAAAGGAAATGTATGGAAAGGTTTTAACAGTTTTTAGAATGCTACATTTTTAAGATCGAGAATCCTAAAAGTTTTGCCAAATTTAAGCCTTTAGATTGTAGAGTGATGAGGATCTGGCTATTAGCTGAATGCCAGAAAATGCTGTGGAAGGTGGAAGAATGGGAGGAGTGTTGTGTGTAACTGGTAACTCCTCTAGTGAAAACAAATGGCTCATTTTTCAGCAAATATCAACAAAGAGCCCATATTCACAGGAGCCCATGTGACTACTTTCATTATGGCTAAAGTAAGTTCTTTTTATTTTTAATTCTAAAACTAAAAAAATTAGTACTTCAAACAGAAAATGGCCATTTCCTAAATTATTAATGGTACTTCTTGCAATACACTCAATTTTTCCATGTAGTTCTGATATTTTGTTTTTAAAGATACTTATATCTTACATGCTTATGTAGCACAGCAGCAAAGACAGTAATTAACACCAAGCACCATAAATTCCTATATTCAAAGAGAAGTGTAAAATAAGTTTGAGTACTACTCAAAACAACAGCTTATCTTATTACCTGGTCAGCATCAACAAAAATGATTTTGTTCACCGCTAGGGGAAAAAGGACATCAAGGAAAAGAATTTTGTAACCCCAAATAATCCTCTGCTTTTCAGTCTGTGGACGAAGCCAGCGGGGCCATCTATATTGGACTAGTTCATACTGGAATCCATATTCCTTAGCCATGTGAGGAATTACTTCCTAAAAGCATAACACATGCCGAAAATCAAACAATATGTTCAAGGAAGAGAGAGTAGTTTTGTTTTAGAGAGAAAAAAATTTTTTTTTAAAAGTAGACTTTACTATAAATGGTTACAACTAATAGGTAAAATGTCTAAATGCTACTTCTTATAAAACTTGCACCTACTAATGAGAAATATAAAGATGCTGGCAAATATAAACTATGTTTATACATACAACTATATAATTTAATGTCATGTAAATTAATAGGTACAGTGTATTAGCTAACAAGCTTTTTAACTAAGATATATGTTTTTATACTTCTACTATTAATGTCTGACTTGAGAAAACCTGACTTTAGAAAGAAGAGCCTATAGCTCTTGGAACACCTATGCATCAAACAGTTTACGTATATGTCAGTATGTTGGCTGGCTGGAGACACAGTAAGGAGGGTAGACAAAAGACACAATATGAGCTATAAACTGATAAAAGCAGATTCTCTGTATGAGTTTTATTTTTAGGTTTATGATTAATTCAAGGTTTAAAAAGACAAGATTGTTACTGTCTCTAAATATTTGCTATTTGATTCAGTGTCTTCTTACAGGATTAGACATATCTTATTCCCTGTTTAAATCAGAAGCAGTTGATGAAATACACTGTTGGCTAAGTTTGGTTCAAGAACCCAAAAGCTGAGAGGGAGGATGTAAAGGAGAAGGGGACTATGGGTAAGCCAAGGCAGAATTTACTCTCTCCCCCTCAATTCTCACTGGTAGCTAATTGCTTGTTTACATGCTTAGTTAATTTTTCTCCTGCTTTTGTAGGATCAGGAACATTTTGTAAATGTTCCTTAATGTAACCCTTGGTTTTACCTGTGATTGATATGCTGAAATTATGGCTGTTCTGTTGGGAATCATTGCTTTGGTTTCAAAATTTACAAAAAAAAAAAGAATACTGAGAGTAATTAGAAAAATATTTTTTCTTTATTCAACAAATATATATTAAAAATATTCACTGATTATGAACTATGTGCCAGGCACTGTTCTAGACTCCACCAATAGACTATTGAACAAAACAGATAAAAATTATGTCCCTCACAAGGCTTACATTTTACAGGTGGTACATAGAAAATGGAGCCCTGGTGGCATAGTGGTTAAGAGCTCGGCTGCTAACCGAAAGAGTGGCAGTTTGAATCCACTAGCTGCTCCTTGGAAACCCTATGGGGCAGTTCTACTCTGTCCTATAGGATCTCTGTGAGCTGGAATCGACTTGAAGGCAACAGGTTTGGTTATATAGAAAATGAATGAAATTAGTTATTTATAGAAGGTTGTGCTATGGAGAAAAAAAAGGCGAAGAGTGATAGAAGAGGAGGAGTTGTAATTTTACATAGTGTGGTCAGGCAAGGGTTCCATAAGTAGGTATAATTTCAGCAAAGATTTGAAAGAAGAGAGTGTGATTTTTTAAAAACTGGAGAAGAATCTGGGGTGCAAGTAATTTCTGTTTCTATATTTGGGTTTTAAGTTTATAAAAATTCATCAAGTTGCACACTTATGATCTGTGTATGTTATATTTTTTGTGTATGTTATATTTCAAAGACTTTTAAAAAGATGAAAAATTTGAGGAGAAGGAAAAATTCTAAAAAGACGGAACATATTATTTCAAAGACGGTATTACTTTTGACCATGTAGTGGACCAAGACTCTTGTCTAGACATAGCACTGTTTTTTTTAGTGAATGGTATCATTTCCCACTAAGAAAATCTTTAAATAGATTCTATTATCTCAACTTATATAGAGTTAAATCCTCTTATGTCATGCTTGGCTCATAGGATAACGCTGAACATTTAGAAACTAGTATGACTTCTTGTTTTTTCAGTTTTTTGTCTTTCCAAATGAGCACCAAACCGAAAAAAACCAGACCCTTTGCCACTGCGTTGGTTCTGACTCAGAGTGACCTTACAGCAACCTTATGAGCCCAGGAGGATGCATTGTTGGTGGCGGAGGGCACAGGGGCTGCTACTTATGGGGTAAGCACCTGGGCTCTAAGGTGACAATGCTTGTGTTCAAATTTCAGCTTATTCCTAATTAGCTATTTGATCTCAGGCTAGTGTAGTAACGGATTAGCCTTGACCAAAGAAAGGTTTTGCCTTTTGGCCCCAGCTCTTGGAAGTTAAGCTCTACCCTTGGAACCTCCTACCTGATAAGCATGTCTTTGTTTACCTCGGGACCTTGGGCTACAGTGGATAGTCTATGCTAACAATGTGATTTATGATGGGGGTCTTAAGCTATGTGGTATCAGCTTGACCTCTGGAGGGGCTAGAGACTAAGGTCAGTCACAGGGACTGTTAGCTGTGTCTATGCGGCTGACTCCCAGTAAAAATTCTGGACGCCAGGCTCAGGTGAGCTTCCCTGGTTGGCAATATTCCGTGTGTGCTATTCCACATTGCTGCTTGGAGAAATAAGCGCTGTCTGCATGACTCCACGAGGAAAAGATAACTGGAAGGACTGTGCCTGGTCTCTCTTGTAACCTGCCCTGGGAGCCTCTTCCCTTTGCTGACTTTAATCTGTATCCTTTCACTGTAGTAATCCATAACTGTGAGGATAATGGCTTTTCTGAGTTCTGTG
Organism: Trichechus manatus latirostris; assembly: GCF_000243295.1. Taxonomy (NCBI): domain Eukaryota; kingdom Metazoa; phylum Chordata; class Mammalia; order Sirenia; family Trichechidae; genus Trichechus; species Trichechus manatus. Next base: position 1,302,533 of record NW_004443949.1, on the reverse strand, counting down.
AGTCCTTCTAGTGAATTACTGAACCTGAGAGTGGTCTTAGGACCTCCCAAACTCTGCAGACCAGTTAACTTAATTTCTGAGTCTTGGTTTTCTGGGGACAGTACTTAACACATGGGGTTGTTAAGAAAAACAACTGAATATGTACATTAAGTACTTATCAACGTGCCTGACAAATACTAAAGCATAAAAGTATGGTTGGCTATTTTTACTTCCTCCTTTATCACCGCTTTTGGTCTAGAAAAAGAGACCTCTTTAGAACTGCTATCAAATTAGACCCTAATTTTCATGGAATCTCATCACTTTATAGTGAGAAGAGGAAGGAATAGGATGACACACTGAAGCTGGAGTGTGAGGCTGAGTAAAGGGTAACAGATGCTGGCCACCTGAAAACCTGCTAAATATAAAACGTCTCAGACCACAGTGTCTAGATTACCATACCATCAGTGCAGTGCACAAAAAGACACGCTTGTTACTCTCAGCACTATAAAACTATCTTCTATGGTGCAGTCTTCAAATTTTCTTGATACTATTGCTCCTGTCTGAATTTGTAAAAATATGACAAAATCCAATTTTTACTGACCATCTGTATATATTTCTCATTGCCAAATTTTATTCAATTATTCATTACTATATCATGGGAAACCAGTAAAAGTTCTCATTTTGATTTTGCTTAAAAATAACCTGTTTCTCCTATTGTCCTTTCCTTTTAAACTCTTCTTTAAATAAACACTACACAGATTTAGCTTAAGCTTGATTCAAAACACTAAATACTGAAGTGTTAAAATTTATCAAAAATAATAATTTGAATAAATATATATTTCAAAAGGCCTGGTTTGAGAAGAGAAATGGTATATGAACTTACAAAGAATTTACTGCTTAAACATTAACTATTCTATAATAATAATAAGATTATCGTACTTACTTTAAATGTTGGTGAGAGATAATTTTTTAGAAACCAGAATTTCACTGGTGTTTTGGTGTTACGTAAAACAGAAAGCATCATAATTCTGTATAAAAGAACATTAAACCTGTTATAACATTAACAGGAGTTCATTTTACTTTTCTTAAGGCTTTTAAATATTTAAGGGTATTAGAAGTTTTTCACTATGAATTATGGAGTAACAGATGGAAATATCTTCATATATTATGGCTGATCATCAAGTATGTAATGTATAAAGATGATAAACTATATATATACACCTATGATATAGACTAAATTGATTACTTTTTGCTTTCTTCATTTGAGAAACAGAAGCTAGTCTGAAATAGCCTTGTTTAGCTGAACTAGAATCTAATCTTGGCTCTATTATTGTGTGATTAATATTAGGCATGCAAAACTTAAAGAGCTGAATGATCTGTCTATATTGATAAATTCATTAGACAATTCACTTGTTTATCCTAAACAATTTAGAGAAGATGCAAACATATCTAAAGTTCCATTTTAAAATATCAACTCTACAGCTGAAACGTTCTGGAGGCATTCTCTTTTATTCTTCTACAAACTTTAAAAAAATAGCCCTTTATACTTTGCAAATATGCTTACTTCTTCTTACCCCCGTTTTATGAAACAAGCTATTTCTTCACCAGAAAAGGAATATTTACTATATGCCTTTTCTCACATATCATCTTGTTATAAATATGTCTAAGCTTTTAGCCTTAAAGAAAATCAATATTCCAAATAAAACTCATGAAAGCCCACTGATGTTAAAAATATATTCTTACCTTATAATTTTAAGTTAGGAAAACAGAGTAAGGTGCAGTGCAGGATATACTTTATTACTGTTTGGGTAAAAACGAGTTAAATAAAAAGCATAGATATTTGCTTGTATATGCATATCTTTGATGGGGTATAATAATAATAATATTGGTTTCCAGTGGGAAAGGAACAGGATATCAAGGAAGCATAGGTGAGAGATCTTCTTTTCACTGTACATTCCTTTATTCTTTTTGAGCTTTGAACCATGTAAATGTGTTATCTTTTCAAAACATTAAATAAACAATATACCTACCTTAAAAAGCGTTCATATAAATGGCCAGAAGCAACTGAAAAAATGTTTAGAACATCTGCGTCCTCTCTGTCTTCTTCTTTATGCAACCTTTTTGTGAAACTTGGAATAGAAAAGTAGTAATTGATAGTTCCTTTTAATATGTATCTGCAGAAGTTAATAACTAAATAAAACCTAAACCTGATAAACAATAAAAATAGGAATGGCTTTTAAAATGAAGTTATTAAACTTAAAAAAAATCTTTTATCTCAGCAATTATAAACTGTTAGTATTAAAAACCTGGCAATTAATATCACTCGATGTTTACTTTTTTTTTTTTTAATAACATGGGATGCAAATGTACAATATCTTATCTTTGTGAGTTTCCAAAAGTTGTTTTGAGAAGAAAAGAACGAGCTGAGGTACACCATGGCCATACCTAATATACTGAAGCTTCAAACAGGCCGAGAATGCAGGAAGAGACAGAATGTAGATGGGTTCAACTATGGCACAGCAAGAATTTTCCTATGTGATAAAAGGGTACATCCTGAGTGCTGCGAATGTGGCTCCCCCAGGCTAAAATGTTATAAAAGCCAACAATTCGGGGCTCCTCTGACTATATGTAGTCTCCACTCCATGTACTTCAGGGGAGCCTCCATGAGGAGCACTGGGGAGCCATGTCCACTCGGTGGTTTACAACACTGTAATTTGAGGCCTGCTTGTCATTTTCAACCTGGAGTCCTGGTGGCGCAGTGGTTAAGAGCTCGGCTGCTAACCAAAAGGTTGGCAGTTTGAATCCACCAGCTGCTCCGTGGAAACCCTATGGGGCAGCTCTACTCTGTCCTATAGTGTTGCGGTGAGTCGGAATCGACTCAATGGCAACGGGTTTGGTTTTTGGTTTTGTCATTTTCAATACTTTTTGGAGCCAGACCAGCATTTAGTATGATCCATCTCATATGCAAAAGTAAATGGATATTTAATCTGGGGTATTTGTATGTGTATTTTATTGTTCTTTTTCTTCCTATTTTAAAAATTTATTTAATTAAAACCATCTTGTTTTCACATGTAGATATTTATAATGACTAAAATTTGGAAAACTAAACAACTTGGAATCATCAGCGGAATATATTTTGCCAAATATGAATCGTAATGACAAGTAATTTTTCAAATATTTTCTTACTGTAATCCCCCAAGTAAGAAAAACACACAGTTGATTCTGTGGGGAAAAAAAACCACTATAAGTTAGGATTAAAACTAAGATAAAGAGTGAAAGTATTATAAGATGCACAATACTTATGTATCTGGAGCAGTTAACATCCCAAAAGCTTACCCTCTCTTTCTAACACAGCATTATTTGGGTTTTGTATCCTTTTTATATATCAACAATAGTTTAATAGTTATATTTATTCATTCTCAAAAGAAGCCTAAACTGGGCAAAATTGAAATGATGGGAGTGCCTTTGACTTGTATAACAAAATCTGCTTAGGTTGTTGAACCTATTTGGCCTAAAGTTTCACTGCTTAAGCAGTGTTTTTTTTGTCCATAATCAAAATGACCAATGGTTCTCTATCTAATTCAAAATATGTTCAAATCTCTAAAATGGACTTTTAAAAATTCTCTATAATGTGGATCTACAGCAGACAGTCTTTATTTTTGCCTGCCTAACAGCCTTTACCCGTCTTCTAGAAAGGGCAACCTAATATTTCTCTGGGGTACCATTCCTCCCCCAATTTCATTCCATGAAGTTTAGGTGGGGTAGGCTTTCCCACCAGCTCTAGAAGTAGGCATATGATCCAAACTTGGTCAAAGTTATAGTAACCAGTTCAGTTTGGGGCACATGGCTATAGCTGGACCAAAGAGTCAGCCTTGGAACTTTTGCTGGTACTATTTGGAAAGAGGCAATCTCTTGTTACTGGAGATGGTACATTTTGACTTGGAAAAGCCTGTCTGAAAAATGAAGCAGGCACAGACAACAGCAGAAATAAGAGATGAAGAAAGTTTCCACACTACATCTCTTGAATACACAAAGCCAGTTCTACTCCTGAACTCTTTAGATATGTGAGCTAATACATTCTTTTTTTTAAGACAATAATCTAACTAATATAGGTTCCAATCTATCTTACAGATTCTGTATTACAGCCAGTGTCCCAGCAAAGCTAGGCTACTTTCTGTTCCTTAAACATACCCAATCTTTTTCACTTCATGTAATTGGTACCTTCACCTGGAATGTACTCTCCCCTATCTCCAACCTTTGAAATCCTGCTCATTCTTTGGAGTGAATCTTAGCCACACACTTCTCCAAGGAATCTTTTCTTGAGGAAACTAGATCTATTTTTGTCTTTTGGTCTGTACAGGACTTTATGATCAGCTGTCTTACAGCTCTAATTTCCTAGCTTGTACTAACAACACTTATGTACCTATCTTACCCCTCCAAAAGGAAAGGCTCTGTGCTTTACTTAAATTTTTACCATCTGCAGTACTTCCACAAAGTAGATTATTAACAGATCTATAATTATGTGTCAAAGTATTCATTATCAATTACCTTTTAATGGAGTCCCACATTCCTTTCTTTTTTTCATCTTTATCGCTAAGGATATCTTCCTCCATTTTGTCTGGCTTTTTTTGCACCTGATAGCACAGTAAAGAAAAATTACAGAATTTGGGAGTTTTAAACATTATGCTGCATGGTCCCTTGGAAATCTACAATAGTTGCAGTGAATGAAGTCAGGCTATATCTTAGAACAGTGTCACAGGCACAATTTGGTCTTCTACTACCAATTCAACCTCATTTTTAGTTTTTCTAGTGGCTACCTTCATATTGCTAAATAACGTGCTTCTACTCATATTTACTGATTTATCAACCTCGGAAATATCTACTGGTATTTCTGAGTTCATAGAGTTTACCCAAAACCAAAACATAAAACAAACAAACAAACAAACAAAAACTACCAAACCCACTGCCGTGGAGTTGGTTCCAACTCACGAGTTAACAGTTTACTCATTCTTTACTCTTGGTTATGACAGATGAGGTTTTCGCTGTTTACATCATCACTCCCTTCCTTTCCTTCTATGCCAGGAGTAATATCCTACTTGGTAGGAATATCTTCTTCTACTGAGTATTTTTGTAACTTTAATTAATATTTAAATATCTATTTTTTACTCCAACAACTTTGTTTCTCTTGTATACCCAGTTTATAAGAATACTAATACCCCTACCTTTCCCCTCCACCTCCTAACTTATATCAGCTAAATTTTTACTTTACTTTTGTAAACACAGATTATATTTAGTTTAATAAACATAATTATATCTTCGGCACTTAGTTATAATGTTGATTTAACAACTTGAAAATCAGTAAACAGTATTTATATTATTACAAAAATGTAAATACTATTTACTGAGGGATCAGGAGGGTACTACAGGGCACAGAAAGGGTACTGAGATTGTATGCCCTGTTGTAACGACATGACCACTATGTTACTCAAAGGAGACTATTTCTTGCTCAAATGAATTTTCCTTGCTAACATTCTACCACTGGAATAATAGTTTTCTTGGAATTTAACTGTGTTTATTTTATCTTATAGGGAGATACATATGTCTTCTTTACCACATACCTAATATTTTCTAGTTTATTACTCATGTTATCTAATTATATGCAATTTCTTTTTTTGGAGCTCAACTACTAACGTATTATTTCTATCTAGGCTTTATTCTTATTCGTTTTTGAGATTAGTTTCACCATTTTTTGAATGACCTATCTTTCTCTTTCTTAGAATTCATATTCATTGTAATGGCAAACATATTCAGGAAGGGGTATGAAAAATAACTTGGCTAAATTTTTGCACTTCAGAAATAACTTTATATTTTTACTTCACATTTGATTAAGAGTTTGGCCAGATACAGAATTCTAGGTTTAAAATATCTTTCCTCAGAACCTTAAGGCTGTGTTTTGGTGTTTCTTAAAATCCAGTTTGAGAATGAAAAGTCTGATGCTAGTCACACAGGCATGCTATTGCAGTGACCTGCCTTTTCTCTTTGGTAGCTGTTAGGATCTTTCGTGGGTCTTTTTTCACTGATCCTACTTGGCAATTTTTGGACCTTTTGACCCACAAGCAAGATCAGAACTTTCTTCTTAAAGCATCTTTGAATGTGCTTTTAACTTTGTGCACTAGACCAAGTATTAGGTTCTGTCCCATGAGGCACTAACAGTGTGGTGCCCTAGAATATTTAGAGGGCAGGGATTTCTGACTGTCCTATAGATGTGCTCTCACGGACAGTCATTGACTTTGAGTAGAGCTATATCATGAGGGCCCAAGGTGGGCTACCCTTCAAGTACATCTTGAGATAGCTAAATGGAAGAACTTATTTCCTGTAACTCAGATGTCAGCTGAGACTTCCGTCACTACCTGTCTTTTCTAAGAGTGTGCTGCACGGTTTTGTCCCACATGGGTGCAAAGCTCAGCTTCTTTACCAGTTCCCAGGGCCCCCATTTTCATTTGTTCATTGGCTAGAAATTTGGGCGTTCATGTAGGCATTACATCTGAAACCATGTAGCCTCTCTACATCCCCCAGTTCTCCCCTTCCCCTGATTTTCTTTTTCTCTTCCCCTAATTCATAGTCCCTCTCTCCCAAGAGCCATACACATTCCTCTCCTGGTCTGCTGCAGCAAGCTTAATGACTGCCATTTTTAAAGCACAGTTGAATGTGCTTGAGCTATCTCCCTTCATCCAAAGAGGTTTAGCAAAGTATTTTTTTTTCCTGTGCTCTTTCTAAGAGGAATTGTGGAAATAAAAATTTCTCCATTTCACTTTCTGTTTCCTTCAAAGCTGTCTCATAAAAATGACTACTTTGGTTGTGATGTAGGCAATATTGTGGTTTATTCTGCCCATGATTGGTTCAGTTTCTGCAACACCATTTCTCACGTATAACGGAAGATACATGTCTTTTGTCTATGATGGCAGACTAGTATACATACATATAATCTAACAACTATATCAAGGTATGTAGAATAAGTTACAGCGAGTGTAAGCTACAGCATAGTTTTTCTTTACGTAATTTAGAATAGGAGCTTGATTTATTGAAACATGGTCTACTCTGATTCTCATGCTGATATTACAATAAAGTCATTTAAAGTCTCTGTCATCTGTATCATTAGTTTGTATGGAATATAGAATGACTGGGAACCAAGAATCAAAGTTAATCTGGAACATTTATTCTAATCTTTAAAAACTGGTCAGAGCTATTATGGTAAGTAACAGTAATGATCATATGTAGAATAGTATGCATCAAACTTCAATTCCTCACGCAGAATTTTAGGGGGAAACATAACAGCGAAGAGTTTTAAAGAGATTTGCAGCAAAAATGAAGAATATATAGTTTTGGAGACAAGGCTAGTAATTTTTTGGCAAATACAGTAACTTATCCTAAGATTTTCAAACTCTGTCTGGCAAGGAATCTCTCTTTTTTTTTTTCTCCTCTTCTAAAAGTTTTATAGGAGATAAGTAGAACTGCTTTGCTTTGGTTGAAAGGGTGTATGTGCACGCGTGCATGCGTGCGTGCGTGTGTCAGGGCGTGCTGGTTACCACCACCCCTTCTCCGCTTCATCCTTCCTTTCAGGTGACCTGGAACGTGAGGCCTTTAAGAGACTCGAGAATACTATCCGGTACCACCTTGAACTGATCCAGAAGGAACCATGCCTGAGGGGTTAATTAAACTTAATTTGCATGGATTAAAATTTACTACTCATCCAAAACAAAACCTGTTGCTGTTCAGTCGATTCTGACTCATGGAGACTCCACGTGTTGGAATAAAACGGCTCCATAGGGTTTTCTTTGCTGTAATGTTTATGGAAGCAGATCACCAGGCCTTCTTTCCATGGGGCCTCTGGGTGGGTTAGAACCACCAACCTTTAGGTTAGTAGTCAAGTGCAAACTGTTAGTGCCACCCAGGTACACACCCAGCAGCACTGTGGAACAAAGGCCTGATGATCTGTGTCTGTAAAGATTACAGCCAGGAAAAGCCAATGGAGCACTTCTACCCTGTAACATATGGGGTTGCCATGAGTCGGAATCAACTTGATGGCAGTGGGTTTGGTTTTCAGTTTTGACATGAACATTTTAATCTCCCTTTAGCTGAGAATAATTTTCCCTCCTTCATTTTCTCTGTTCTCTTTCTGGAGTTCTTATTAGTGGATCTCAAGGACTGATTTTCTATGCTATCTTTTCTATCTCTTGTCCTCCTGCCCTATTTTTTTTTGTCTCTTTTGCTGTAATCCTGAGAGATGAATTTTAAGGAGATAAAACTGTGTATCAGAAAACAACTGAATAACCTATGGTGGACCTATATATGACCAGGCTGTAGAATGAATCAGTTAGGACATGATTCTTGTCCTCAAAGATTTGATAGCTGTGGTGAGAGAATTAGACTTGTTCTATACTTGGTCCCTTGTAGAACACAACTTAGTCCCTTGTAGAACACAACTTAGAACACATTTACAGAGTGAAAAATTTCAGCTCAAGAAAAATACAGCTTGACCAATGTTTCAACAGTCAAAACTATCCAAAGATGGAATAGACTCCCGTTTCTCCCCTGCCAGAGATAGTATCTTCTTTCCTGTTTGATAAAACTAGCTGAAATGCTGGCCCTAAAAGGCTTGGGCTGAGTTACAGTCTTAAGGAGCTGGTCTGGGTTTTCTGGGGTTGTTCACCTGGAATGGTCAGAGCAAATATATCCAGGGTGACAGTGTAAGTTATAAATGAAGAAGGCAAAGTCATTACAAGAAGAAAGTGTTTCAAAGGTGAGTGTGAACAGCATGTAGAAACTGAGCACAGGATCAAAAGCACAGGTGATTAGGCTTAGGTTACCAAGTGGAATGCAAGGCAAAACTTGGTATAATAGTTTATGATCTAGGCAATGTATAAGATAAGAGCTTAAGTAGCCTACTGTTTGATTTTAGAGATTCCAAACATATGCATATTTCCTAGTTATCTTTGCTAATTGATTTCTACCTTTACTGTACTGCAGATAGAAAACATACTAGGTATGATTTCATTCTTTTGAAATTTGCTTTTCAACAAATTGTAATGTTATTTTTTTTTATTTTTTCTGTGTGTTCGAAAAGATTTTGCACTTGGTGTTGTGTTCTTTATACATAGATCAAGATTTATAATCACCATGCTCAAATCTTCCATATTTCTACTGATGCTTTCGTCTGCTTAGTTTATCAATTTCTAAAAGGACTATGTTAAAAATAACCCAACATGATAGAGAATTGTTAATTTATCCTTATAGTTCTATTTTTTTCTGCCTCATCCATATAAAATTATCTTCTTTATCATTAATAATGCTTTTTATTTTGATGTCTATTTTTTCTGATATTTATTATATAGATATACCAGTTTTGTTTAGATTAGTATTGGACTAGCATACTTTCGCCATATTTTTATTTTCATCCTCACCCCGAAGTTCTAGTCTTATATTTTAAGTGTTTCCTGCAAACAATATATAGTTAGATTAAAAAAAAAAAAATCCAATATGACAATCTCTGCCTTTTATTGGAACATTTAGTCCATTTACATCTAATGTAATTAGTGACATAACTGAATATTACAAGATTAAATTCTAACTTATATTTTGTGCCTCCCATGGGTCCCACTGGTTCTGCTTTTTCCCCCATCCTTATTCCAGCATCTTCCAGTATCATTCCACTTACTTCTAGCTCTCATTGTTACACTGAGAAATCAATTGTCTGACTAATTATAGCTTTTTTGAAGGTAATTTTTTTTCCTTTGGCTGTTCTCAACACTTTCTATTTGCTTTTGGTTTTCTGAAGTTTCACCACCAACAGTCTAGGTGTGGAATTCCTTTATTTATCTTGCTTGTTAACCACTGGACTTACTGAATATGTATTTAATATCCTCATCAAGGAGTCCCTGGGTGGTGCAAACAGTTAAGCGCTTGCCTACTAACTGAAAAGACTGCAGTTTGAATCTATCCAGAAGTGCCTTGGAAGAAAGGCCTGGCAACCTACGTCCCAAAAATCAGCCATTGAAAACCCTACTGGAGCCCAGTTCTACTCTGAAACACATGGGGTTGCCATGAGTAGAAACAAACTCGACAGCAACTATTTTTTTTTGGTGGGGGGGAGGGTTATCTTTCATCATTTCTGGAAAAGTCTCAGCCATTATTACGTCAAATATTACCTCTATCCTTATTTTTCAGAGCTAACTTTTCAACCTGTGTTCTTGATCCCATTTCTAGGACTTAATTTGTAATAATATCTCACTACAGATACAGCAGACATAGTGGATATAACTCAAAAAAAAAAATTCCTTCTCTTGTATCTTTAAGCTCTCTGCTTTTCCCTCAATTTATAAAATCAATCCTCTTCTTCCTTTTACTACCAGAGTTCTAATATATTTCAGGTACTAAAAGTAGTTATAAAATAAAAATTATTCAGTTAATTAACTAAGGATAAAAAAGATAATTCTTGGTATTAGAACAAATTTCATAAAAGGCTTCTGCCTTACACACCTGCACTTCCAGTATCTTGCTTTTAAAGCTGTTTAATACAACAATGACATCTTCTAGGTCTCTTTGAGAGTCAGTTCCTTCATGCCTAAAATTAGAAAAATGCATAAATGTGTATATTTCAAGATAAGACAAAATTATGATGGTATAAATAACAATAAATTCAGTTTGCAATAAATGTAGTATTTCTTGTGTACATATCATGCTTGCTTTTTTCTACAATTAAGATATACTGTAATACACTATTTTTCAAGATTATAAATCATGTTGAACTTAATTCATATTAGAATTATACAAAAATAATTCACTAAATCCAATACTATTTACTCAAAGTTCAAATTATTGCTTATTGCTATTGTGTACGAAGGTTATCACAAAAGTTAATGTTTCATGTCTCCGATATATTGAAATGATAATTGAAATGCAAATATTTTCTATACTTGAAAATAAGTTGTTTATATATCATAATCAAAGGAATTCTACACTGTCCAACAAATTTTCCATATCCACTAGCTATTTTCAAATGCCAAAACTTGAAGTGCATTGTTAAATTCACAAAACTGAAAATGTGTCTATGATGTCTATCTTCCTTAGTTGAATGTTTCCATTCTATATTACATACAATATATTTCATTCTCTAATTTCAAAAATTGTATAAACAAATCAAATGCAACAACTTTGCTCAATAATTATTTTTTGATGCTACTGTCACTTTATATTGTAATATTCTATTATAAAAATCATATAAAGCAGCACTGTATTTTATCAAAGAGAGGATGCAATCAGATGTCAAATTAGTAGATATTTTGGGTTCAGTAAGATTTAAAATAATATGGTTTAACATTTTTCTAAAATGAAGACCTGGGTATTCTGGTACTATGGTGATAACATGTGTCTTTGACTCCCCCTTATGTCCAATTCCCCAGATGAGGTAGCTAAACCAAAGTAGGATAGCCCCATCTGACAATTCCCACTAGATGACAGAAAGGACTCCAACGTATATAGTAGAAATGTCTTCAAAACTCTCAAGAGCTTTTGGTCATAAAATGTTGCTCAGGTGCAGCAATAATCTTAGCCATCTAACCTACTGTAAATCAAACTTGCCTCTCATTTCTCATCCAAAACATGGGATGGTAGAGGACAATGATGAAGTCTTGTTTCTAGAATTCTGAGGAAAATTATAATCATGTATTCAATACTTAGAAAAGCTATAATTCACATGTATAGGCCAAAGAAAATTTCAGGCCTTTGAGGATCAAGAATATACCACCACCGTTTCTGAAACAAATTATTTGTGGAAATGTAGCATATATTATGATATGCCACGCAACATCCATTTCACCTTCCTTCAAGCAATCTCTCATATGGTGAAGAAGTTAGAAGCTAAAAACTCTCATTTTTGCTCCCAGACTCCTTTGCAGCTATGGTTCTGGTCGGTAATTAGATTCTGCTAAATAGATATACCTGTATGTGATTTGGAATTTAGAAGTGAGGTGGGGCAATACATTGATGCTTGGCTAGTTTCTTTTGCCAAGCACAACTGGGAGACATAGAGGTTTTCTACATCAGTGTTCCAGTGTGCAATCTCTTAGCCTTGTGGGTACTGAGAGGCAGTTGATGTGTCTGCAGTAGTAGCTTCCTGCTTTCTCACTTTTCTGATCATTAGAGAGGTAGCAGCTCTTTCCGTCAGTTCCTTGGCTTTGTTCTAGAAGACATTCTTGGGAGCCAGCCCTCATGGAGAGTTTGCTCTTCTGGTTCTTCCTATTACAACGTAAAAGCACCCAATTCCTTGTGTTAAATCCTTCTCGGATATGGGAAGTCAGCAGTCCAAACAAAAATTGAATTGGGAAAGGTAAAAATATATGTGTGTGTGTGTGTGTGTGTGTATATATACACACACACAAAAACTATGATCAGTAGTGAATTTAGTAATATTTACATTTAACCCATGGTCATGTGGTGGTAGAGAACTAAAGAGAAGGTTTTAGGAGTAAAAAAATACTAGAATGCTTCCAATGAGACATCAATAAGATAGTTATCAGATAACAAAATAAGTGTGAACAGCCAGCCACTTCTAACAGCACCACTATATGCAGACTGCCCCTTGGAGAGGTCAAGCATACAAAAGCATATAAAAAAGGTTCAGAGAAGGGGCTATGTGAAATGAAAGCTAAAAAGTTTCTTTGGAGAGAGCTGTTGCCAGGCTGTGAGTCTCCACTATCACACCTTCTAGGGGAAGGATCGGTGAGGAGCAGTGCTGTTTTAATCCTAAACTTCTAAGGCGAAGACATTCTGAAATGTGTTTTCTGAAGCTGAGAGAGGCAGAGGACTGGTGTCTGGCTCACGTCTGAGAAAACTAAAGTGGATCACAGACTAGGATCTGATATTTGAGAAGGACTAACTTAGGGCTTTAACTGAGGAGCCAGAAGAGTGATACTGCCTTTGCAACTGGCATGACATCATAGAGTTTGTTTGGCAGGTGATGTGTAAGTATTTCCCATGGATCAGATGTGGCCTAGCAGGAGGGTGATCTGGTTTTGTTACTACCAAGGGGTAGTCATGTCCTGCCAATATGGCAACCTGAAGGGATGAGGAGACCTAAGCAAAAACAGGCTGCAGGGGTATCACTGGATGCCCAGAGACTGAAGAAGTTGCCAGAAGTAGTCAGCTGAAATAGAGATATACACAACAGAGACCAGGGAATTAAAGAAGAGTAAGGATCAGCAATAAAGAACTTCTAAGAGCCCAAAAAGTGCTCCAAAAAGAGTAAGCCTGGACCACTGCCAGAGCCAGAGAGTTCAAAGCCACCTGACATTGGGTCTAGCTAAACTAACTGTGGGGAAAAAATAGAACGCCTTGTGTCAAACCTCCCCTGCCTCCTGTATAAAAACATAGGTACCAAGTCTCAAAAGCACCAAACTAAAATTATGTACAAATACATTTTTGGCAGTCGTGGAGAAAATTTATCTGAAGATTTTAAGTGAAGAGTGTAGCAACAATTCAGCATGTTAGAAGGTATATACACAAACACACACACATATATAAATATATATATCTCATATTACCTACAATTTTTAATTAGGAAACTCAAGAGCATCTGTAGCTCTATAAAGTAGATCTATAAAGGTTTTCTGTTCTAGGAGAAAATAATTTTATTGAGAATTTTTGTATTCAAGGTAAACAACAGTCAACAGTGAATATGTACAGATGATCTGCAGTTAAAGGTTATAAAAAGACTAAGACACAGAAAATACACACGTGGGAATCATGCTGAATAAATGAAAAGCCAAATGAAAAAATATCAAATAATTTAGTAATGGTTTTAAAATCTGAACTTAGAAACTCATCGCAATGCAATTTCAGCTCAGCTTTCCAGCATGTTTCAGGTGTATTTTTCCTACATATAAATGTTATATTAGAATAATAAATTGGGATAAACAGAATTTCTATTTTTGTTATATTTTATATTGTCCCGTTTTGCATGACTAATTCTTTAGTTTCAAAGAAATTGTTCCAGAATATCATACCATCATTTGTTTTTTCCATCCTGAATATTTAATGACATATTAATGACATTTGAAGTTAAGTAAATGATTACTGAGAAAGTTTATGGTTTTATTGTTTACAGGTGATACAAACAAATTAGAAATTATTTCTATTACCAAAAGTTGCCTAACTGTAAGTGAGAAAAATTAGTTTCTACTAATATGTTAGTGATACTTACCATACAACATCAAGGACCATTTTCTCCCCCTAAAACTTCCATTTATGGACTGTGTATAACAGAGCACAATGGTAAAGAAAATAAAATACAGCCTAATAAATGCCCACTTTTACATAATGTACTGGTATTCTGTAACTGGGATTTGTAAAGAAGGAAGGCAAAAGAGGGAGGAAACAGACACTCAATACACATGACATGCATTTTACGATAATTATCTCATTTAGTCCTTACCAAAACCCCACAAAGTAGGTAGGATTATCCATTTTGTTGACGAGCAAACGAAGGCTCCAAATGGTTAAGACACATATCCCAGGTTACACAGAAAATTAGTTCGTTAGTGACAGAGAAAAGATCTGAATTATAGTTGATCTAATTCCAAAGGACTTTTCCTTTACAAAAATAAAAACTAAAAATGGTGAAACAGAGCAGAAGATACAGAAACACTGAGTTCTTGGTGGTGCAGTCTGCACAAGATCAAAGAAGCTGAGACAAAGTGTGACTAGTTCTTGAATTATGCCTTAAAACCAAGGCTTTTGAAGAAGGGTAAATATAAATTTAACAGTGTATTTTGCCTATTTTCTGTACCACCACAGCATTCTTTTATAGCACATATAATGTACGGTAATAGCTAATTTTCTTAACTGTCTTCTGCACTGTAATGAGTTGCCAAAGAGTAGCAACGGGTGTTATTGCTTCCCTGTATCTGCGGCCAGTACTTCCCTCTGCCTCTACCTGCCCAACTTCCCTCCACCCCCAAGCAACGAATGATCTGCTTTCTGACACCACAGTTTGTACTGCCTAGTGTTTTATAACTTATAAAAGGAATCATACAAGATGTACGTTTTGGTCTTGCTTCTTTCACTCGGCATAATTACTTAAGATTCATCTATGTCATTGCATGTATCAATCATTTATTCCTTTTTATTGCCAAATAAAGTATCCACTGTATGGATACACCACAATTTGCTTTTCCTTTTATTTGTTGACATTTAGATTGTCTCCAGCTTTTGGCAATTACAAATAAAGCTTCTTGAACTTTAATGCACAAGTCTTTGTATGGACATATATTTCCTTTTCTCTTGGATAAATACCTATGAGTGGAATGGCTGAATCATATGTATGTGGATGTACGTTTAAATTTTTAAGAAACAAACTGTTCCAATGTGGTTGTACCACTGTACGCTCCCAGCAGCAGTGTATGCTGGTTCTTGATGCTCTATCTTCTCGTGTAACACTTGTTACCATCAGTCTTTTTAATTTTAGCCTTTCTATTAGATATGCAGTAGAAGCTCACTGCAGTTTGAAGCCAATGGGTATTGGCTTTGTTATACAAGGTATAATATATACTCTATGGTCATTAAATAATAAATATACAAATTATGCTAATGTCTGGAAAAATCTATAGAAAATAGAAGACAGAATTAAGAACAAGATATATACTTTAGACATACATTATGTATTTTTGTAATAAAACAATGATAGGGCAGATGTTATGATTTTATAAGTAGTTTGTGTTTTATAGTGATGGTATTTTAGGTTATTTCAGGTGTTTTAATGATCTTGGTTATATCACACTAAAATTTATTTAAAAGTGGTTTGCATAACTCACCCAACTATTTGATAAATATCTTCAGATTTTCCTTGGCGTAATTTCAGTATCCAAGCACCTGGGTTTGCTTTTAATTGAAAATATCCCTTTTATAATGAGAAGAATTGAACAGAGTTAAACGACTAAAAATATATCCAATTGTTCAAGAAAGATCATACATGATTCATCCAAGAAATGATGAAATAATTGGTTAGAAATAATTACTAACTGTGGAATGAATGAATTCTATGAATGAATTTCAAGGAAGGAGATTTTTACAATTACCTGTAAAAGTATATTCTGAAAGTATGACTCCCTCCACTTTTACTGTATTTAATTACCTTGCTCCAGGATTTAATTCTGTTGTCTATATTGCTGGTCAGCAGTAGCAGCACAAAGTTTATTTCATCTTTTTTACTATTATAAACACCGGGAGGATTTACCAAAGCATCTAGTTAAATCTTACTAATTAAGTCTTATAGTACTTACAAGATTGGCCATCACTATTGTATCAACGACAACAGGTTTACTTTTTGTGCCTAGTGTAAACTGCAGACCCCAAGGAGGCTGTTCTGTCATTTTATCAAAGCAATGTCCTTCCAGTAGTAGATATTCTAGTTCATATTCTGCTGTAACAGTTCTCTCAATCTGTGGAGGAAACATGTCATTGTTTCTGCTATTAGTAATCCTCATAATACAAATTTCATTAATAGAAAATGTGAATATCATAATCTGAGCCAACACATTTAAGCAGGCAATTTCACATCTTTAACATATGTGTGAACTTTTAGTTAAATCAATTTCTTGAAGATCAAAGTTCATGATAATTTCTTTCCCATGACATGAGCTCTACCCTAACCTCATGGTATATGAGCCAACAACAGGAAAACATGAGGAAAAATGTGCGGATGGATAGATGCTCTGTAATGTGTAGTATTTGAAGGATCTCTTCAAAACAAACTCAGATGGGAAACTCCTCAAAGAATCTGCTCCAGTTTGATGTTGTATTGCCCTAAAGCTTCCTATTCAGACCTGGCAAGAAAGCCAGTTATTGTCTACGGACATTCTTGTAAATTTAAAAAATTAATGTTTTCACTCAACATACGCACATTAAAGAAAATTCAGCAAGTATGAGAAAGTGGAAAGAAGACAAAATAGAAATCACCTACAGACTAAAATATCTGTATACACATCAATGTACTGATTTCTATTCCTTTTTTTTCAAAAAAAGGAAAAAACTTGGTTTTTGACTAAACATGGTTTTCTAAGAATATGTCCTCCTCACCATAAACATTTTCTTCAACAGCTGTACAACACAGTTGTTTCTAGTTTTTCCTCTATTTCAAATAATGTTATAATAAATATTTTAGGGATAAAGCTTTTTCTCTACTTCATATGAACAATATAACCAAATAAGAAAATAAATCAAACAGTAAGTGGTTTTTAGACAGTTTGGGAATTTGGTTGAACAGATTAAAAACAGTAATGCTATCTATATTTAATTTTATTTCATTATATGAGCTTTTTGACATTGTTTACTGTGTACAGGATACAGAGTATTGACATATTCTGTTTCTCCTTGACTGTAATTATCCTCAGAAATAATTAACAGTACTTGTGGTACAGCATTTCTTTTCTGTGTACAGGTTTTAGAATGTTTTTAAGGACAAGAAATAAGTAACTTCTTTGAAGACAGAATTTTTTCCAACAACTTTTGGTGGATTCTAAATTAGCTGCAGCGTTATTACTATTCTAATGATGAATTTCGTATGCTTAATTAACCTGTGCCCATAGTCCTTACACAGGAGCTTGCCTGGATGGACAGATTTACAAGGGACAGTCTCAGAATGAGACTATAGAAGGTAGGAACAGACTGTAGAAATCATCCAGTTCAACTCCCTCATTTTACAGACAAAAAAACTGTACCCCAAAGTGTTTGTGAAGTTTATTTATTTTTTTATGAATTAGGTATTAGGAAAGAGATCCAAATATATTCAGCCAGTTAGTGAATGATAACATCTTCTTTATTTTATAGTACATTAACGTGAAGTTTCTCTTGTCCTTGTTTATTTGTATAACAGATATGAATGCTACTGACCTATTCAAATAGCAACATCAAAAACACTTCATTTTTCAGAGTGCTTTCTCGTGAATATTTTAAGTTTTCAAATCATTTCATGAAGGTAATTAAGTTAAATTAGTTCTTATTTTAAAGGCTTATTTTTTAGCAAGAATATGAAAGCTAGTGATCATTTCTGATGTTTCTGTTCACATCTCTCCTTTAAACTTTAAACAGTAACTGTTGATATGAGACATGAATTTTATATCTTTCAAATATAACTTTGGAAGCATATTAATTTTTCTAAATAGAAGTGTTTATTATAAGGTGAGATGAGAAGGCAGAAAGGGACAGGAGTTGGTAGAACAGACACGGGAAATCCAGGGTGAAAAGCAGGAGTGTGCTGTCACATTATACAGATAGCAACTAGGGTCACATAACAATGTGTGTATAAATTTCTGTATGCGTAACTAACGAGCTGTAAACGTTCACTTAAAGCACAAAAAAAAAAGTGTTTATTGTATTCTTCTTCTATGGTTGAATGGTTAGCTTCTTTCTTTAAAAAAGAGTAGTTTCATTATAAAGATTAATATTTAGGCTTATTAACAATTATCTTTAAATCTCACTTGTTATTTTAGTACTTTTGTTGTGAATACATATAATTTTGTGTAACTCCAATGGCACGTTCTCAAAAGTGAGTAAAGTCATCATACGTATCTGTGGTTTGGACACTGACAAATTGTCTGGGAGTGGGGATGAGTAAATGATACACTATGTCTTTTTCTTGTATCTTGTCTTAAAGTATTTGAAGGCTAAATGTGAACACCAAGAAACTATCTGGGACCAGGGATGAGCAAGACCTCCAGGAAAGTGTACTAAAAGAATTTATTTGTTTTAGACAATTTTGGTGGTTTGAGGAAAATAAGGCACTGTAAATATTCTGCTATATAAATTTATACATTTCTTGAGTTTGGTTTAAATTGCTCAGTTTTGCAAAGAGGACAAAAACTTTCTACTGTATGTTGTCCTTCCCCAAACTCTGTAAATGCTTGATGGTTTGACATATACATTACATGTCCTACACAATGACAGAATAAACTGAGCCTAAGATGAATGGTGTGTTTACCCAATTTTCTTCATCCGAATTATAGCATCCATTAGCATCTATATCAAGATTCTGTCAATTAAATACAAATCCTCTGGCAAATGGACTTGTTATGAATGTCTCAGCTATAAAACTGATGTCTAAATTATTTGTATTTCAAAAGGGACATTTTTCTGCGATTATTTAAAATATAACCACATCCTGTTTTCCTTCAGCAACCTTCTATTTATGTTTTTCCCTCTCTTCTAAACAAGCACTGTTGTTTCAAGTATTTTGGTATCTTTCAGACATAAACTGGTGATAAACTAGAACTGGAGAGTCTTTGGCTGCAGCTTTACTAACAAGCTCTGAGAAGAGCATTATCTGAACCCCAGGTGAAATAATTGTCTCATTTTAAGCTTTCCTGTAACTACTTCTGTCACTTTTATGTCATTGACCCTGGTTTACCATAAAGTCTTTGAAGCTACACTCTTCTGAACAAAGTCCCAATAAGGGAGAATTATGTGGATCAAGCTTTTTTCAAGAATTTATAGAATGTTCAGGAATTAGATGCAGCAAGGAGTGCTATGCAAGCTAGTGTGCAGTGACAAATCGCTCATTTCTAGTTTCATTTTTACCAGGGTGCATTTTTTTTTCCTTTACTCAGAAGTCATTCTTCCCACCATAGCAAATGTCTTCATGTTGTTATTTTATATTCTTCTAGGATAGTTACAGATAATATTCTGTAGTATGTACAACACACACTAGAAAAGGATAGACTTAGAGGGAGTTAACATTAACAGCCACTAGAATTTATCATTTCCTTCTATCTAGTCATCTTATCTGTGAAGATACAGGAAATTATCTCCCTGTATTTAGACTTCTAACTTGATAATTAGAGCTACTATTCATTTTTTAAAAATTACTGAATAGCTTCTGAAAGACACTGCTATATTGGCCACTCACAGCAAAAATGTTTAGTTAATCTCAATTAACTGCTTAAAGGCTGCTTAAATTTTTCATCAGCATACTGAATTTAAAGATCTATACTAAACTGTACTAACTCTCCTACTACAAACTTTTCACACTTTTGGTTAGAGTCTTTAAAGTTATCTTATTGATATATATTGCTACACTCTTAATAAAAATCCAACAGGCCCTTCTTTCACAGATCTGACTGATCATGGTGAAAACAGGAATATTTTCCAACTTTTTGTCATAGTATTCTCGTTCAGTTTTAGAAGATCTTGGTGGTTTGAGGAATGTTTCCTAATGTATTGTATTATTTTGCTGCCTTCCTGTTTTTTCCCTTGGCTGTGAAGGACTGATTTCAGAAGATTGCTATGACTGAGTTTTAGGTTATTTTTCTGTTACTTAAAGTTGGGGTTACTGATGAATATGTTCCAAGGAAGTTAATAGGACCCCACAAAATCTACTCATGAGTGGAATAGAAAAAACTTGTCTATAAAGAAAATATCCAGACAAGTAGTAGCACATGAGAAGCACAAGAACAAATATCATGAACAATCTTAGCTAAATTATTACAGGTAAAATGTTTATACCTGGGCCAAAGCGATGGCTACATTTTAAAGGAATAGTCACTTTAAAGAAAGAGGCTGCGCAGAACCAGGCAAACGGGACGAAAATGAAGAGAAGGAAGTATTTTCTACCCAGTCTCTAGGTAAATATTCCTAAAATGTTTGTTTTCTGTGGCTTCTGAATTTCTTTTCCCATTCTGAGTTCAATGTTTAGAAAGAGTCAGTATATTTTAAAATATCCTCCTCTCCTTCTTTGTACCATGCACTGACTGACAACAGGCGGGAAAGACACGTCTGACTACATACCAGCATGTGTCAAGTTGGAGGTGAGGAGAAGCAATGTTCGCAGCCTAAGTGTATGGGTGAACTTTGTTTTCTATTTTCTACACTTATCTAGTTAGGATTGCTTTCTCTGGCTATGAACTGTGAGGCAAAACAAAGTCTGAGATGAAATTGTTCCTCTCTGAGTTAAAAACAAAACCTGAAGAGCAAAACAGATACTTAATGATGCCACCCTAAACTGTCACGTGTCCATCCTGTTACTACATCATTCATTTTAGAGTAGCATTTTATAACTACTTGTCTTAAACGATAAAAAAAGTCAAAGAAATCTAGAAACCTGGAAAAACAGAGATACTGAATTGGGAAGATAAGAAAACTTAAAAATTGATGGAAAGACTGAATCAGAACCTAGAATAATAAAGAAGAAAACTCTGGTGAGCATCCGTACTATGATCACTCACTGGCTGTAATTATAACAGCAGGTAAGAATTTATCATACTTCCCTTTCTTTATATAACTCCACAAGATAACTTACATCCTTTAAGTGAATATTATCAAGGTCACAGTTGCTGTGTACTGTTTCAACCAACCAGCCTTCTGGAGTAATCATGTTTAGGGTTAGAAGGGGTGACTCCGGAATATCCAGGAATTTTGCCACTGGTCCAACAGAGTGAATGCCATTGGTCCCTGGCATCAGTTCTGGTTCCAGAACAAAACGGTAAAAGCTGTTGATAAAACATAAATAGAAATAAATACTGCAACCAAAATTGAGATTATTATTTCTTCTAAAATGTTTTACAACAAAAAATGGCTTAACAACATAGTCAGGAAGTCTTAGATTAAAAAAAAGACTAAAAACACACTATAACGTAGAAGAGTTAATGCTTGTAATTGGTGGACAATTATTACTTTGTTGATATTATTTAAGAGTATGCATATTATATAGTCTTGTTAATAATTTCTTAATAAACACGATTAAAATCCCTTTAAAATATACTGACTTATGCAGGCTCTAGCAGTTGAATTTATGGATGATCTGCATTTACTCACTGACCCTCTTTGAAATTTAACCATGGTCTATGTTTCAGCCATATTATTAGTTCTTAGCACCACTAATAATATAAAGACAAATAATAACCAGAAAGCAAGTGGAATCGTTGGGTCAGATGGTAACTCTATGCTTAATTTTTTGAAGAATGACCAAATTATTTTCCATAGCAGCTGCACCATTTAACAATCCCATCAGCAAGAGATGAGGGTTCAAATTTCTCTATATCCTTGTCAACACTTGTCATTTTCTGTTTCTGATCACAGTCAGTTCAAACTTGCTGCTGATTCCCTCCAGTGATTTTTTAATTTCATTTATTGCATCTTTCAGCGCCAATATTTGTTTGGTTCTTTTTATAGTTTCTACCTCTTCACTGGAATTCTCATTTTGCTCTTGTATTGTTTTCCTGATTTCCTTTAATTCTTTTAATATTATTTGAGGTATTTTAATATTTAATATTAATTTTAATATTATTGTTTTAAAGTCCTCTAATGTGCCCATTATTCAGGATTCCATAGGGACAATTTATGTTTTTTTTGTATCCTTCTTTGGACTGGGCCACCCTTTCCTGTTTCTTTGTATGTCTTGTGATTTTTTGTTGAAACTAGGACTTTTGAATATTATCATAGGTAACTCTGGAACTCAGATTCTTCTTCACCAAGGGTTACAATTATTATTTTCAGCTATTGAAGGCTATAACAGCAGATCTGCTCAGCAACCTCCCCTAAGTATTTTGGCAAATACTGCCCTCCTAAATATGTGTGGATATCAAGGACTCTGTTCTGGAGCCGATTCCCAACAACTGTTTCAAAGAAGATTTCCTTGTACTTCAGGTAAAAAAACAAAACAATAGGAAACAGAAAATACCTGATTCTCTCACTCCTCAGGGACTGCTGCTGTAACTCAATGTAGGGTGCAGCTGACTGTTTAGTAACTTTTCTAGGCCAATTTTTGCAAAGCACGTTTTCTAGCTCTGTTATCTCTGTACTCAGTCAGTGGCCCTTTAGATCTGCCTGCAGGGAAAAGCCACTTCTGCTAGTGGGCTGAAACTACCCCCTGGTCTGCACCCATTCCTCAGGGCACCAATCCAACTGTGCAAACTCTGCGACCCCAAGTCATCGGAGGACAAGGTTCTCACTGATCATGCTGGCACCAGCCAGCTTCTCTAGAAAAACAGGCTGCCATCCCCACCACTGCGGCAAGGCTGAGTGGGGGAATGGTAGCTGGTTGGTGCGTGTGGTTCATCTAGGAAAGATACAGCAGCTTGTCCCTCCATCAAACATGCCCCTGGTTGATTTAAGTGTCTTATCTGGCCCCAGAGTTCCAAAATAGTTGGTTCCAAATGCTCTTTCAAGGGAAATAATGTCTTGCTGGAGGGACAGACTTAATCCACCATTTTGCATAACTACGAGGTGTTTTTTAAAAGTCTAAATTCTGTAAAAAACTCTCACAGCAGCCATTCTCCTCTGACCCTTAGAAACTCACTGTTTCAATAACTAATTAATCCTAGGTAATTCACGGTGCACAGCCTGCGGGCATTGCTAGCTGCTCCCCTGCCTCAGCCCCACAGCAATGTGAAAGCTGGCTCAACAGAGAAGATTAAGACTCCTCAGTCCTTCAGGAGCACTGAGACAGATGAAAAGTCAAACACAACAGTGTGTCAGGAAAAGCTAAGTGTACTCCATGCTCCTGAGACAAAAGGGAGTGTAGTTCATGGTTTACAGCAGGTGCCACCAGCACTAAACAGCCCTTGCTGCTGTGGAGGCAGGGAGGGAGAAGAGTGTCTGTGGCAAGCAACTCTTTGATAGTTGGCTTTTTGTTGGTGCAGTGTTTGCTTAGATGCTGTAAGTTTCTGACTGGTCCCACAACTTTGCTGTTTTTTATTCTTCTGTTTCTGTTGTGGGAAGCAGGAGCAAGCAGCTTCTTATACCATCATCTTGTAGGGTCCAGTGTGTTCCCTAATGTGGCCTTTCTGAGCCTGGGGTCACAATTGCCTAAGAGGATTGGTTGGGCTGAAATCCACTAAGCGATTGTTGGAACTGCAATCTGTAGAAGAGGAATAGTTGGCAGCAATCTGCTGAGTGACTGGCTGAACTGCAATCTGTCGAAGAAAACTGGTTGGGCTGCTTTGAAATTGACAATACAAATGGCCAAGCCCACAGAAGTTTGGGGAGCCCTCCTGATAACAAGAGTCTGGAGGGGGGGGTGTGTCCTCTGGACACAGGGTTCCCGTATTGAGAAACTCTCAGACCCAGTAAAAAAATGTGCACAGGTAAAGGGCTGGAACACTGAGCCAGTTAACACTGAAGACCATGATAAATGGCAGTGGCAGGAGTGGTGACAATGGGGCCAAAGAGACAGCCAGTACAGCAGAGCTGAGCACAGAGGATTGGGCGACTCGGTGCAGGGATGTGCCCACAGCGATGCAGAGCTGGTGGCAAGAAGTCCAGTAGCAAACGGCACGCAGCCAGCCCTGAGTACCACGGCAGGAGCTATGTGGGGCTTGGGCAGCAGTGTAAGACTCAGAGGAAGGCAGCGGTAGTGCAAACACAGCACCCAAACTGCGGCATACCTGCTGACATGCAAGCCACGGCATGCCCACCCAAGGACATAAAAATCAGTTTTTGGGAAAGATAAATGGGTCCCCTTCGAGATGTAAACGGTCCCTCTCCCATGAAGTGGATCATGTGTAGTGGGGTGGGGGACCAGTTCACCATAAATCTGCTCCTATTGTTTACTTTTTATAAATAATAATGGCTTTAATTTGCCAACACTGTGAGTGTCTTGTGTGTTTGTCTTGATCACACTGGATGGATGTAGCACCTATGGAGTAGCTGTTGTCACTGGGTGGAATTCCCACCCTAGCAGTCCTACTGCTGCTTGGAATTTTGAGGCAACGTGTGTATGCAACACATCTTGCCTCTTGGTATCATTTTCTCATTGTAATTTTGATTTGTATTTCTCTGATGACCAGTGATGTAGAGCATGTTTTCATGGTCTTACTATTTGTGTATCTTCTTTGGAGAAATGTCTGTTCATATCCTTTTTCCATTTTAAAAGTGGGTTATTCATCATTTTACTGAGTTGCCTAAGAGGACTGGTTGGGCCAAATCCACTCAGTGACTGGTGGCACTGCAATCTGCAGAAGAGGATTAGTTGACAGCCATCTGCCCAGTGACTGGTTGAACTGTAACCCATCTAAGAAAACTGGTCAGGCTGCTTTGAAATTAACCATACAAATGACCAATCCCACAGTGGTTTGGGGGCACCTCCTGAGAATTCTTTATATATTCTAGATACAAGTCCCTTCTCAAATATGATTTGCAAATATTTTATCCCATTCTGCGGATTTCCTCTGCACTTTCTTGATAAACATACTTTCACTTTCTTGATAGCCTTGAGAGTGTCTTTGATAACATAGAAATACTTAATTTTGATAAAGTCTAATATATCTATTCTTTCTTTTGTAGTTTGTGCCTTTGGAGTCATATCTAATAAGCCATTACCTATTCCAAAATCATGTTTTTGCCTATGTTTTCTAAGGGTATTATATTTTTAGCTCTTATGCTTACACTAAGTCTCTGATTCATTTTTGTATATGGTGTGATGTAAGGGTCCAACTACATTCTTCTTCATACAGCTATCCAGTTGTTCAAGCATCATTTTTTGATACAACAAATCTTTCTCATTGAATGGTTTTATTACCTTGTTGAAAACCAACTGATCACAGAAACACTGCTTTATTTCTGGACTCACAAATTTTTTTCCATTGATCAATATGTCTATCCTTATGCCAGTACCACATTGTCTATTGTCTTGATTACTATTGCTTTGTGGTTTAAGTTTTGAAATCAAGAAGTGTGAGTCTTCCAACTTTGTTCTTTTTCAAGATTGTTTTGGGTATTCAAGGTCCCTTTCACTTCTATGTAAACTTTAGGATCAGCTGTCAGTTTCTACAAAGATGTCAGCTGGGATATTGACAGGCATTGCAATGACTCTGCAGGTCGATTTGAGGAGTATTGCCAACTTAACAATATTAAGTCTTTCAATTCATGAACATGGGGCATTTTCCCATTTACTTAGATCTTTAATTTACTTCAACAATGTTTTGTAGTTTTCAGAGTATAAACTTTTGTACTTCTTTTGTTAAATTTATTCCCAAATATTTTATTCTATGTAATGATTCTATAAACGAAATTGTGTTAATTTATGAACTGTTTATTACAAGTGTATAGAAATACAATCAATTTATGTAAATTGATCTTGTATCCTACAATCTTTCTGAAATTGCTTATTAGCATTAACAGTTTTTTACTGGAGTCCTTAGGATTTTCTATATACAAGATCATGTTATCTATGAACAAAAATAGTTTTATTTCTTCCTTTATTTCATTTTCCTGCCTAACTGCCCTGATTAGAACCTCCATAACAATGCTGAATAGAGGTGAGAGTGGACATCCTTGTCTTTTTCATGATCTCAGGGGGAAAGCATCCAGTCTTTTACCGTTAAGCATGATGTTAACTGCGGGTTTTTTGTAGATTCCCTTCATCAGTTCGAAGGATTTCCCTTTTCTTCCAGTTTGTTGAGATTTTATCATGAAAGGGTGCTGGATTTTGCCAAATGCTTTTTCTGTATCTACAGAGATGACCATATGGTCATACTTTTCTACCTGTCTCATGTATGTATGTATTTTTTGTTTAGTTACATAGCTGAATTATACAGAGAAAAGCATATTGACAAGACTCAGTAAGTTATGTACTAGTCCAATGGTTCATACCTTTTTTTCTGCCTCATTACACCTAAAGGATATTATATATTCCTATCAGTAAGAGTGGCTCACAATAATAGTGATTCTGATTCAGAAAAAAAGGTATATTTTTGTCCCCCCTTGTGAGACACTGTTGCTTCAACAGCATGGCAGTACTAATGATGAATATTTACATATAACGATAAATATTTTCTATACCATTGACATATTATTCTAAAGTCACTGCATCTTAAGACCCCACAACAGTAAATGTGATAACAGAATAACCATTTTGATAACTCAGCTCTAAAGAAGTATTGAAGGTACAGCTAAGCCAAAAATGGTTTATTTTAGCCTTATTTCACATTTATATATTTATAAATGTATGTTCCTAAATCACATTTCCAAAAATAACCATATATAAACATAAATTCCCATAAATTCTACAATTAGACTGGATCAATTTACTGGGTTAGGTTATTTTAATTTTGATATCAATTAAGGTAAACACACTCTGCAAGATCTTCAAAATTACGGTCCTTTTTTTCCTTTTAGTATTTGCAAATCTTTTTCAATGAAATTATGTAAAACTAAGACTCACCTCTTTAAAGGGGCTTCTGAAAGCTTACCCCTACAGTTCATGAACAACTTTACCTTCATGTTGATAATCCTGTCAAGTACCTAAAAAAATTCCCGTATTTGATGTTAGGTAATGTCAACAGCAAACATTTTTTGAGCACTTACTATGTACCGGCACCGCATTAACACTTTATATTCGCTATCTCATTTGATTCTCGTAACATCTCTTAGAGGTAGCTATTGTTACAGTTGAAGCACAGACAGACTAAGTAATTTGCCCAAGGTCACACAGTAAGTAATGACACAGGTACGATTTGAATCCATACAACTGATTTCAATGCCACAGAGTTATGTGCCTACCATCTGCCCAAAGTGGTATTCTCCCCATAGTATCTAGTTTCGTTAGTATTGAAGAACAAGTTAAATAATAATTTGAACCTTGAGCTGCACATACAAAGTGGGGATCTCACAACAACATTGGCAAGGGTGCCCTGATCCTTTTGGAAGTTCACCCTAAATTTTAATTAAGAGATGTAAGAAATTCTTGGTTACATACAGGTGAAATTCTTTCTTTCCTTTTCTTTTTATTTCCTTGGAGCTTAAGAAGTAGAAGAATTATTAATTTTGACAGACCCTGTCTCTAAATAAAGGAGCCTTGGTGGCACAGTGGTTAAGCACTCGGCTGCTAACTGAAAGATTGGTGGTTGGAATCTACCAGCGGCTATGTGGGAGAAAGATGTGGCAATCTGCTTCTGTAAAAGATTACAGCCGAGGAAATTGTATGGGGCAGTTATACTCTGTCCTATAGGGTCATTATGAGTCGGAATCGACTCAACAGCAATTGCTTGGGTCTCTAAATAGGCAATAAGTTAGTGATGATTTGAAAAATAATAGGTAACAAAGGATACAGGTAATGGGAGAAAGAAAACAGATATATGCACAACAGAAAGAATACAGGAATAATGAAGAATTTAAACATATTAAGGATTTAAGAGCTTTTGAGTTTTAATTTCCTGCTACTCATCTTACTACTATGAAGGTTTGTGTTCCACTGTTTTTCCCCAAGTATTCAATGAGATACTATTCATTTCTTCCAAAAAAATAATTTATGCTATAAAGAAATAAGTTATGTGAGTTACTCAGTAATAAAATATGTTACTATTACTGATTAACATAAACTGGAATGCCATAATTGCATATTTCTTATTTCTAAATTCTACCTTTACATAAAACTGTCATATTCAGGCAATACTTTTTTTCTGAATAATGACTCTATAGGGTCACTATGAGTCGGAACTGACTCGACAGCAACAGGTTTGGTTTTTTTGGTATATGAAAAGGAGCCCTGGTGGTGCAATAGTTAAGCGCTCGGCTGCTAACTGAAGGACTGGCGGTTCAAAACTACCAGCAGCTCCGCAGGAGCAGGATGTGTGGCAGTCTCTGCTTCCGTAGGGATTTACAGCCACAGAAACCCTATGGGATCACTAGGGGTCGGGATCGACTGGACAGCAGCAAGTTTTTACACAAATAGGGAATTTGTACACTACAAAGCTGCATAGTTGCTTCACTCCTAATAGATATGATTACTAATTGCTGTTTCCTAAAGAATAATCTGAATAGGGTTGTGTCTCAAGAAGTTCAGATTTCAAAGTATACAAATGCTAAAAGAAAAACAGGAAATGTAATCAACTATGGAATTAAGTCTGCCCTAGTCACACGCTGAACAGCTACAATCACAAAGTCTTTCCAAAATCATCTGTCTAAATTAATATATATATTCATAATAGAAAGCAATAACCCCCTTTCAATATGATTTGGCAGTACAAACTAATCGCTGAGAGAAATTGCATTTTAAAATTTTGGAAGAATATACACCACTATCACCCAGCTTGATTCACTTATGTCAACTTACCAGACTTAATATTTAATTACTTTTGTATTTCTAAAAGTAAAGTCAGTTGTTAAAGGACAAATAGTTTCAACTTCTGAGGATATATTTTTTTTTTTTAAATGTGTCTAAAAAATGCATTGAAAAACAATGTCAAATAGGGAATTCTCCAAAATTTTGAACATGCCTAGAAAAACAACATAGCCTTCCAAACTGAACCACTGAAAGCTCCATTACAATTTTCTGAACCTTGGGAGTTCTCAGCAAAATGGTGAGTCACAAAATGCCCCTTGAGAGAATGCTGTCTCCCAATATTCACTCTCCCCTACTTTCTTTCGTAAAAGACTTTCAGGTTTTTGCAGCGCTCATGGCCATCCAGTTTAAGATTATTATTTCCAGGCTCCCTTGTGGCTAGCTGTAGCCAGATGACTGGATGGACTATGTCCAACTTTGGGGTGTGTTCCTGTTCTTCCTTTCTGGCTGGCAGAAATACAGAGATGACGGTAGGAGATGAAAAAGTGATCAGAGACCACTAGGTAGAAGCTGTTTCATGAGGATTATTAAAGAATAAGACAGAAGGTGAATGAGCCCCTCACATTGTGTGCCTTATCAACTCAGGATGGCTTATACTTGGACTATCAGATGAGAGAAATAAACTTCAATCTTGTGGAAGACACTGTTATTTTGGCCTTTGTGACAGTGGCCAAACTCATCTAATACTCCTGCCATGTTTCCCCTTCCCTCATCTTCAGCTCTCTGGCTAACTTTACTTACTATTCTTTAAGCTGAAGCTAATTAAGCATGGGCATCAACTTCTCCAGAAGCCAGCCTCCACATCATGAGAAAGACACCTAACACTCTACTGCCATGATACCCTGTGCAGAGCTCTAGCATGCCATTTTCTACTTTGAAATATAACAATCTACTTAACATACTGGATGAAGTAAAGAATCAAGAGCACAAATAATAAAAAATTAATTGTCCTTGAAAACAGGCTTGAAAAGATTAATTATAAATTGCAAAATAAAAATATTTTGTATTCTCTTACAATCAATAACTGCACCATCTTCTGTGCTTCTCTTGTCAATGGATCAACAACAGCAATGACATCAAAGAACATATCATTTTCTTGAGGATTTATCTTTATAATGCTAGGAAAATAGAAAATATGATGAAAGATGATAAATTAAGCTTATGCAATTACCTAATTAATCATGATCTCAGCTATACACATTCTTATAAATTGCTTTCTTCCTCACAGTATTAACAAAAAGTCTAGGCTATTTAACACAGGAAAATGAAAAATTGAGTCTAATGGTTGTGCCCAATGTAAAAACTGAAAGAAATTACAAAATGTGAAAGTATGATTTTACGAATGAATGGTCTAAAAAAAACTTCAAAAAAAACAATGCTATTACAGTGAAAACTCTGATAATCAAGCCCAAATATATTCTCATATAATTTAAAAACTAAAACTAAGATGTTTTTGTGTTAGCTGGATATAGCTCCTCAGATTTGAGAATGATAAAATTAACTATTTAGTACTTTTATTAAACTTAGTGTACCAAAAAGATTAACATTGCTGTGGCTTTTTATTACAGATTCTTTGAGGTATGTTGTCCTAGAATAAACTACACATATCCGAAGTGTACAGTTTGGTAACTTTTGACTTATCCATATACCCACAAAACCATCAAAACAATCAAGATAATGAAGATAGCTATTACACCCAAAAGTTTTCTTGTGACCTTTTATTTTTTTAATAATTTATTTTTATGTTGTTGAAAATATACATAGCAAAACATTCTTGATTTCAATTTACTCCTACTCTTTTCTTTCTCCTTTTGCAAAACTTTCAATTTATCTTGTCAAATTCAAATATAAGCCACTTTAAATTCCCTTTTTTAGAAGGAGGAATTAAGAACACTCAACTATATTATTACAGCAACAATAGATTTAAATCTTTTAGCTCCAAACAGCCATAGAAGTAGTGTCAAAGTTATACTCCTATGTAAAAAGTCAAATAAATATACATAAAACCAAACCTGACTCATAGCAACCCTATACATTTTCTGAAATAACACAGTATATGAATTTATGTAGAAATTAATATATCAAATTTAACCATGCCTATAAAATATTATTAAAATTATGATTCTCCTTGATAGGAAAAAAATCAGAAGCCAGTTCTTTGATAAATGAAGAATGGTATTTCTAGAGACAGCTACTAAAGCTGATCATTTTAAGAGCTGAGTGAGCTTAGGGAATCTTCAGTAACAGTATAAAAGAAAGTAGTACAGCTACTTTTACAAATAATGAGGCTCTGTAATACAGAATGTGGGCTTAGAAATCACTGAGGAATCAAGGATAAGATTATGGTTAAACTGCCCTTACTATTTCCATCTCACCACTGGCGCCAGGCAGAGCAAATCCTTGGACCACAGCACCTTTTTCCCTTGGTCTACGCAGTGGCTTTATAATGTGTCAACCTGGCTAGGACAAACTAAGTTTCTTAGAATTCACTTTCCTGTATGTTTCTGGTTTGGGTGGGCCACAAGATAGATTCTTGGGAGATGCACAGGGAAGAAGTGAAGCCACAATCAGTTTGCAGCTCACACATTTTGTTACTGATCTGCTGATTCACCTCACTGGTGTGAGGCAGCAGCTGGGTCTGCTATTGGTCTACCTTCCCCTGGATCCTCCTTCAGATTCTCTGACTTCTGAGCTTTGTGTGTTTGTTTAGCTCTGTGATAGAGGGCTCCCATCCACCACACGACACCCCTATACACCAAGGTCAGAGGCAATAAGAGCTGACATGGGTTTTGGTCCATCCTTGTGGGGGTTTCAGCTCATGCTCATTGAGTTTCAGCTTGCCCTTGATCTTGCTCTCTTTACAGCCATCTTCCCTTCCTGATAGCCTGCCCTGTGGACTTCAAGCTCCTGCATCATAAGTCAAGAGCCTTACACACACTGCTTAACCAGCTCCAATAATCATGGGAGGTCAATCAATACATGTGTGTCTATAAATAAACACATAGTGGATCTACTCTGACTGAATCCTGATTATTATTATTGATTCTTAATTAACACTTTCAATCAGGGTATCATCAACTCTTGCTAGCCTGGGCCCTAATTTTTCCAGTTAGGCTAAGTGTTCACCTCACTCCTCTGATTCTTATGTGTTGATTTTACAGCTTAACTTTCAGGGTCAATCTTATTGCCAAGTTGTTAAAGCATATGGTATCTTCAGACAGTAAACGTAAGCAACGTAAGATTGAATCTACCATCAAATGAGAAAACTTAACAAGAAAACGTCAGTTATTTTAAGTCTATGGTAAAGTATTTTATCTTAGCTTTGTAAGAGTGGTGATTAAAATATGCCGACATAATAAAACATGTCCACAGTTTACTGACATAATGTCTAATTGATCCCCCTCCCCCAATTCTAAGTGGGCCTTGATTAAAAACAAAAAGTAGCTTCCCTTCAGAAGATATAAATAATTATATGTATGTAGACAGACCTTATTAAGTGTCTTAGAGGTATTGTGTCACATAGTGGGAATATAAACTAGTTCAGTATTCTAAAACAGTATTTCTCAGATGGTTGTTTTCATGAACCTAAATTTTGTGAGAATAAATTTTCAACAAAAAAGCATCCCATGGATAAATAAGTTACCCAAGTGTTGGATTAACAAAAAATGAATTTTTCTTTTTCTGCTTTTAAGTGCACAACTCCTCAGAACCCTTAATACATTGATGCACACTAAAAATCTCTAAAAGGCGTGTGTAAGATGCCGTGTTCCCTAAACTTAATTGAGCAGAGAACATTTTTCCCCTAGAATGTCTATCAACATCTCCAAGTAGTGCCAAACAGAACACACTTTAGCATATACTGCTCTATAATACTATCTATTTGAAATTTCATAAGATATATACAGATAAATCTGTGTATTTGCGGTTGTTATTAGATGCCGTTGAGTTGGTTCCAAATTAATGAACCTATGTAAAACAGAGCAAATCTGTGTACAGGTAACCCTAAATTTTATTAATCATAACTCTTTAACTATGCCTTTTCTACACTGAGAATATAAAAATAATTATCTATAATGCTTAAGGAATCCAGGTGGCTCAGTGGTTAAGAGCTTGGCTGCTAACCAAAAGGCCAGCATTTCAAATCTACCAGCAGCTCCTTGGAAACCCTATAAGGCAGTTCAACTCATAGGTTTGCTATGAGTTGGAATCACTCAACAGTAACAAGTATAATAATTATCATGAGACACTGCAAGAATTTCAAATGATCTTGGGTATGAAAGTTAAGACAAATCATACTAAGTATAATTTACTTGAAAATTCATATCATATATATATATATATATCACCCTTTATTTATTAGAATATATAACTGCAATTTCTTTTCCTAACCATGTCAAATACCACAGTTTACATTTATCATTTATTTACTAACAAAGAACTTTTAATTTTGCTATATTATGAA
This sequence comes from Trichechus manatus latirostris, assembly GCF_000243295.1. Classification (NCBI taxonomy): domain Eukaryota; kingdom Metazoa; phylum Chordata; class Mammalia; order Sirenia; family Trichechidae; genus Trichechus; species Trichechus manatus. The sequence goes on along the minus strand of NW_004443949.1, from coordinate 1,268,988 downwards.
TACAAATGCAAATACAGAGTGCAGTGACCGAAGAAACACACACAGAAACACTATTCATTCTTACCTGTGTTTCTCTTTAAGAAATGTGACATCATGCCGAGATACACGTTCAGGCAAAGAGGAAACAAGGGCATCAACTTTCATAATAAGGTCGCTCATGCTAAATAAAGAAGATAAATAATGTGTATTTGGGGGAAGAGAAAGTTCCATATTTTATGTCACAATTAATGCCTTGAGTAAGGAGTATTTAAAATATCTCCAGTTGATAAATTTTACATAAACTGACTTTTCTTCCAAACTTGTCACTTAAATAGAATTTGTTAGTTTAAATAGAAGATGACTATTGCCTTTAAAACATCCTATTGTTTTCTTACATTGATATGCTCTTTAAAGATTTATAAGCAGGGTTCTCAACAGCGTCCTAAAAAAAATAAAAACATCTGGTGAGTTATTCAAGTCAGTAAATACTTGCTGAGGGCCTGTTACGTGTCTAGGCATTTGAGCCCATGAAGGGAAAAAATGAGCAGGAAGAACAAAGAAATAAATGATAAGATACCTACTTTCAAAGAATTTTTAATATAGTCAAGAAGCCAAGATTTCTATACAGTCATGCATACAGTCGTAACATCCATTCAGGCAACATCCAGTCGCATGTATGTCCACGGTCCCATAAGGTTATAACAGAGTTCCAAAATCCCAATGATTTTGGGATTGAATGGGATATAGCAAATGCAACAGCTTCCCACATGCAGCACACGTATCTTATGTCTCTTGTAAAAACAACTCCTGTGAAATTTCCTCTGAAATACAACCCAAGTCTTTCTGCTTATCCTCTCTGCGGTCACCCCAGCCCAGTCCACCATCATCATCCTCCAGGACTATTCCAGCAGCCTCCTCCCTTGCAGCCCAGCTGCCCTGCAGAGTCCCTTCACACTGAGGCCAGAGAACTTTTCAAAAAATCAAATCAGAACATGCCATTCTCCCCTCCATCCCTAACACCCTCTACAACTTCCCATTGCCCTTGAAATAAAATCTAAGCATTTTATCCCAATTACAGGGTCCTGCCTATGGTGTTCCCACAATGTCCTAATTACATAATGTCCTATTTCACAGAACATATCATGGATATTAAGCGATGCATGACTATAGTTTTAAACTGATTGTCTGAAAACAGTTTGAGTGCATAAAATAAATACCTGGATTAGATACAATCAAATTCCAAAATGTATGACAGAGAAAAAAATGTATTATATGTTCAACAACAATATGCTGGGGCAGAAAATGTTGAAGTTTAAGGAAGGGTTCCTTAAAAAAAAAGAAAAAAAGAATGGGAGATTTAGGCATCTCCATTTTATAAACGAAAAAATTTAGACTCAAGAGGAGTTGAGAACCTTGTCATTATCTCTCTACTATAACATATCATCTTTTTTTTACTTGACTGTATGGTCCTTAAAGGTAGGATTTTATTTCTACTTGAAGTACTTACAGTACCTTTCACAAAGCACTGCATTTAATGGCTACTTAATAAACACATATTCAATGAACAGATTACTCAAAACCATAATCTCTATTCCTAAACTCTTTCACAGGCATTTATTTATGAACCACATAATCTTTAATACGTAAAATTTCAGAAACAGCGGAGGAAATATTTATGGACAAATAATGCTTTCCATGCTCCTTACATCGGACTGATTGCCTGTAACAGTGTGTGTGCATTGAAAGGAGAGGCAGATGAGAAAAAGAAAATTTTTGAGGCCCCAAAGAACCTCTTAAATTACCTGCTGAATTTTCAACTATCAGGCCATTGTTTCTCTTTTAATGAAAAAGACCCTGAAGTAAAGAAGGGAAAGGGTACTAGAAACTTTGCACTTACTGTTTGGGGACTGGAGAAGAGGGTTCTCAGGACAGAGCACGTAGTAATCATCCCATCAGAGAAACAGATTTTATATGCTCCTCAGGATAATGGTTCCAAGGATTCTGTTTCTAGCATCCAAAGTTCTACCCTCCTAACTCTTGGGAAGCATGATCATAAGGATGCATACCTTTAATGCATGTTCAATTTAAGCAAATAGGAATCTATTCTGAGTACAACACAAGCTTGCTTAGCATTATTTGTCTGCATGCAACAACTTCAGACAATTACAGGGCGCTGTTCTAGTTTAACATTACTACTTTTTGTTGTTTCGGTGGTGGTTTTGTTTTGAAATTCAGCTTTAAAATGGTTAAAATCACTTTCTTGATTTATACTTAAAATCATAATTATATTTTTCACCAAACAAGGTTAAAATCGTAGTCTTGAAATTTTAACATTATATTCCACAAAATTCAACAAATTACTGAATCATATGCTTTCCATTATATGCTAGAAATAAATTATTTAATTATAAAAATTATAATTAACTTTTCATTGCTTTTTAATGTTTCCTTTAGTTTTATTCCACTTGGAAATAACTGTAGGTATTATCTCCTCACTGCAGAAAAGCCCTTAATTTACTACTTCGCAAACATTCACAATTTTAACATCATTTCCCAAATGATACAAAATTTAAAATATCATTTCATAAATGAGGGATTAGGTAAGGACAACAGTTTGGTCTGGATCTAAATTCTGTATTCACGAGCAGGAATCAGAATTCCTAATTCTGGTGAGATGGCAGACGAATCTGGAAGTCCTTCTACCTCAAAAGCTGTTCATAAGATGCATGGATATATTAAATAGACGGAAAAAGATGTGCAGAAAAACAGTAACCAAAATGAATGCTGATACAGTTTAAATAAAAGATCCCAGAGATTTTAAGACAGAATCATTTTTTAGAAAGGAGTAATTTATATAATGATGAAAGGAGTACTTCACAAGAAAAATAATAATTCTGAATTAGGGTATACATAACAATATGTGGCTCTGCTTCTGTTAAGATTATAGTGAAGAAAACCTTATGGAGCAGTTCAACTCTGTAACACATGGCGTCTCCACGAGCTGTATCTGACTCGATGGCAGCTAGCAACAAGAGCATGTACATGAACCAGGACAAAGCTCCTATAAAAACAGAGTGCACAAGGACTACAGTATACCCTTTTCTAAAAATTTCAAGGCACTCAATATAGTAGATATTGATAAGAGATATTGACATTATGAAGCGCAAGCATAAACACAAATATGGAATCCCGTGCACCATCCTTAGGGAAATGGTTACCTCTTGAGGAGGGAGGAGACTGGGGTAGGCGGGTCATCAGCACTCTGATCCAAAGCAAATAAGGCAAAATATGAACATCTACATTTGGTGGTGATGAGTAAATGAGTGGCTTTTACTGTTTTTTTTATATTCTCCTTATATGTCTTTTATCTTTATTTCTCTACATATTTCAAATATTTTCTAATTTAAAAAAAAATCACATTCAAAATGATGAATCCCCGAAATGAATTAATCTTACGATTTTAAATACTCACTTCTTTGAGTCGATCTGCATATTTTTAACAATTCCTTTAATCTTCTCTACTAAACTACGAAACGTTATCTTTTCCAACAAGTAAAAATCTTCCGCGTAGAAAGTTTCACGTAAAGGTCCTAAGAACTTAAAATAAAAACAGTTATACTGTCACATATCTTCTAGAAAATATCTGTTCAGGACAAACATTTTCTCATCAAACAGATATTTCTCTGTTTAGCAAAAAGATGATTAGAGATTAAACAGATTGGCAGCTATTATATCCACCACTTAACTAAATCCACTGGAAAACGAGACAAATGTTTTCTCACTTTGATATTACAAATAACATTTGCGTAACACTAAAATCAAAGGTGACAAAATTTAAAAAAAAACCACATTACTTCTGTTTGGAAGCTTTACTTTGATGCTTCTAACTACTAACCTAAAACTTTTCATTCCAAATTAAATTATGAAAGCAATTCTGTAATTCATACATCTTTTAATTTCCATTTTCTTCTATAGTCATCTGTAAAGTGTAGTCTGTACTATGTACATATGAACTAATACATAAACAAGGCATAAAAGAACAAAAACCGAGAGACAAATCTCATAATTATTACTATAATACTTCCAAGTAATCTTCATCTAATTGATATTATATAAATGGTTTGGAGCATAGCAAGGTCACTTAATTTAGCTTTAAACCAGTAACTACAGAAGGAAAAGTTGTCAGAATGCTACATATCTAATATCTTAGGATGGTTATTCCATCACGACTACCACACACTCTACCAGTAGTATTATTCCCTGAAGAAGACAATATGTGCAATCTTTGTTAACATTACGCCCACAAAGCCCTGATGCAGGCATTGAGACTGACATAATCCCTCTCAATAAGCATTTTATACACTAAATGATTACTCTTAATGACACAAACTATTAGAATACATGTCAACCAGAATATTTATTTTCCTGGTCAAAAGACCAAAATCGTTCTGAGTTGCAGCTGAAAAGGCTGCAGCTCCTTTTCCATTCAAATTTTCTCACTTCCCTTTTATCTGCTTCTGTAATTAATATTTTCTAAAAATTACTGGAATATAGTTCTTTAATCTTTCTATCTCGCTGCTATCAAAGGTGACATTAGCTGGGATGTTGGCATCCTAATTCAGTTAAAAAAAAATACCACATCCCTTTGACCTCTGGCTGTTAAAAACATAAAAAATGGTCACTATCAATATCATCGTTAGTGATTCAGGAGCTTATTAATAACTTAGAATAAGGAGATTAATTCTTAAACTATTTTTTTTAAGGGATTAACAAGATTGGCTATTTTTATTGAGAACTGGCTGTTTTGCCTATATAAGCAACAGCCTCAAATTGCTAAAACTTAATTCTTCTGTGCTGTAGAGTTCTTCTTCTGAATGTTAAACGTATTTGTGGAATACAGTAATTAAATGGCGTAAAATCACATAATGTCCGAGTTGGGAAATAGGACAAGACCTATCTGATGCTTTACGACAGTCTGGAAACGCGATTTCTCAGTTACATAGAGTAAGTTCTGTGGCAGAAAGGCAGGTATCCCCTGCTTTTCGAAAGTTCACTTTATGCCACTTTGCTTTTACAAAAGACCTACGTTAGTTCCTGTTTTCGCTGACTGAAAGAAATCCGAAGAGGATTTTTGCTTTTACAAAAAAAGGTGAAAAGCACAAATAACGTTCAACATTTGTCTTGCACCAAGCCCTTGAAGAGGCAGCACGCACCCCGAGCAGCGAGAGTGGCGTCACCAAGCTCCTTCCCAGGAACTACACTCAGCATTTCAGCACCAAGCCGCCATAGCTTTGAACTGTGTCTGTGACATCTGTGCTTTATCTCCATTTATTCTGTGCATCTGTTAGCAAGATGTATCTCCTAAGGTATCAGAAAAGCCTAAGAGAGCTCGTAAGGGTTGTATATGTTATTTGGTAGGTTATTTCTTGGGTCTGGGAACGCCAAAAAGCATTTTCCCATATAAATTAATGTAATTGCTTCTTTGCTTTATGTCATTTCGGCTTACAAAAGGTTTCATAGGAACGCTCTACTTTCCGACAGCGGGGGAAACCTGTTATCTCCCTTGACTGCTCATTGAAATTTTAGAAAACTCTGTTAAGAGTGTTCATCCACATACTGAGCTAAATATCTTTCTCCAACCATTTAAGTTAGATCAACTGATGTTGATTCTATACTGACTCTTATCTAGGGTAACACAAATCAAGTCTACAAATGCACCCACTATTTCACATGACAGCCTTCAAATATTTAAAGGAAAAAAAAAAAAAAAAACCCGTTGCCATCGAGTTGATTCTGACTCATAGCGACCCTACAAGACAGAGTAGAACTGCCCCATAGGGTTTCCAAGGAGCAGCTGGTGGAGTTGAACTGCCAACCTTTTGCCTAGCAGCTGGGCTCTTAACCACTGCGCCACCAGGGCTCCAAAGGAAAAAACAGGAGTTAATATTTACTGAAAATTTACTCTGTGTTTGGGGCTGTTCTACATGCCTTGCATATAAAGGCATATTTAATCGGACAACTCTGTAAAATCAATTATTACCATTTCCATTGTCCAAATAAAAGAATCAAGTTTCACAATTAATGGTGCAACTGCAATTTTATTCCAGATCTGTCCGGCTAAAAGAAGAGGCCTTCCTTTTTTACCCACTCCCTACTCCCCTGTGTCTTTCAGCAGTTTGTAAATACATGGTGTGATTAAAAAAAGTATACTATAGTTACATCAATAGCATTATTTAGGATTTTATCTACATATAAATTTTTAATTCTCTGGTACATCAGTAAGAAATTATGAAATCATCATTGCATCCTAGCTGTTGGTCATTTATAAACAATTTTAACTTTGAGTATGTTCTAGCTCTAATTAAACATTTGGACAGGTTCAGAATAAAGATTTATTCTAAAATGTCATTAAAACTACTTCAAGTATTAAATTATTTGATTCAGAAGTAATAATTATATGCTACCATTCTTATGATTATTATGCTATATAGCATTAATTTGAGACAGAGTAATTAGCTAAGTATTATAGCTCATAAACTTCAGTACTTAATTTCAGACACGTTATACTTTTCTATTCAAACCACAGTTCTACTAATAAAATGATAAACAAAATGATATTTTTCCATTAATCAATACAAAAAGTCAACATAGTTTAACTTAATATCTATCTCTAGCCCCAGCCTCTCCTTTGAATTCAACTCATATATTCAATTACCTACTCAACAAATCTACTTGGAGATTGTGAACTGAACACCGAACTCTTAATATGTCCAGATCTGAATTCCCTTTTTCCTCTTCCCTATGAGGCAGTTCTCTGTCTTATAAGGTCGCTATGAGTTGGAATCAACTTGAGGGCAATGGGTTTAGTTTCGTGTTTTTTAATAACCAAAAGGCAAGGTACTAGATACAGCTGGCCTAAGTGTAATTTTTTTCCATTACTTCTCAAAATGCCTGACAGAGGCAAAGGTAGCCATATTCTTTAAAGGTGTTCTGAAAAAACTGTCTTTCCTCCCAAAGCAATGTTAAAGAGAAAAAACAATGGCATATCTGGGCTTCTATCTAACAGAGCTCACTATAAAAATTTACTAATATTTTTAATAGTAATAAATGGCAACTCTTGTCACCAATCTGTAAAACAGCACTGCACACATGTGAACCTAAATCCAACTGCCTTTAGCAGCCAACACAATTAGCTCAAAAACTCCAACACTGGAAGCAGATATATTTGATCTGTGGAGGCCTGGGTCATCGGAGTCCACCACTATTCTCCAGCTTCTATTATTTTACACATTCAGATAAGAAAGAATGAGTAGGCATAATTTTAAGGATTTTTTGACATGAGAATGAGACACATACGTGAACAGAACTCATAAAAATATGGAAAATAAAGAAAAGTTTAAGAGTACATTAGAACTCTGAAGACGATGAGGATATAAAATTTGGTAATTCAAGCAGAGATATGTTGAACATATTGCATTAGTTGATTTCTTAATAAATCTAAGTAAAAGATTCAAATTTCTTAATGTAAATAATTCCTAAGAAATAAAACCAGAATACCATACTAAAAAAAACAGGAAGATATCCACTAATTTTGTATATGTCTATAAAGATTCTATAATTAATAAGAAAAATGTTTGTGATGTATTAAGATAAAAAAGTGGAATATAAAATGATACATATAGTAAGATTATAATCCTGTATTAAAAAAACCAAGACATGGCTATGAACAGTAGAAAAAAGGGTTGACACGTTAAACAATGAACTATTAACAGTAAATTTCATTAAGATGGTGGGACTAAGTGATTTTCCTATACCTTTTTAAAGATTCTATTAATTAACGATATGTCAATTTATACTACTTGTAATACTTCAAAAACTTATAAAAGTGTATGATTATCTTTAATAAAATCAACTGTAGAGAAAAGCTACAATGAGAAAAAGATGTAACCATGTACTTACTACACCTACGACAACAGTGGTTTTCCATTACAATGTTGTAACGTGTACTAAGTTGTTTGTTCTAATACTTACATTAGAATACAATAAAAGCTAGCTGTAGAAGGACAATTTTCCTTTCCTGCATTCAGTGCTATCGTGAATGGGAGAAAGGGATGAGTACCAGGTTGTGTGCCATGAACTGGACATCCCAGAGTGTAATTTATTCTGAGACCTGTTGGATGTGTCCGGCCTATGAGCACCATCTCCCACGTGTGCTGCGTCAGGTGTGCTGTGATAGAAAAGAGTTTGAGAACCACTGTTCTACAGTGTCACTGAGGAAGGTACCACAGTGTCACGCTACTTACTTTTCCATTGCTGACAATACCTACTTCCCCAGGACCCAATTTAAGCACATCTTGACAGAACAACTGGTGAGTTCGGAAAATATTCACTCCAACGGTATTATATTTTTTTTCAAAAGCATTCTTATCCATTCCCTGAAGCAAAAGTTAAAAAATGACAAAACTAATGAGAACAGTAAATAAACTAAACCATTTTGTTAACAAAACCCACTTTAATTAATATAATGTCTGTACAAAATTGGAAATTTTAAAATTTTTAAAAAAATTATTATTTACTTCTGAAACCATATTTTTTAAAAAAGAATCCTCTTTTGCCAAATCAATTACAATATTTTGAAATCTTGATATAAGTAGATGTAATTTGCTCTTCATTCTTTGAGACTTTCAGAGGGATTACTGAATTAGTAAAATGCTAGGAACCATCATCAATTAAAATAAAATACATCATTTAAGAAAATGAAATGACAAAATTTATTAAATTCAGAACTCATTACCCTCCTCGCCCATTCTGGTGCTCTCAATTTAAAAAAAAAAAAAAGTAGTTTTTTAAAAAAAACTCCCTTACACCACTATACCAATCCAAAGGGAACAAATTAGTAATATAGGTAGTCCCCAATTTGCGACGTATCTGAGTTGCAACAAATGGCACATACGACTGTCCATATTTTTTTGTACATCTTATTGTTAGTAATACGTACTACATACAATGTTACAGTACATAATTTGCTGATGTGTGGTATTCAACTTATGTCAGAACCGGCTTACCATGGAGTCATCAGAACATAATCCGACTACCTGTAGTGCATTTAAATACTGAAATACTAAAAGTATCCCTGGGTCAAAGAGTAAAAAAAAAATTTGAACATTCACAGAAAATAAACCACAAATAGGTTTCTTACACCTTCAAACTAAGACATACTTCTCTGTATCATACTTCCCAAACTTTAGTGTGCATACAAATCACCTGGGTATCTTGTTAAAATGTACATTCTACTTCAGCACATCTAAGATGGGGCTTAAGATCCCAAATGGTGCTGTGCTAATGGAATTCTCCCCTGCACTGTCCCATATGGTGGCCCCAAGCCACGGATGGTTACTGATCACCTGAGATGTTCCTCGTGCAACTGAAGAACTGAACGCAAAATTTTATTTAACTAATTTAAATGTAGACACACACGGTTAGTGGCTACCATACTGGACAGTACTAGACCTTCCTTACCTTTAAAATCTCAATTTCAATCATCCCCTCTCTAAATACAACCTCTTGACCATGTAGCTGATTCATCCTAGTGTTACTAGGTCAACAGTATTCAGCCCCTTCAGTCCACTGACTCATTCAGTTCACTGTCCATCGTTCTTCCTGTATCATAATTTTCCTCCTAACCCAGGTAGATCTCAGAGTTCTTCATTGTAGCAAAAATCCTCCGTGCTCAGCTCAGTCATATTCACCTGGGAAAATCTGAACCCTGGTTAAACACAACTCTGCTTACTCTGCAACTGGATCTGAGTAAGGGGGTACAGCTAGAGAAGAACATACAACCCATGCTAATCTCAGTTTATGACTGTTAATCTCAAGTGGGCCCTCAGCAATGACTAGAAATCTTCTTCCACTAATCTATTTAATTCACTTTCTCACTCTCAGTAGAGAAGTATTTCACATTTTCTCTCTCCTCAAACCTCTAATAACCCCTATTCCCACCATAATACTTAATAGTGACCTGAAATTTTTTTATTGAGAAAATGAAAGCAATCAGAAGAGAAATACTTCATCTTGGAACCACCAAATAAATGTATTCTTCTGCATCTCTACCCATACATTCTGCTTTTCCTCTGGTTACACTGGATGAACTATTTCTGATTTAAGATCAATGCAACTGATTCCAGAACTTCTTGCCTATTCAAGAATTTTGCTCCTGTCTTGCTCCCCTTTCTGCCTTTTTAATGGATATTGTCTTCAGCATACAAAAAGGTGACATCTTCAGGCTTTGGAAGTATTCTCTTGACCCTGAGTCCCATTCTAGCTCCGGGCCTATTTCTCTATTCCTTGTATAGGAAAATCCACTTTAAAAGTTACCTATACCCACTGTCTCCATTTCCTGACCTCCTATTCTCCCTTGAATCTAGTTCACTTTAATACCTCCCACTGAAATACTGAAACTGTCCTTATTAAAGTCACTAATATGAAGACTCATTTCAGGAACATCTGACATAGTTGATCACTCTCTCCTGAAAAACATTCTCCACTTGGCTTCTAGGATAGCACACTCTCTTAGTTATCTTCCCAACTCATTGGCTATTCCATTTCATTCGTCTTTACTGGATCATTCTTTATTTGCCTACCTGTTCATGTTGGAATGTTTCAGGGCCCAGTTTTCAGCCTTCTATTCTTCCCACCACCCCCTCATTCATTTCCTAGGTGATCCATGCAGTTTCTTAGTTTTAAATACCATATAATATCGGTGACTCTCAAACTGACATTACAGTCATGCATTGGGTTTTACATTCATTTATTCTATTGTCAAATCAATATTGTCACTTGAATGTCCAACAGGAATCTCCAACTCAACATCTACAAAACTTAACTCTTGTCCCCTACGTGCCCAAATCTTCTCATCTAGTCTTTCCCATCTCAATAAAAGACACCATCCATTCATTCCAGTTGGTCAAGCCAAAATCCTAGGCTACCTCAACATGCCACATACAACTGATCAGCTGATCCTGTTGGCTACAGCAACAAAAAATATTACGCATCAACAATTTCTTACCACCTCTACCACTACTACTAATTTAAGACACAATTATTTTTTGCCTATATTACTGTGGTAACATTCTAATTGTTCAACCTGTTTCCACTCTTACCCATCTACTATCAAATCTTTACATGGCATCCAAAGTGAGCTTTTTCGGGATTATTTACCTCCTCACAATTCCTCAAGGGCTTCCCACCATACTCAGAAAACAATTCCCATTTCTTGCCATGGGCTACAAGTGTATGAAGTATATGGGGTTATCCTATACCTCCAACCTGGCATGACTGCTTCTGTGTCAAGGCCTTTAGACTTGCTGTCTTCCTGTACCTGGTACACTCTTCTTCCAGACCTTTCCATGACTTGGTCTCCCATTTTATTCAGCAATATGCTCAAATGTAAGTTTTTCAGAGATATCTTCCCTAACCACTCCATCTAAAATACCCTACAAAGCTATCTATCCTCTTATTTTTTTAGTATTTCTCCAGTAGCACTTACACTACTTGGCATATATTTTATCTGCCTTTCCCAATAAAATGTAAACTCTCCCAGAGTAAGGGCTCTATTTGCCTTAATTACAAAAGTACTCCTAATGTCTGGTAAACAGCCAATAAATCTTTTTGAGCAGATTTCACAAATCTTTCTCCCAGTACAGAGGTTATTCTTCTATCTTTAGAATTTCCCTGATACCAGACCCCTTCAGTGAAAACACCTGCATAATGCCTTAATCCCCAATTAGTCCCCTAAGTATACATCCAAACTCGAATGCCATCGACATTAACAAAAGGATAACGAAGTAGCAGGTGTATTATAGGAAATCTGATTTGTTAAATACTTCCATTAAGTCATATTATTTAACATTTATCTTTTCACACTGGAAAGGAATGTTAATTATGCCCAATTATATTTTTTACTGATGTTTTTAACTAACATATTTCAAAATGCACTAGTTTATAATTTTAAAATATACACGTACATACTTAACATTTCAAACAAACAGCTACTGACCTCAATAAGGAATGATTTAATTTTATCCCCAGAGTAAATAGCTGCAGCAATTTCTTCCTTTGTCAATTTTCTGAGAAAGCTTCTCAAATGCCCGTTTTTCTGTGTAAGAAAAGCTGTCAAAATTCCTCTAGAAATAGCTGTATTCTCTTCAGTTATTTTTGATGTAGGATTATAAATAACCCCCAACCGGCTATGAACACTTGTTTTCTGCAAAACACAATGTTTATAGGTTAAAAACATTGGTATCTTACCTTTTTACAGTTGAATTTCTTTTCTTTCCAGTCAAGCTTGTTCATTTTACCATACACCATCTTTCACTGTCAAAGTCTTTCTACGTCCACGGTACTAGATGTGGTAAACCACTGATATCCTGAATAACAAATCATTTTAGTTACTCTCATTGTTTCCTTCTTTTCTGCATAAAGCCTCCTTTGCAGTGCAACACTTTAACATCTTTATCACATCCTTTATTTTACTCTCTTGGACAGAAGTTTAAGTGGCTGGCGCTTTTTCTAAGATTTTAACATTTAGTTATTTTTCAGCCTGTCTTTTTTTTTTCAAATATATATAATAGAAATAGCATAGCAAATATATATATATTTTTAATACATACACATACACGTATATAGAAGAAATAGAAAAGGTGGCACAATGGTTAAGCGCCGGCTGCTAACCAAAAGGTTGGCAGTTTGAATCCACCCAGTGGCTCTGCAGGAGAAAGACTTGGTGATCTGCCTCCATAAAGATTACAGCCTAGACAACCTTATGGGGCAGTTCTACTCTGTCACATGCAGTCAGTAAGAGCTGAAAATTTTCTCAACAGCACCTAACAACAATATAAGAGAAAAGGACATCAAGTTTTAATGTCATTTATATTTTCATTCAATTCAAAATGTTTTCAAATATGCATTTTTTTTTTTTTGGACCTACACATCATACAGAAATTTCTTAATTTCTAAACACGCAAAGATGTTTCAGTTTTGTTTTGGTTACTGCACTTTTCTATAAATGGCCATCAGGTCAAGTTTCCTGGTCTTATTATTCTACCTTCCACATCATTACTTATTTTTTTGTGTACTTGTTCTAGTCATTACTGAGAAAGGTATGCTAAAATTTCACATTATCATTCATGGTTTTGTCTGTTCTTCACTGAAGTTCTGTCAAGTTTCGCTTTATATATTGTGAGTCTATGTGATCAGGTGCGTACAAAATTAGAACTGCATATCTTCATAATGAATTGAAACTTTTCTCCTTATGATATATCACTATTTTGGGGGGTCTTTAAGTATTATTTAATATTAATATAGCTACATTACCTTTATTTGGTTAGTGTTTACACAATATCCCTACTTCTACCCTTTTATTCTCAGCCTTTCTATATCTTTTAATTTTAGGCAAGTGTTCTGGAAATAGAAAACGATTTTTTCATTAAAAAAAGATTGAAAAATGATTTTTTCAACTGTTATAGAATTCGGAGTTATAAAATATTCTCTTTCAGTATGTAAAGATACATCTATTTTCATCTGGGGCCAATAATTTCTATTGTGAAGTCCGTTACAAGTCTTACTGTTGCTCCTTTAAGTATGTATGTGTATGTGTATACATATTTGATTTGTTTTGTTTTCCTCTGTTTATAGGATTTCCTTTTAGAATTTGGTTTCCAACAGCTTTACCTCGATGGAGAAATGTGTAGTTTTTTGTTTTTTGTTTTTATTTACCATCTTGCTTAGGGTTTGTAGGGCTTCTTGAATCTGTGGTTTGGAAACTTTTCAGATATCAACTCTTCAAATACTGCTTTTCCCTCTCTGCTATGTTTACCATACATTAGACCTTTGGACCATAATGCATACGTAACTATTCTCCTTTGTATTTTTTCTTTTTCTCTCTGTGCTTCTTTCTGGATGTTTTCTTCTAACTTACTTCAAGTCATAACTCTCTTTTTTGCCGGAAACCTCATTCTTTGTGTATTTTATAACTGTAATGCATTCTTTATTTCTATATTTAGTTCTTTTTCAAATCTGCTCTTTTTCTAATAGCCACATTCTCTGTTGAAATCTCAATCTTACATTTTATCTCCTTGAGCAGAGTAAACAATTTTTAAAAAATCTGTGTCTGGTAAGACTCTGTGGACCTATTTTTATTGTTCCTGTTGATTTTTGTTCATGTACTCACTAATGTGTCTGGCTGTTTTTTCTTGTATTCTGGACAATGTATTTCAAAAATAGTTAGCAGAAATAATATGAACTATAGCCTAACATTATTTTTCTCCAGAAAAGATTAATGTTTCCTTCTGCCAGGCACCTAAGAGAAAAACCAATCTTGGATTCCTTTAAATTTCAGGATCTAACAGGACTTAAAACTGGCAGCGGTCCCTGCAAGTGCTGAAGCAGGACTGCTTTTCATTGATACTTTCTCTTAAATCACAGTTTTTTGAGGTTCCACATAATTATTTAGAGATTTAAAGGCCTCCCTCCCCCAGATTTTGCAAGCCTTAAATATGAGTTTTTGTCTAACTTTACAGGGCTGTCAAAAGCACTGCACAGAATCCCTCTGCCTTTTCTGGAATTGGCAAATGCCCTTATGAAAAAATTAGCTCCAACTCCCAGGCTCACCTCTTATTTTCTCCCAGATCTTGATCAAGTAATTCTTCACTTACTTCTTAGTAATTTGATAGCATTTAAAAATATTTATTTTCCAGTTTTTATACAGTTCCTTAGGGGATGGGTTGGTCCAAACTTCAAAGTCCATCATTCTCAGAAGCAGACCATTCCCCAACTGTATTTTAAATGTACTAATGCTTTTCTTAACTCTTAATTCAAACATCATGTTCATGATTACCTTGTTAAACATAAAATGAATACCTATTAGCAGAGACTGACATTCACTTCATTATATATACGTATGCATTCTATTAAGCATACAAAATGTTTAAAAAGCCAAGTGGCTCTATTACTTAAACACAAACACATAGTCACACAATATAACTAGGTATTTCCATGTGGATGGCATATTATGTTTCCATTAAAATTCTTGTTAACACAAAAATTTTAATACTACAGGAAAATCCTTTTGATAAAATTTACAGTGACAGTTTCAACTCCCTAAAAATTAATAAGTCAGAAAGGAAACCTTGAACATTAAAAGAGGTTGCTTCTAGATCATGGGTTTTATGAGTGATCATTTTTCCTTTCTTGTTCATTTATCCTTTTCTGCACTTCTGATTTTATACAAGGAACATGTGATACTTGAATAAGCAGGGAAAAAATGAAATTATCGTGTACAAGCCAGAAAAAAATAAACTACAGGGAAATTATGGTTTTATTAGACAAAGAAGGCCTTTTTCCCCCTATCTTCATAAATAGCATTTTGCGATTAAAAATCATTTTTAGTCTTTAAGACTGTTTTTAATTTATTGTTCAAAAGGTACTTATTGTTTTTGTTGTTGTTGTAAGTTGCCAATGAGTTGATTCCAACTTACGGCAACCTCATATGTTACAGAATAGAACTACTCCATAGGGTTTTCTTGGCTGTAATCTTAAAAGAAGCAGATTGCCAGGTCTTTTCTTCTACGGTACCGCTGGGTGGGTTTGAACAACCAACCTTTAGGTTAGCAGTTACGCACAAACTGTTTGCACCACCAAGGGATCTTAGATGTTGTACAATTTTGGAATAATGAAAATAACCATCTATCCTGTAAGAGTAAATAAATAATTACACGACACTTGTGAAAGCTACAGAAGAAGCCACTAACTAAAACAAAGGAAAGGTATCTGTTATACACACTGTAACTACTAGGGAACGGCAGTTGGTGAGCCTCTCAGAGAACATGTTTCAGAACTTCTTAAAAAGGAACAACAGGCAGAAGTTCATTTCTCCCAACAGATTACTGTGGCTCCACAGATATCAAACAACCATTTCTGAAATATACTGGTTGCAGGCTACTGAAAAAAAAAAAGCCAGAATGTGTGTTCAGATTGTGTAATATGAGATACAAATTCTCCCACAGCAGGTGTGACTGTTTCATTTAAAATGTATTAATTTTTCTTAATCTGTTAGCCAGCCTACAAGATGGCCCCTGATGGTCCCCACTTCTGGTATTCATGCTCTTGTATACTTCCTTCTCACAGGGAGTACAGGTGATCTTGTCAGTAAACAGGATACTGTGGAAATGACAGTACGAGACTTCTGAGTCTAGGTCATAAAGTCATTATGGCTTCTGCCTTAGTCTACTGGATCCCTCATGCTGAAGAAAGCCATGTTGTGCAGACACTTAAGTAACATGAAGAAGAGGTCCATATGACAATGAAATGAAGTGACCTGCAGCAGCCAGTGGAAAAATGAGGCCTCCTGCCGACAATCAACTGTTGCTCACTTGGGAGCTAATCCTCCAGCTGCAGTTAAGTCTTCAGATGACTGCAGCCACAGCCCATATTCAGCTAAGTTACCCCTGATTCTCTGACCCAAACAACTATGAGATAATAAGTGTCTTTTTTTTAAGGCACTAGATTTTGGGGTAATTTCTTACTCAGAAATAAATTTACTCTGAGCTACAATTTCACAAAATATTTTGTTTCATATTTCTTAGATCTTCTTATCTAAACATACTTACGTTTTCCCTAAGAAATACAAAAGGTTATAAAATAGTACTTATAAAAAACATAGAACTGTATCCTACTGAAGTATATTGGTTTATAATTATTTAACAACAAGAACACTAAGGTTGGCATAAGGTTTAAAATACTTGTAAGTAAGATAAATGTACTTAATTTTTCTTAAATAATCAGGAAAAGAAAGTGTTGCCTAATTATGTGACCAGAAAATGCTATCCTAGTTGCAGCTAGTAAAAAGAGGAATTTTAAGTAGCAGGCTGTAGAACCATTCACTCTAACAGTCTACCTTATTATACATCTGTATGTCAGCTAGGAGAGGTGAGCAGAGAGTATATGGGTCATAAGTCACAGAATACAGGTAGATGTTTTCCCGGGCAGCGTTATCTGTTTTACATGTAGACTGATTTGAATTCCTGTTTTAGTCCCCTTAGCCCCACATTCTAACTAAATTAGGGTACTTAAAATGTTAACATAGAGAGGAATGAAGAGTTAATGCATGCACCATCACAGTGCTTTCTCAAAAGTGAAACAAATTAAAATTTTTGTAGTAACACTATTTAGACACTCACCATGTGCTTTAAGGCATTAAAAAGCAATTTTCTTCCAGATGGCTTGTCAAAATCGGCAATAATCCAGAGAGTCACTGAAGAAATTACATCATCATCTGAAAGTTACAAATACTCTAGTCAAATTATTTTAAAAAATCAAACTAAAAGAAGGAACACTTACAGATTATAAAACAGATTTAAAAAAAAACACACTAAATATATTAAAACTAATCTTCCTGAAACTAAGCAAATGTTGCTAAAAAAATTTAAGCTTGCGTATACAGGGACCAAACCCAAACAACCAAACCCACTGCCATCGAGTCAATTCCGACTCATAGTGACCCTACAGGACAGAGCAGAACTGCCCCATAGAGTTTCCAAGGAGCAGCTGGTAGATTTGAACTGCCAACCTTTTGGTTAGCAGCCAAGCTCTTAACCACTATGCCACCAGGGTTTCCTATATAGGGATGTACATATAAAAATGCTAGAAGATTCATACCACAACATGGATGAACCTTGAAGAGATTACATTGACCAAAATAAGCCAGTTGCAAAAGGACAAATACTATATGATCTCACTTATATGAACTAAGGAAATATATAGAACCAAAGATTATTAATGATTACCAGGGTTGGGAGGGAGTGAGCAATGAGGAGTTTTTGTTTAGAGGCATGGCGTTTATGTTAACGGTGGTAGGATGTTTTGCATGAGGACAGCGATAATGGTGGCAGAGTATGAAAAATATAATCGATGTCATTGAGTTGTAAATGTGGAAGTCATGTTGGCAGATGTTTGGTGTGTATATTTTCACCACAATAAAAAAAAAAAGAAGAGAGAAAAATACTGGAAGAGTACTTCATTGTATAAGTTATTTATGAGCTCAGATACCAAAAGGAAAGAATAGTCCCTAAAGGACACATTTTTAACAGTAGAGAGAATTGTATTATGCTTATCACGGTTCCAAGTATGTCAAGAAAAACTGCCTTCTAGCTACATTCCTTAAAAAAAAAAAAAAAAAAAGATTGATGTTTATACCTGAGGGGGTTGAAGAGCGCCCCCCCCAAATTCATGTGCACCCAGAACGCGACCTTATTTGGAAATAGCATTTTTGCAGGTGTAATTAGTTAAGGATCTTGAGATGAATGCATACTGGATTTAGAGTGGGCCCTAAGTCCTATGGCTGGTGTCCTTGTCAGAAGAGGCGAGAACAGAGTGACAGAGGGAAGAAAGTCATATAAAGATGGAGGCAGAGACTGCTGTCAAGAGCCAGTAACAACCAGGGACCACCAGAAGCTGGAGAAGGCAAGTAAGTGTTGTTCCCTAGAGCCTTCAGAGGAGGCATGGCTCTGCTGACACGGTGATTTCAGACTGCTAGTCTCCAGAACTGTTGAGAGAATACATTTCTGTTGTTTTAAGCCACCAAGTTTGTGGCAATTTGTGCCCTAGAAAACTAACAGAACACTCCACGTATATATAAAAGGAGATACGATCAAGCGTATTAGTAGATGGAGAAAACAACAATATATTCTTAGCTTATAATTTGGTTATTTCAAACTGTCTATCAACTTGGTCTAATTTGCATCATCTCCCGTCAGCAACACTGATACAACTGTATTTTTAGAAAAATTTAAAAATTTGGAATGCACAGGAAAAAAACATTCTGAAGTTGCAGTTAAACGCGTTTAATTTCACACACACACACACAAAACCAATCCGTTGTCATCCAGTCGATTCTGACTCATAGCGACCCTATAGGACAGAGTAAAACTGCCCCATAGGGTTTCCAAGGAACAGCTGGTGGATTCAAACTGCCAACCTTTTGGTTAGCAGCCGAACTCTTAACTCTGCACCACCAGGGCTCTAAAACCAAATCCACTGTCATCAAGTCGATTCCAACTCACAGGAGTTGCTGGTGGATTCGAACTGCCTACCTTTTGGTTAGCAGCTGTAGCTGTTAACCACTGCGCCACCTGGGCTAACCCTAACCCTAATTTCACCTAGTCTCAGCATATAACATCTTAAGTAATACTTGTATGGCCATCATTAAAACCTAGAGAAAAACTGGCCCTTTAGAATGTTACTATGGGTGACCCATTTATGACAACTGTAAAAATTTGCTGTACCAAAAACTTAATCCTGAAAATATTTGAAACTAAAGTTATTATCATATTCAGTAATATCCAACTCTACAAAAACTGGTCTTGGTTAATGAAAAACAAAGTAATGAAAAGAAGGATAACACTGATTCCACTTGCAACTTTGAAAAGCAACTTAAGACAGTAACACATTATTTTCAAAGAAAGCTGAAGAATTGAGATATCTTCTCAACGTCAGCATTTTTATCATCACAACTAGTACTGAGAAGTATTTCAAATGAGCTAAGTAACTTTCTAGCAACTTTATACTTTTTCTACACCTTTACATAAATGCAAATAAAAGGAAATCAACTGTTTCTCAATTAAAGTACTCTTCATCCCAGAACCTGATAAATATCTTTCTCCTGTTTTTTCTTCCCTATTTCTTTGTTGTCTTTACCTCATACACTCAGAACTGTAAACACCTATAACATAAAACTGCATTATATTTTATCATTTGTTGGATTTCTTGGAGATGAGCACTTTGTGGACATAAAATCACTGAATCTGTTAGAAAGTAACCCAGGAGCCTCCTGATACCATCTTGGATTCACTCCACAGCGTTCTCAGAAACTGGTTGTGTGGCTTCTACTTAAATCTCTCACACATGTGAAAATTTACTCCTTACAAGCAAGTCCATTCCATTTGTAGACTGTTCTCATGGTTAGAATGTCACTGCTTATACATTGAGACTAATATCAGCCTTCTTTCACCTTTCATTTTCTGCGTCTACTTTTTCTCTCTATAGCAAAGCAAGTCAAACAAAACAAAGCAAAACACAGCAATGCAAAACAAAAAACAACCAAACTCCAAAATTCTTTGTCTACCTGAAGAGTCAGTGATTCCCTAACAAATCTGTGCCCCCACAGTAAGCTGCTCTGCCTAGGCTAAATCCTTAATTCCAGCATTGTTGTCTTCGTCTTCCTCCTCTGCTTGTGACCTCCAACATAAGCAGAGCATCCAGATGTCTCTTAGAGTACAGAGAAGAACTATTACCTCCTTCAATCTGGATATTATACTTTTATTCAAGCATTATAAGGTATCAGTTGACAAAGTCTTGAAAAAGTTTTACCGCTCTCTTAAAAAAGTCAAAATGGAATCATTTGCTTTAAAAAAGGCAAAAACCCAAAATGAATCCCTTCAGCAAATATATTAGCTAGCACAGAAGGCATCATTTTCTCAGTGAAATCCTTAAATCCTAACGTGATAAACTCTCAAGCTGAATATCGAGGCTTTCTAGTCAAAACAGAAACATTTAAAACATATTTTACAAAGCACTTTACTAAAATTACGTTTTTGCTACTTTAGTAATACATACAGGAAACTAAAATATGCTTATTACCTTCTTGTGTTACATAATGCATGTTCTCGGCAATTACAGCACTCTTATCTTGCGAATCCAAGAAAAAGAAGGTAGTGAAATCTTCAACATCAGCAGTTACTGAAAATTTTCATATTAAGTATTAAATAAAGAATAAAATACACATAAACTCAGTAAGTGCTGCAGAAAACTACATGGAAGATAACTTTACCTGACGTAGGTATTAAATTAAGGTGCTGTGGTTTAGTGTGTAAAATCAAAGAATTCATACGGGGTACAACAGTATTCTTATCCATAAGGAAATTAACTACATTCGTTCGATCATTTAATGTGCCCTAAAATAACAAAAATATGATTTAGGTAATATAGACAATGTATATACATATGTTTTAAAATTACGCAGAGAATACTTAATAAAAATGAGTTAATGATATGTAATTTTGGATTCCTGACACAAATTTTCTGTAAAAATTTAAACTTTTTCTGCCTAATCAAGCAAATTTTTAGACGTAACTGTGAACAAATTTAATTATTACTTTTTAAATCACCGTTAAATTATCAGAACAGAAATTTTTATAAAGTTAGTTTTTGCCATGAAAAGACTTAATTAATATAAACTATCACTTATATTAGTCATTGCAGATTTTCTCATAAATGCTTACTTACCCTAAAAACTTCCCTTTGTAAATATATACACGTATCCATCATCCTCTGAAGAACAGCCATTTCTAGTTCTTTAATATTCATCTCTTCCTGTCTGAAGGGCTCACCATTATAAAGAGCTTGAGGCAAGGGACCCAGACCGCTCATCTTATAAAAGCTTGCTCCTGCCTATTCGGTTAAAAACGTCAGTTAGACAGGTACGGCTGTCTGAAAAAGACATACACAAGAAAAGGGAAGGGACACTACCACATTTTCATACGCTACTGAAAAAATTTCAATTTTGTTAATTTTATCTGTCCATTCCAAATACTGTTTAAAGGGAAGGGTCTTATCTACACAGGGCAGGGGACAGGAAATCTTTTTTGGTGAATAGACAGCGAATATAGTAAAAGCATTAAAACAAACATATTTTAAAATGGCCTATAAAAATTCTACTATCTTCCTTAAAATTATTCGTACTGTTCTAGCTTTACCCTCCCTCATAAGCAACTGCAAAACAGATGTACCAAGTACTGGCAAACAGGCAGCACAAGTGAGATATCCCTGAGAGAAAGGAAATAAAGGAGGGGACTTCTGTGACTGTCCTGAAATTCTACCTGGAAACACTTCCTCAACTGTAGCAAGCAGAGGCAGAGCTGAAGGACAGAAAAGAGTAAAATATTAGTGAATATAAAGACAGCAACAGAAACTATCAAATTTAACTAAAGAGAGCAAAGAGACTGAACAACTAAAAAAAAGATAATTTTAAAAGGAGCTGGTGGTGGGGAAGGGTGTTACATAAAGAACAAAAATAAGAATGAACACAGACTTCTTGTCAGAAACTAGGCAAGACAGAAGAATATGGAATATTACCTTAAAAAAGCTGGGAAAAAAGGAAAAATCTGCCATCAACCTATAAAATACTACAGCAAGTGGAAAATCCCACAAAAATAAAAATAAAATAAAACCTTTGTTTTTTTCAGAGGAAACGCTGGTGGGGTAGTGGTTAACTGCTATGGCTGCTAACCAAAAGGTTGGCAGTTTGAATCCACCAGGCACTCCCTGGAAACCCCATGGAGCAGTTCTACTGTGTCTTTAAATAGGGTCGCTATGAGTCAGAATTGACTTGATGGCAACAGATTTTTTTTGGTTTTGTTTTTCAGAAAACAAAGGCTGAGAAGTCACATTGCTAGAAAAGCTGCACTTCAACAAATATTATAGAAAGAAAAATGTATGAGATGGAAACTTGGGTCCACACAAAGGAACGCAGACTATGGAAATGGTAAACTTGGAGACGAAAACAGAAAGAAATGTTTTATCCTCATTTCACCAATGTCAGTAATTACAGAGCGTATATCACTGCAAATCCTATGCATATTAAGATACTAATGGAGTTATTAAGTTATACCAATAAATTTGATGATCTAAATGAAATACAAATTTCTGGAAAGAAACTTATGACACAAGAAAAAGAAAACCTAAATACCCCTATAGCAATAAAAGAAATTGAAATGCAATAAAAAATCTCCCAGAAATAAAACTATATCAGCCCAGGTGGCTTCAGTGGTGAATTCCACTAAATACTTAAGAAAGAAATAATACCAATCCTCCAAAAACTCTTTTAGAATGAGAAGAAATGCTTCCTGTTATGGATTGAATTTTGTCCCCCTAAAAAAATGTGTGCCAACTTGGCTTGTCCATGATTCCCAGTATTGTGTGATTGTCCACCATTTTGTCATCTGATGTGATTTTCCTTTGCGTTGTAAATCCTACCTCTATGATGTTAATGACATGGGATTAGCGGCAGTTATGTTAATGAGGCAGGAATCAATCTACAAGATTAGGCTGTGCCTTAAATCAATCTCTTTTGAGATATAAAAGACAGAAGCAAGCAGAGACAAATGGGGACCTCATACCACCAAGAAAGTAGTGCCAGGAGCAGAGCGCATCCTTCAGACCCAAGGTCCCTACACTGAGAAGCTCCTAGACCAGGGGAGGACTGATGACAAGGACCTTCCCCCGGAGCCAACAGAGACAGAAAGCCTTCTCCTGGAGCTGGCACCCTGAATTCGCACTTCTAGCCTACTAGACTGTGAGAGAATAAACTTCTGTCTATTAAAGCCATCCACCTGTGGTATTTCTGTTATAGCAGCACTAGATAACTAAGACACTTTTCAAGCCATTTTATGTTGCTTACATTACTGTGATGCCAAAACCAGACAAACAATCACAAGACAACTAAAAAACAATACGCCTCATGAAATACGATGCAAAAATCCTTAATAAACTGTTAGCAAACAGATTCCAACAATATATAAAAATATAGTACATCATAACCAAGTGGGTTTTATCCTAGTAATACAAAGTTTGGGTTTGATGTTTGAAAATTATTTAATTCACCATAATAACAGAATAAAGAAGAAAAACCATATGATCATCTAATCAAATGCATAAAAGTACTGACAAAACTCAACACTTTCATAATAAAAAATCAGCAGTACAATGGATGCGGAATAAGTATTTGACAAAATCCAAGGACCATTCATGATAAAATCTCTTAGCACATTAAGCATAAATCCATTGCCATTGCTGCTGATTCCGATTCATAGTGACTCTACAGGACAGAGTAGAACTGCCCCATAAGGTTTCCAAGGAGTGGCTGGTGGATTCAAACTGCTAACCTTTTAGTTAGCACCAAGCTCTTAATCACCGCACCACCAGGGCTCCACATTAAGAGGGGAATTAACTTGTTTCCTGTACAATGTTAAACTCAACTGGTTATAAGGGACATCCTTGCCTTGTTTCTGATCTTTGGGGAAAACGTTCAATCTTTTACTATTAAATATAATGTTAGGTGTTAGGTTTTTTGTAGATGCTCTTTATCAAGTTAATTCCCGTCTATTCTTAATGTGGGGGAATTAACTTGATGAAGAGTATCTACAAAAAGCCTATACCTAACATTATATTTAGTAGTAAAAGACTGAATGTTTTTCCTGTAAGATCAGAAACAAGGCAAGGATGTCCATTATTACCAGTTGAGTTCAACACTATACAGGAGACCCTTACCAGTGGAGACAGGAAGGGAAGAAATAAAATGCTTTATTTGCAGATGATATGATGATGTGTGTATAAAATCTTACGATATTTACAAGACGGCTACTAGAATTAATAAGCAAGGTCACAGAATACAAAGTTATACCAGCAATAAAAAATTAGAAAATCAAATTTTAAAATAAATAGCATCAAAACTATGAAATGCCTAGGAATAAATGTAACCAAACATGTACAATACCTCTAGTGAAAACTACAAAACACTACTCACAGAAATTAAAGATGATCTATTTAAGTGGAAAAATATACCAATTTCACAGACTGAAAGACTTGATATCGTTAAAATGTCATTTCTCCCAAAATAATCTATAATTTCAATGCAATCTCAACCAAAATCCCAGCAGTCTTCTTTTTGTAGAAATAGAAAGCTAACTATAAAATTTATATGAAAATACAAACACTTACACCAGCCAAAACAATTTTTACAAAGAAGATGAAAGTTATAGAACTTACTCACTATAAGGCCAAAGTAACACCGACCGTGTATTAGTGTGTAAAAACAGACAAACAGAACAATGGATCAAAACAGAAATCCAAATACAGACCCATATATGGATACTTAATTGATCTTCAACAAAAATCCCAATGCAATTTAATACGGGAAAGGATGGCATTTTTAACATTTGGTGCCAGAGTCAATTGGATATTTACAAAAAAACAAAAAGAAACTCAATTCTTACCTCATGCCATATACAAAAATTAACTTGAAATAACTCATAGACCTAAACGTAAGAGCTAAAACTATAACACCTCCACAAGAACACATTGGAGAAAATCTTTGCAACCTTCAGTAGGAAGAGATTTCTTAGATATGGAACAAAAAGCATGATACAAATTTTATCCATTCAAGTGGGTGCATAGTGATATCTCAATATGGTTCAATTTTAATTTTCTTGAATGATGTTGAATGCTTTTTCATCTCCGTTTTGGCCATTTGTGTATCTCCTGTTGTAAAATATCTCCTGTTGTGAAATACCCGTTCATATCTTTTGCACGTTTGTAATTGAGTCATGGGTCATCTTATTGTGGAGTTACCAGGAATTTTTTAGTATATCCTGATTACAAGTCATTTTTCAGACATATGTATTAAAAATACACTGCTTCATGTAAAGATAAGTGAGGAAACTTTTGGGGGTGGTGGAAATATTCTATCGTGGTGGTTACAACGGTGTATGAATTGATAAAAACTCATCAAACTCTGAACTCAAAATGGTGCATTTTATTTTACATAAATTATACTTCAAAAGATTTGATTTAAAGTTACTGGTTATCTTTTCATCAGATAAATTATGAAATTATTCATTTTATAGATTCTAAAGTAAGTTTAGATTCGTGTATTTGCAAATGTTCCTATTACATATGCTAGAACCTTTGTAAAAATCTATTAATGAGCAGGTTTCATATTCTTTCCTAAATTTAATTCATAAACACGAGAACATTTTAAATCAGAAAATAAAATTTTAAAATGTTCAAAGCTATAATTAAATTTCTTCCAGTATTCTACATAAAAGCTAATACTAATAATGTTGTAACCCAGTGTTTGAGAAAATATATGTAAATCACTGTATTTTCATGACTATTTTAAAGCCTGTAATTTTCTATATAAATTGAGTTAAAATTCTGATAAACTATCCGAAGTGACCACTGCAGAAATATAAAGTTCAAAAGAATTAATTTCACTCTACAGAAATTATTTTCATATGAACATTTATAAATCAAACTTAACATTTTAAATTTACTATATTAATACTGTTAAAAACAAACCTTTGCATTAGCTCAAGACAATAACACAATATCTGATTGCTGTACGATTTTATAAACAATTTGCAAATTGGGGCAGGACTTCTCCCTGCGAGAAGAAAAACGTTCCTGGGGACTGGAGTTTTTACAGAGGACTAAATACAGGGTTTTTTTTGCTTCACGAGTATAAGTTTCTATGGCTCTGGAAAGTCTATTTACATATTTGCAGCCATAAGACCCTTTGAAGTGAAGGATGCACACAGCTTTTTCAGTAAATCATGAGGTGATGGGTTTAAATGGGTTCGTTACTGACTATACTCTAAGCCTGAAAAAAACTAGTGAACAATGCTACAGAATAGTTAAGCAGATTTGGGTGAAAACAAGTTAATAAAAGCTGCAGACAAAACTAGAATGGTTTTGCAGTTTTGGGTCAGGTTTTTTATTAGGCTTGTGGCTAAGAGAAACCCCTTGAAATCAAAGTAAGGTGTCTATTTCTAATTCTATTTCACAATACAGAAGAAACTATGCAAGCCAAACTCTTGGCCCAGATTCATTCAGTTCAATGATACTTATTCACGTAGCTGATATGGGTTAAGATACATGCTATAAAACTTGAGGAATACAAAAGGATAATAAGACAATATTCCTTTTCTTGAAATACTTTTAGTCTAGGTGGAAATGAAATATATATCTACAGACAATATATATTTAGAAAGTAGGCAACAGGAAATAATAAAAATGAGTTCTGAATGTCAATATTTAAGCACGGCATGGAGATGGTTAAGACTTGTGTCACTCAGATGACATTTTTATGACTCCATATACAAGTCAGATAATTCAACGAACACTATTTCAACCCTTTTAATACGTATATTGAAATGAAATAAGTACCTAGAACATTTCCTATCTAGCTGTTCTTAATATTTTATTTAAATATACTTAATGTCCTCAGTACACAAGGATTATAAAAGACTTTAAATGCTATAATTATTCTGAACCAGAAGGGATTTCTTATAAAACAAAGCATATACTAGTTAGTGAAAAGCTCAGCACGTAGCTCAGATGAATAAAAGGGGGACTATCCATCAGAAATATGTTTTTCTTTCTAATGAGAAGTGATTCTTCCTACCACCTTTCTGAATCTACCAGCCAGGTTAAGAGACCTGGTATTTGTAGAAGTCAAGCCTTAATAGGAACTGTTCTACCAGCTAGTGGCAAGCGGAGAAGAGACCACTTCTATTAGAAGAAGGAAAGAAAAGAAAAAGAAAAACATAGATGTAATGTATAAGTATGGAATTACTTCTAGGACACCTACAATTAACACTATCAGCTAACATTAAAACACAAATGTTGGGCAACTTTCTGCTTTCAATCTAACAGGATCCTAAGACACAGAATTTCACCGTGTTTCTATTCCATGAGCTTACATAATCATTCTATGAAATTCTGGCACCTTCCCCCAGTGATGCAGAATATCTTAAGGGTGCTCATAAAAAATAATTTCTTTTCTATATTTCCTTAGTGCCATAAATAACTTCATTAAAAGAGATGTTACCATGCAACTTGGTTCTAAAAGAAAGTTATATTTGTTGTTTTAGGTTTAAAAAAATTATATGAAAATGTAGTAGTAGAAAAAGGAATAAAACCCTTTTTCATTTCAGAAATAATTACTTGGAAAATCATTCTTATATAACTTTAAAAAAATCTGTAATTTCTAACCACACTGGCTTTTCTATCTCACTGAGACAACCAGTCTTTTGTCCAAGTCTCTGTTTACCATCTGTTATGGATTGAATTGTGTCACCCAAAAGGCCTTGCTGAAATACCTGTAAATATGACTCTGTTTGGAAACAGGGTTTTTCTTTTGTTATGTTAATAAAGGCATACCAGAGTAGGGTGGGTCCTAAACCTAATCACTTATGAATAATGTCTTCTAAAAAGAACAGAACAGATACAGAGACATACTCAGGGGAAAGAGGCCATGTGACAACAGAAGTAGATGCATCTATAAGCAGCAAGGAATGCTAAGGATTGCTGGCAGCCACCAAAAACTAGGAGAGAGGTCCACAGAAGGAATCAACAAGGCTGAGACCCAGATTTGGACTTTTAGCCTCAAGAACTGTGAGACAACAAACTCCTGTTCTTTAACACGTGTGGTATTTGCGCAACATCAGCACCAGGAGACTAAGACACCATCCCTTCCTGGCCTTACTTCCATTTCTATGCAACCTGTACCCCACAAAGCTTAATTTATCTCCTACTTGTTGGGCTTCTTTTGCTAATGCCATACAAAACCTATAAAATTTCTTCCTTAGGTTACTTTATCCAGTCACCTTCTTTACTTCTACCCTTGGGCATTTTAGAATTGCTATAAAAAATGACAATGTAAAAGACTGATAATGTCATAAATCCGTGGCAAGAATTTTAGCAGCAATTTCAGCATCACGTTGCTGTTGTGTGCCACTGAGTCAATTTCAACTTACAGTGACCCTACAGGACACAGCAGAACTGCCTCACAGGGTTTCCAAGACTATAGTCTTTACTGAAGCAGACTGCCACATCTTTCTCCCACAGAGCAGCTGGAAGGCTCAAATCACTGACTTTTCAGTTAGCAGCTGAGCGTTTAACCTCTGCACCACCAGGGCTCCTTATTTCAGCATCGGAGAAATTCTTTTATATGCTTTTACTTTAGTTGTTTTCCTGGTTCTGAGAGCAGTAACTTCTAAAACATCATTGCTCTCTTGAAGTTTCATTCCTACCACACACCCCGTCACTCTCAGAAAATGGCCTTGCCTCCTCGTTAATCCATTCAATATATATTTACTGACAACATACTATGCTCCACTCACTGTGTTAGACACTGGGCCTATAACATCCAACAAGACATAAATGATTCCTGCTCTTACAGAAGTTAGAGTCTGGTGGGAAGGCAGATATTGAACAATTAATCGTTAAGTATAATCAGCACTGTGAAGGACTACTGAATATTATGTTAGCATCAAATGCAGTAAATTAATGTCGTTTCTGTTGTAGTTGTTACGTGCCATCGAGTCGGTTCTGACTTATAGCGACCCTACATACAATAGAATGAAACACTGCCTGGTCCTGCACCGACCTCACAATCGCTGCTATGTTTGAGCACATAGTTGCAGTCACTGTGTCAATCCATCTCGTTGAAGGTCTTCCTCTTTTTCGCTGACCCTCTGTTTCACCAAGTGTGATGTCCTTCTTCAGGGATTGGTCTCTCCTGATAACATGTCCAAAGTATATGAGACAAAGTCTGGCCATCCTTGCTTCTAATGAGCATTCTGGCTGTACTTCTTCCAAGACAGATTTGTTTATTCTTCTGGCAGTCCATGGTATATTCAACATTCTTTGCCAACACCATAATTCAAAGGCATCAGTTAGTCTTCGGTCTTCCTCACTCACTGTCCGGTTTTCACACGCATGAGGCCACTGAGAATTCCATGGCTTACGTTAGCCACACCTTAGTCTTCAAAGTGACACCTGTGCCTTTGAACACTTCGAAGAGGTCTTTTGCAGCAGATTTGCCCAATGCAACACACGTCATTTGATTTCTTGACTCCTGCTGCTTCCATGGAGGTTGACTGTGGATCCAAGTAAAATGCAATCCTTGAAACTTCAATCTTTTGTTTATCATGATGTTGATTATTGGTCCAGTTGTTAGGATTTTTGTTTATGTTGAGGTGTAATCCATACTGAAGGCTGTAGTCTTTGATCATGAGTAAGTGCTTCAAGTCCTTTCCACTTTCAGCAAGCAAGGTGATGTCATATGCATATCACAGGTCGTTAACAAGTCTCCCTCCAATCCTGATGCCACATTCTTCTTCATATAACCCTGCTTCTCAGATTATCTGCTCAGCATACAGACTGAATAAGTATGGTGAAAGGACACAACCCTGATGCACACCTTTCCTGACTTTAAACCATGCAGTATCCCCTTGTTCTGTCCAAATGACTGTCTCTTGGTCTATGTACAGGTTCCATAGAAGCACATTAAATGTTCTGGAATTCCCATTCTTCACAATTTTATCCATAATTTGTTATGATCCACACAGTCAAATGCCTTTGCATAGTCCATAGAACACAGGTAAACATCTTCTGGTATTCTCTGCTTTCAACCAAGATCCATCTGACATCAGCAATGATATCGCCCGTTCCACATCCTCTTCTGAATCTGACTTGAATTTCTGGCAGATCCCTGTTGATGTACTGCTGCAACAATCTGTGAATGATCTTCAGCAAAATTTTACTTGCATGTGATATTAATGATATTGTTTGATAATTTCTGCATTCTAGTGGATCATCTCTTTGGAATGGACACAAATATGGATCTCTTCCAGTTGGTGGGCCAGGCAGCTGTTTTCCAAATGTCTTGGTGTATACGAGTGAGCGCTTCCAGCATTGCATCCATTTTTTGAAACATCTCAATTGGTATTCCATCAATTCCTGGAACCTTGTTTTTCGCCAATGCCTTCAATGCAGCTTGGATTTCTTCTTTCAATACCATCGGTTCTTAATCATATTCTACCTCCTGAAATGGTTTAACGTCGACCAATATTTTTTTTATATATGTATATATTTCATAATGTATTTCAGAGGGTTAGAAAAAGCTCAGAGAAATCAACATTCAAGGTGAGAGCTAAAGGGTAAGGGTAAGCAAAATGAAAAGAAAGGAAGTGTCTATAGGCATTGACATTGACAAGTGTGAAATCCCTTTAATGGAAAGGAGCTTGACCCATTCAAGAACTTGAAAGAACGTTAGCGTAGCTGGACCAGAAACAACAGGAAAGTAGTAGTGAAATACGAGACTGGAGAATTAAAAAGGGAGCAAATCTGGTGGGGCCTTTAAACTGCTAATAATTTTTAACTTTACCCTAAAGGCCAGGGAAGATAACTGAAGGATATTAAATGTAAAGGTGACAAGATCAGATGTGCTTTTTAAAAAACTCCTATAAAATGCAAAAATCCATTTAGAAAAATGTGATCCATATTAGTCTTAGAAATTCAACACCAATGATGTCCACTTTCCAAAATGTGGTTCTTCTCCTAGAATTTGTCTAAAAACTCAGATTTCCATTTCTTCCTTCCTGTGAATACAAACTATGCCCTTTAAAATTCTAGCAGCTATACTGTCAATTCTGAGAATTACCTTTTTTCATTCTTTTCAAAAAATCAAGTGGTAATGGTAATTTTAATACTTTATATGGCATGAGTCATTTAAAAGTCTAACATTTCCCTTCTTTCTATGGGACAAAAATCCAAATTATGAGTATACTGTATTGAAATAAATCTCTTCATGAGATTATACTATATGTTTCTTAGATTTTATTTTTGAAAGTTTCATCTCAACTTACTTTTCTTTCTTCATCATATTTAGAATGAATTCCCAAAATATCCCAAATGTTAGCATGAGGAAATTTTGTTTGGAGAACACTCTTTACATTGTCCACGGTGAGTATCTTTTTATGCTTCACTTTTTGGTACATCTGTGGAAATAAACATATTATAATTAATTTTAATCTTACAGCAATTAGTTTTCTTTCTCTTAGTAAGTAGATACATTTGTAAAATAAAGAACATATTTTATATGCTTATATATAAAAGCATACTATATAAATTATGTATATATACACAGACATATTTATATAAAAATAACTTTAACCATACAATACATCTTCTAATAAATTTTTTTGTGAACACTGTATGTCTTTCAGAAATACAGTAAACAAATTTATGTTGTATTCTTTTTGGTCAAACTAGACACTGTGACATGTACCTTACTTTAAAAAAGTATGTGTAAAATATTTTTAAATGGCTTATTTCAGAAATGCTTTGTTTTTATTTCAGATTGATCTTCAGTAAATATCTGGACCAGATTTTCTCTGCACCTTCACTCCTCTCCCATTCTCAAATGTTCTAAAATGCACTTGCATAATGTAGGTTGTTACTTTTTTTTTTTTTTTACATGTATTAAAAAAATAGCTACAGATACTCTAGGATGACCCAGGAACCCTGGTGGCCTTAGTGGTCAAGAGCTACAACTGCTAACCAAAAGTTCGGCAGTTCACATCCACTAGGTGCTCCTTGGAAACCCTATGGAACAGTTCTACTCTGTTCCAGAGGGTCACTATAAGTCGGAATCAACTTGATGGCAACAGGTTTGGTTTTTTGGTTAGTATGATCCAGGCACTGCTCTCGGTGTGGGGGAAATGGACAAGCTTTGAATTAAAAGAGAAGGCATCTCTGAGCAGATGACTGAGGCAAGACATAAATATGAACACTGAGCTAGCATCAAAGCATTCTAAGGGAAAGAATCTCTCTCCCAAGGAGAGGAGACAACTTGTAAGTACAAGCACCATCAGACAGCATTTCGATACACAGATTATTATTTTAGTCCCAATTCACTTATGCAGTTATTGCCGGAGACACTCCTCATATTATGGCTGGCAGAATCCCCATATTATTCTTCATAATAAGGAATTAGCATCTTCTTTGTTCTCCCTCTGCACTGTAAACTTTGTAATCTACTTCTTTAAGAAGAGGCAGAGGTCTGTAACTACAGCACAGAGGTTAGTTTTAGACGCTTCTCAATTTGGGGGCAAATTTTCTCCTATTCTTATCAAAGCAGTAGGAAAGGATCAATTTTTCCGTTCACAATGGTCCTTTGTCATTCATAAGTACTAAAATCTTAATCACTTAAAAAGGTGAAAACCTTAGTCTTCTGTAAAACATAAATAGAAGAATGATATTTTTGAAGAAAGCAAAGTTTACATATGAAAAGTCATTGAGATAAGATATTTCATTCTATTGATAATAAAAGATACTCCATTACAAAATAAGGTAGCCAGAACATCTTGACAAAAATTCTTAGAAAAGATTCAATCTTCTTACATATTTTTTAAAAATTCTTATTATGTAATTTGATAAGCAAAAAGGAATATGTGTAATATATATGTTATAAAGCATAAATAATAAAATAAACAATCCCTATGAACAAAGTACATAACGTAAGAAATGGAACACCACCAACACCATGTTGATTTATGTGGTTCTCATTTATATGGTATTTATATGGTATCCATTTTCCTCTCCCTCCACCTCCCACCCCTCCATGCAGGCATTATTTTGAATTTGTATTCATTCCTTTCCCTTTTAAATTCTAAAGTTTTATCTTATATGCAGGTATTCCCACATGCATAGGGTCGACTATGAGTCAGAATCAACTCCATGGCAATGGGTTTGGTTTTGCCTTAGAGCCCTGGTGGCGCAGTGATTAAGAGCTATGGTGAGCAACGGGTGCTAACCATAAAGGTGGGCAGTTCGAATCCACCAGTGCTCCTTGGAAACCCTGTGGAGCATTTCTACTCTGTCCTATAAGATCGCTATGAGTCGGAATTGACTCAACGCCAACAAGTTAACGAAACCCTGGTGGCGTAGTGGTTAAGTGTCCATATCTTTTGTCATTTAGGACATTTAACTTTGCAATGATTTTTTCATTCATGATTTTATTCAAGACCTAGTTCAAGAATTCACTCCTGACTACTTCCTATTAATACAATTTCCTCTAAACTCCTGTACACAACTTAATTTCCTTTATTAGACGGGTAAACCTAAGTAAATTATTTATTTTGGCAGAGCCTTAGTTGCCTAATTTATGAAGTGAGGATTACTGTATACTTCAGTAGGGAGTCCCAAGTATCAAATTCATCTCTATTAACCCTCAAAATAGTTTTTATAAACTTTGAAATTTTATAATAATAATTAACTATTATAGTAATGCAAGAAAATTATACATTCTAAAGAAATTATACTTATTGCATAAACTCACATGTACTATGGAAATAAATGCTTGAGATACATCATGTTCTTCTGTAATATAGTTGAAAGCTCTCCAAAGAGCAACTCCAGCATCATTTGCTCCGTCAACTTCATCATCTATATTAAGAATGAACACAAAACCAATTCTGGGAAAAGAAGATGAAATCATGAATGTCACAACTATCTTATGAACCGTAATAAACCATTACTTTTAAAAATTATTAGCTTTGATGGAGGGAATAAGTTAGTGGATAGGAGAAGGGGAAGATATTATTTGGAAAAGTTTGATTTTTAATCCCTATTCACCAAAATCCTTACAGATATTGGATACTTGCAAAATGTCGAACTCTCTGTGGTGGTGACATTATCAAATGACCCTGTTCTTCTGGGAAAAAAGGGAAAACATGCTTGAACACAATCACAGGGAAATGGATCCATAAGTTCCCAAAGCGATCGTATTACCCCCTCAGGAAAGTTAGAGTAAACAAGATTACCAAGTGGCTTTGATTAACAGAGCAATAAGGGTAGATGACACTTCACAACACACTACTATGTTGTATCAGGCACTAGAACTAAATATTGCTCTGAACCCCACATTAATACTCTGTATATTGTAATACGAACACCAGTGGATTTCTTTCAGTTGTCAATTTAATGTTATAAAATGGAAATTACCTAAGAGGAACTTCATGATAATAGAATAATTGAGCAAGTTTTATAAAATCCAAGGTATATCCTTGAGCAGGATCAATAAACAGAACCTAAAAGTAGACAGTATACAATTACTATTTTGTTTCAACTCTTTACAATTTTTATGAAATTCAAGTTTAGTCTAATTTCTGTACTTAAAAGTGTAAAATTTAAGGTATAATTTTTTATAAATTTCTGGCAATTGTATGCTAAATAACTATGAAGAATGTATACGAAAAACAATTTCAGAATTTATGAGGCATTTCTAGAAGCTGAACATCTAACAATTATACATGGAATTTAATATCAGATTACACATCCTCTTTTTGGAAGCAAAGTATATAGGATGTTTTAATGTAGTTAAATACCTTATTCTAAATGATTCACTGGATCTTCTGTAATAAATTTTTTTAAAAAGGAAACAAACTGAATACTGACAAAAAATAGCATTATCAATTATCATAACTACTTGTTCAAAGCTGCTGGAGGAAATAAGATATTTGCTTCCTATGCAAAAATAAATAAATAAGGTCCCAGATGTTTTCTACAAATTTCAAAGTTCCCATAATGTTGTTTGGATAGTTAGTATTACAATAAGTAACTTATATGCACAGATGGTAAAGTGATATTCATGTATTTTTCCCTGAAATGTACTAAACTTTAATAATAATAATGAGTCCCTTATAATATAGAACAAAGAAAAGTTATATCAAAAATTCTTTTGAGAAAATACACAAGTTAGCAATCAACTTAATATTGATATTAAAAAGTTCATGAGGACTGAATAATAAGAGGCAGTTAATGGACATTACCAGCTTTTGGTACCTAGTCAGCCGTGCCACCTCAAACTTGTTGCATTAGGTAAATACTTTCTTCTTCACTACACAGATGCTTATTTATCAAGAGCGGGGTAATTAAAAAAAAAATTGATAACTGTAACATACATATACACATTAGCAAAATATAAAACTTACCAAGTTATGAAAATTACGCCTTATGAAAGGTATGTTTCCATGGAATGCCGGCTTCAGAAGTTCCCGGCAACTTGAAGGCCATGAAACATACAAATCGTCATGTTCTAAGTCATTAATCCACTAGAAAAGAATCCAGAAATCTGTGAAAGCTTTATTAAGATAATAAATCGTTTTCAAAGTCAGATTTTCACCATATCAAATGACAAGTGAAAATATACATACGGTTTTCTCCATTTCTGATTAAATGTCGGAAGGAAGTTGAATATTCTTTAAATTTAGTAACATTATGTGCAACAATTTTATACTACCATGTCCTGTTACACTAAGCCTTCCTACAAAAATCTGTTGATTTCTTTCACTCATGCATTTGTTTTTCATGATGCAAAACAAAACCTGCTGCCGTCAAGTTGATTCCGACTCATAGTGACCCTACAGGACACAGCAGAACTGTCCCATAGGGTTTCTAAGGAGTGGCTGGTGAATTTGAACTGCCGACTTTTTGGTTAACAGCCGAGCTCTTAACCACTGTGCCACCAGGGCTCCTGATACAAAATAAGATTATATAAAATTACATTCATAAACCATGTAAGAGAGGTTAAGTATTTATCTTAATTATCAGCAATACAGGAGGCAATGAGGTCTTCCAGCTTCTCTCTCATCTTAAAGGCTTGGGCTTAAGAAAATAAACCAAACCAAACCCGTTGCTGTCGAGTCGCTTCCCACTTATGGCAACACTAAGTGTTACAGAGTAGAACCGCTTCAAAGGGCTTTCTTGGCTGTAATCTTTATGGAAGCAGATCGCCAAGTCTCTCTTCTGCTGCGCCACCAGGTGGGTCTGAACTGCCAACCTTTAGCCTCGTAGTCAAGTACAAACCTTAGTGACACCCAGGGGCCTTAAGGAAGATAAAATGCCTCATGAAAGCTAGAGAAAACAAATATACCACTGTTTAAAAGCATTTTTGTTGTTGTTGTTTTTGGTAGGATCAACCAACACTCAAGAATTGAGGAGTTACAATCCTTGAAAACAGGGAGGCCTACAAGGCAAGTTCCACACGCACCTCAACTGTTTGTCCCTGAAGACACTTCCCAAATTGCAACCCGGAGAAATAGAGTTCAAACAGAAAGTGGCAGTTATACTAGGCTGAAAAGACAGAACTCAAAGTCAGCAGTTGCCAAATTGCTGAGTTTGAGAGGAAATCCAGGAGAAAATAATACTGCAGGAAAGTAACCAAAACAAGCTCCATAAAAACTCCACTGAATTCATGGGCTGACTCCTAAACTGCACATATACAGGGCAACCCTTCAAAAAGAAAACAAAGCAAAACAAAAACCCAATAGTAAACTGAAACTGGGAGGTTAAAGCTCTAGCCATTAACATGGTAGTGAGGAGCCAACGTAATACACCGTATCAACTGAATAAAGGAAAACAAACACATGATCATCTCAAAAGATGCAGAAAAAGCATTTACAAATCCAACAGCCTTTCATGATAAAAACACTCAACAAACTAGGATAGAAGGGATGTTCCTCAATCTAATAAAGGGCTTCTATAAAACAACAATAGGTAACATCATGCTTAATGATAAAGACTAAAAGCTCTACCCTAACACCAAGAACAAGAAAGGATGTCCACTCTCGCCATTTCTGGTCATCATTGTACTGGAGGTTCTAGCCAGAGCAATGAGGTCAGGAAATAAAATAAAAGGAATCCAAACTGGAAAGAAATAAAACTACTTCTACTTGCAGATGACATGATCTTATACATATAAAACCCTAAGAATCTACTGATGATTATCAGAATAAATGAGTTCAGGAAAGTGGCAGGGTACAATATCAATACACAAATAGTAGTTGTACTTCTATACACTAGCAGCCGAACAATCCAAAAATGAACTTAAAAATAATTCATTTACAATAGCATACAAAAGAATAAAAGACTTAGAAACAAATTTAATCAAGGAACTGTAAGACTGACATATTGAGAACTATAAAACATTGTTCAAAAAAGTTAAAAAAAAATGGCAAGAATTCTGTGTTTATGAATTGGGAGATTTAATATTACTAAGATGGAAATACACCCAAAATTGATTCTCTGCAATCTCTATCAAAATTTCCACTGCCTTTTTTCAGAAGTAGAGAAGCTAATCCTAACATTCATACCAAATTGCAAGGGATCCCAAAAAACAGCCAGAACAATCTTGAAAAAGAAGAATAAGGTTGGAGGACTCACGTGTCTCAATTTCAAAACCTACAACAAAGCTACAATAATCAAAACACTGAGGTACTGGCATAAGAACAGACAAATAGCTCAAAAGAATAGAATTTTAAGTCCAGAAAGAAACCCATACATCTATGGCCAACCGATTTTCAACAAGGGTGGCAAGACCATTCAAAGAGAAAGAATAGTCATAGCTACAAATGGTGCTTGGACAACTGGATTCCATATACAAAAGAATGAATCTGGACCCCTCATACCATATATGAAAATTAACTCAAAATAGATCAAAGATGTAAATATAAGAGCTTTGCTGTTGTTGTTAGATGCCGTCGAGTCAGTTCTGACTTATGGTGACCCTAGGTAGAACAGAATGAAACACTGCCTGGTCCTGTGCCATCCTCACAATCATTGCTATGTTTGAATCCATTGTTGCACCAACTGTGTTAACCCATTTTGTTGAGGGTCTTCCTCTTTTTTCGCTGACCTTCTATTTTACGCAGGGTGATGTTGTTCTCCGGGAACAGGTCCCTCCTGACAACATGTACAAAGTATGTGTGACAAAGTCTTGCCATCTTTGCTTCTAAGAAGCATTCTGGCTACTTCTTCCAAGATAGATTTGTATGTTCTTCTCGCAGTCCATGGTATATTCAGTATTCTTCGCCAACACCACAATTCAAAGGTGTCAATTCTTCTTCGGTCTTCCTTATTCATTGTCTAGCTTTCGCATGCATATGAGGGGCTTGAAAATACCATGGCTTGGATCAGGCACATCTTAGTCCTCAAAGCAACATCTTTGCTTTTCAACACCTGAAAGGGGTCTTTTGCAGCAGATTTGTCCAATGGGATGTATTGTTTGACTTCCTGACTGCTCCTTCCATGGGTGTTGATTGTGGATCCAAGTAAAATGAAATCCTTGACAGCTTCAATATTTTCTCCATTTATCATGATGATGTTTATTAGTGCCGTTGTGAGATTTTTTGCTTTCTTTATGCTGAGGTGAGCGCTAAAACCATAAAACTCTTAGAAGCAAATACAGGTGTAAATTGTGACCTGGGATTAGGCGTTTTTAAATAACGACACTAAAAGTACAAATGAACAAAGAAGAAGACAGATAAATTGGACTTCATAAAAAAAAAATTCTACGCTTCAAGGGACACTATCAAGAAAGTAAAAACACATCCCATAGAATTAGATAAAATATTTGCAAATCATATATGTAATAAGAGTCTAGTATCCAGAACATGGAAAGAACTCTTACAAATTAACAATAAAAATGTAAACAAAATCCAACTAAAATACAGACAAAAGATCTGAGTAGAAGACAAATAGCCAATAAGCACATAAAAAGATGCTCAACATCATTAGTGAATTGGGAAATGCAACTCAAAACCACAATGGACACCACTTCATATCCACCAGGATGGCTACTAAAAAATGAAAAAGAATAACTGTTGGCCAAGGTGTGGAGAAACTGGAACCCTCATCCATTGCTGATGGGGATGCAAAATGGTACAGCAACTGTGAAAAATAGTTTGGCAGGTCCTCCAGAAGTTAAACATAGAACTACCATATGGCCTAGCAATTCCTCGGTATATAGCCAAGAATACTTAAATAAAATGTCCATATAAAACCTTGTACATGGATGTTCTTAGCAGCATTATTTATA
Organism: Trichechus manatus latirostris; assembly: GCF_000243295.1. Taxonomy (NCBI): domain Eukaryota; kingdom Metazoa; phylum Chordata; class Mammalia; order Sirenia; family Trichechidae; genus Trichechus; species Trichechus manatus. Next base: position 1,229,456 of record NW_004443949.1, on the reverse strand, counting down.
ATAGCCAAAAAATGAAAAGTTAAATGTCCATTAACCAACAAATGGATAAACAAAATACAATATTATCCATAAAATAGAGTATTATCAGCCATTAAAAAAAGAATGAAGTATGATACATGCCATAACATGGATGAACCTTGAAAACATTATGCTGAGTGAAAGACATTAAATGCAAAAGGTCACATTTTATATGATTCACCTCTATGAACTATCCAGAATAGGTGAATCCACAGAGACGGAAAGCAGAATAATGGTTGTCATCCACTACAATGAACAGGGGTAGGGGTGAATCAGCAGATACAGTTTCTCTCCGTGCTAGGAGAACTGTTTTGGAATTAAGACAGTGGTGACTGTTACACAACACTGTGAACGTTCCTAAGAAGCACTGAATTGTACATTTTAAAATGTCTGCAATGATGTATTTTATTTCAATATAAAGAATATTTTCTTAAATTGCTTATCATATTGATGACATGGGGTCTTTTTTTTTCCTGCCTATAAGGTCATCCAACAGTATTTATTGAGTATCTAGTGTATAACAGAAGTGTTCTCTCTGCTGTATATCTCCTTCAGAAATTTTGTAAGGGTTAATAAGCATCTGGTCAAAGATTCAGAGATTTGAAATCCTTATATAATGTGTTCCATATATACATAATATGTGCGTGTGTGTGTATACATATACACATATATATGTATATGTGACTACCCTAAATGATAAAGACTGAACAGTATAATTTCTAGTTTTCTAGTTCCTTAAACATAATTTACTATTTCAAAGACTATAGAAACTTCTTCTCATCTTCAACTTCAATTACACACAATAATCTTTTTTAATGTACTTGTGTTCCTTTTTTTCATAAACAACTTTAGCTTCAGCTTTTGACATTTCTACTGGCATTTAAGTTCCCTCCATAGTCATCTAATTCCTCCCAAAGGTCTTAATGTTGTTTTATTATCTAAAGGACCTAAATTAACTTGTTCCTAAAGGCTCTTCTTTCTTCACTGAATCTACTTCCATACCTTGATGATTTCTACTTTATTAAAAGTAAGAATCCTCTTTATTGATTCTTATCCTTTTATTTAATAAGACTCTGAACTTTGTTGTTAAATTCCACTTCTGCCTAAATTTTCTCAACTGCTTGAGTTTAAGTACTAAATGAAAAAAGTTACCAACTTAATGTATCCTCCCTTCCTACCAGAGGGAGAGAACTCAGGCCTGAAGCTGGCAAACTTGCAGTAAACGGGCTCAACACTGTGCTGGGATTATCATCAGGTACTTGCTCTTGATAAGCAGCGTTTCCTACAGAAGGGAGTCAGGAGGGCATAAAAAGCTCCAACAGTGATAAAGGATCTGATACCTCTCACAGCACCAGGAGATACTGACAGCTGGGTATTATCATGGAAGCTGGACTAGAAAACTTGCCTTTCTGACTATGTGGCCCGCTGTGGGGGATAAATTATTGTTAACTTAGATTACAGAACTAGTGTCCTTTGCCTGAGTCTATTGGTATCTCTTTTTCAATCATATCACTGTCACCCTGGTAATAACCACAAAGAATTGAACTGATAGAAAGAAAGATGGCCAGGGTGACTTGGGAAATTATCAGAAAATTTTAAAAAAGAAAATAAGCACCCAAGATATTCAGCTACATCATCTTCATAACAAAACCAAAACAACAACAAAAACAAACCCACTGCCATCAATTGAATTCTGACTCATAGTTACCCTATAGGACAGGTTCAAATCACCTACCTCTGGTTAGCAGCCAAGTGCATAACCACTGTGCCACCAAGGCTCCTAAACCAAAACCACCAGTCACTCCATGAGAGAAAGATGCGGTAGTCTGCTTTCATAAAGATCACAGCTTTGGAAACCCTATGGGTCAGTTCTGTTCTGTCCTGTAGAGTCACTATGAGTCAGAATCGACTCGATGGCAACAGGTATCTTCATCACAAGATACAAAACACTTGCAGCTAGATGGGGTTAATTTTGGTAGAATATGACCAAAGGCTCCGTCACTGTGGGTGATCCAGCACAGTGGACTGAAAATTCATTACAATCCAAAGGAACCAAACATGCTCATTTCTATTGGCTCTAGACAGAATGCCAGTGGTATCTGAGGTATTACAGCAACTGTGGAAAGTCAATTAAACGAGACAAAATTAAAACTGTCAGTCTTGATGTCTGGGATACAGACACCTGGAATGGTAAATCAGGGATGGTAGAATACCCAGGGACCCTCTTGAGTTCTTACTCAACTAGCAATCAGCAACTTTTAATAAATAAATTAGGTAAATGTCAAAGTTTTTATGTACGAGGGTATAAACACGGAGCTCAGAAGTAACGTTAAGTCTCACTGACTCAGCTTTCTCTGTAAACGACAAAAAGTAGGCGGGGAGGCAGATCACAGTGGAGGAAAAAGAAAAGCATGACACTGTTTTTATTTCCATGAATAACTCTGTTCTGACATTAATACATTCAACAAATTTTTTAAGTGCTTCCTACGTGCCAGGACCTGATATATGCTGGGATATTCAATGAAGTCCTGGGTTTTGTGGAGCTGACATGCCACTGGGAGAGGGCTAATAATAAACAAATATGTATCATGATGGGTGGTAGCAACTGCTAGGAAGAAGAATAAAGCTTTTGTGTGAGTTGATTTTGCTGCTCTTATACCAAGTTGAGGAGCCCTAGTGGCACAGTGGTTAAGAGCTCAGCTACTAACTAAAAAGGTCAACAGTTTGAATCCACCAGCCACTCCTTGGAAACCCTATTGAGCGGTTCTACTCTGTCCTACAGGGTCGCTATAAGTTGGAATCAACTCGATGGCAATGGGTTTGGTTTTTGGTTTTTATACCAAGTTGAAAGAGTGCTGAGACCTCAGAGCTCTGTATTTTATGCCAGTTAATTCATTTTTTTTTTTTTTTCTTTAAGGTGTTGAGAGAGTAAGATTTTGGAAATAATTTTCTACTCAAATCAGGCACCTTCCAACTGGAAAAATAAAAATATTTAATTGCAACATGAAACTTTCATTAAAAGTATGCAAAAAAAGATTGTTGAATTAAACTTCTATTTACAAGCATGGTAAGCGTATGCATGTGCCTGATCATAGAATTTTGCTAGGTATTAATGTTTCCAATAACTAAGTTCCACTACTTCCAGAGTGATCCTTAGTTCCTAAGTGCAATTAGAACAATAAGTTGCATTTTTAAATTCAGGCATCTTTTTGTTTAGGGGGAAGATGATGTTCATGGATCAAAGCCAAGTGAAATAAGCAGAGGGATGCTGGCAATATGTTAGAAGACAGATCCCAAAGGAGGTAAGATAAATGGGACATACAAAACTGTACTCACCAGCTCCAAGGCAAAAAGAAGAACGTAAGAGTAGATGAGGCTCAGGTGAAGAATTTTTAAAAAAGCAAAAGCCTAACCCCCAAAGGGGAAGCAGACCTGGCCCTGACCCAAACCAGACTGAGAGTGAAGTTCTGGCTTCTTCCTCTAATGAGACTAGCAGCCCTTTGTGAAAGGGTAAGTAGAAAGTCACAGAGTTGGGAATTACACTTCAAAGACTTCAAGCTTTTCCTGACTAAAATCAAGTGTACCTGGAAAGGCAAAATGAGGCACTCAGGTAAAGTGCTACTAAATGGATGGTCTGTAGACGGCTACTAGTTCATAATAAGTACAGAAACTGAGATTAACTGTTCAGAAACTTAGAGCAATTTGTCATTGCTGGGACATCTAAGCATGTGATCAATGACTTCATGTCACTGAATATAGTACAGACCAATGTGGGGTTTACTGAACTCCTGTGGTGAGTTGGATGTAGTACAAGATGCTTATTAGTCATTGCAATAGGACAACATATTGGTTGGCAACAGAATGGGAGAAAAAAGTTGATCTTTCACTATGGATAGTCTGAGAAGTAGTGCTCTAGCACTTGGAGACAGCCATTTTGACAAACCATAGGCAGTTTAAAAAAAGAGAAAGAAAGAAATGAATGCTGCTGACCACACCCAGGTCCCCGATGGAAGCAAATTCCTGGTCAGTTTGTTTAGATTTCGGCAATATCATATACTACACCTACAGAGAGTCCCTGAGTGTTGCAAATGGTTAAGCACTTGGCTACTAAGAAAGGCTGGTGGTTTAAATCCACCCAGAAGCACCTCGAAAGAAAGGTCTGTTGAACCGTTTCCAAAAGATCACAGTCACTGAAAACCCTACGGAGCACAGTTCTACTCTTAAACATATGGGGGTGCTATGAGTCGGAATCGACTCAGTGGCAACAGGTTTTCAGTTTTTATATATCAAGTCACAGAAAAAAAAAAGTTTTATATGGTTCTCCACTCCCCCGCCCCCCACCCCCCACCATGGAGACAGTATGTATTTGACAGATTATAAAATTGGTAGGCTGACACAGCATGTTTTAATTCACATAAAAATTTTATTATTTTCACCAAGTCTACTCTTTATAACTAAAACTTGCTAAATTCTCCATGTTCATGTGGAAGCAAACACTTATGGGATAGACCAAAAGCATTTATATTTAGTAGTAAATGTACTGGAGAACATCTACATGTAATGCAACTATAATAAACTTATAATTAAAATCTGCTATGATCCAATGTCTTAGTGTCTTTCACAGGGTGAGTCTTAGGCAATCAAGTCGATGTACCCAGAAATTATTCTATTCCACTTGAATTTTTTAAATAAAGTTTTAAAAGTCTATTATGATTCTTAACATTACCTTGGTTGTATTTTCTGATATTCTGAACTGGCTTTGATAAAGATGACTGGTACATACTGTGACAATAAACACCCATGTTTATCCAAAAGTTCAATCACATTGCTGACTGTGATAAACGATGACAATGACAATGTTACCGTAAAAGTGAAAAGTAAATGAAGAGTTTTGGATAAAACCAGAGAACTCTGAATTTGTCTTTGTCCCTTTCATGCTATTGTCTAATTTTAGGGAATTTATGTGTGCAGGTATGTTCTTTAGTTTTCACTAGGAGAGATACTGGAATTTCATTTTCTTTTCAGATAGTTGAACGGCAAATGATACTGACAAGGGGGATGGTCTGAACCTGCACACTTTAGAGGCAATTCCAGGGTACTGGGGCCAAGAGTCAAAAAGAAGAAAAAGAAAAGAGACTTCTGATTTAGGTAGGGGTATAGGGTCACTATGAGTCAGAATTGACTCATCAGCAACGGGTTTGTTTTTTTTTAAGGGGGGGGCAAAACTATAATTTGAACACATTACTGAGTAAGACAATATAATAAACATACTAAAACTAATGGAAAAGGGGAAACTGGTTTAAAGACTTATATTAGAGCATGAGATGATGTAAAGGTAGAGGTTAGAACGGAAGAATTGTCACCACATCAAGAGATCGTTCTCACGTCTGCTGGTGCTGTCTGGCAGTTTTCACTCTAGTGACAACCATACATCTAACTTACTGGAAGACAACTCTCCGCGAGCTTTAGTGTTTCTGCACATTTTGCAAGAAGAGTAGTGCCTGTTCCGGACTTTATTTTCAAGGGCGCTTATGTAATGAATGGTCTCTCTGGAACAAAGGGCAAGTATGTTTATCACCCATTATAAAATTTGGGTTCCATAGGCTGGGCGATCCTCTCCTGTAATGCAACCCACTGTGTCAGGAAGTATCATCTGCGCCTCTTCACAACACTGGGGGCAGCCTGTTTGGCACAAATGCTGATATTCTGGCAACTGCTACTCCTGTGAGGAATAAACTGTCCTTTGACACTGACCCAGAAGTTCCGTCTCTTTTGCCAGCATCTATAAAACTGTGGCAGGCTAGCGTGCTAGCTTGCAAGTAGGGCAAAACATCAGAATCCTCATAGTTCTGGACACTATAATAAAAAAATTCTCAAGAATTCATTTTATGGTTCACTAAATAATTTCTCTTCTTAGTGTTACAATATGTGTCTTGGCAACACTGACAAACTTATCTTGTTTTCTTTTCTTGCTCAGGAAACCATAAAAACTCTTTCTGTCACATCTATTTTTATGTTTTCATGCAGTGTTAGTGCAATTCATATAGGTGTTACGGTCAAAAGTTACCACTTGAGGAGAAAAAGAAAAGTTACAATTACTCTTACAATTTCCTAAATTGCTAGAAGTAGAAAATCAAATCATAAATCATGCATACTACAGTGAAATTCTCGTATCATTAAAAGCACAAGAGAACTGAAGGTAATTAAGGAAAAACAAATTTGTGTCTCCTCTCCCATGCTCAGTTTTAGGCTTAAGAAACTGAACTTAAATTACCTCTCTTTTATTAAGAGGTAGGTGTGGTTAAATCTGTGTAAAATCACGTATTGTGTGACTCCACGTATGTCGTAGATGTAATTACATAAATCTGTAGGATTACAGCAATAGCCTTGCACTGATAAACTAAATTTTTAAAACATTCATCTGCAAAAAGCGCGAAAACACTGAACCAGTCACAGTTCAATGTTTCCGTCAGCCACGTAAAGTTTCTATTCCTGATTTCATAAAATTCCCTTTTTTCCTGATTACAGGATTATCTCTTAATACTATAAACAGTTGATGTGATGCTTCATTACACTGTGATAAAATTTCATCCAGGATAGAATGTGTAATCAAATATCCAAACAATCCAATTCAGTGGCTACTGAAAACAAGTAAGGTTTCCTATTTCTTCCTTTAAAAAAATGCTTTCCATTTTTTCATTTGGGATTGTAATATGCAGTGCTGACCCCATCTCTTGGCATAAAGATTGTTCTCCAAAAGCTGTGTCAATTTATCCTCTTTTTAATGGTATGTGTGCCCGACCACATCACCTTTCCTTGAATAAACTATAACAATTTTTAAATAATGTGATAATTTGATAAATGAAGAACTGTACCTTGTTTTAATCTGAATTTCTGTTCTAGTGAAGTCGTGTATTTTACCAGGTGTTTTCTAATCATTTGCATGTTCTATTTGGAGAACTGTATGTTCATGCTGTTTGCTTATTTTTCTACTGGAATCTTAAAAATTATCTTACTGATGTACATGAGTCCTTTATATATTTAAAGTATGTAACTATTTTTGTTCTAATGTTTTTCACACATCTTTTTAGTCTGTTTAAATTTTAATTTTATGGTATCTTCTACCATAAAACATTAATATTTTATTAGTTTAAAACATTTAATTACTTAATTCATTTGTAATTTATTTTATTTTTTGGTAGAGAGATCCACATTGATTTTCTTTCCAATTAAGAGCAACCAGATTTATTCCAGTATTGTTCTATTTCCTACAGTTTTGTGATTCTACTTTTATAATGATTCTCATTTATACTAGGTTCTATTTTTAGATCAAATATTCTGTTGAATTAATCTACAACAGTTCAATTATTATAGTTTCATGTTTTAACACTTGATAGAACAAGTTTCCCTTCTTTACTCTTCTTTTTAAAAATATTCTTGTTTTCTTATCATTTTAACTTTCAGATCAATTTTAGAAATATTATATGATGTTTACTGACAATACTGTGAGGGTTTTATTAGAATTGTATTAAGTCTAGAAATTATTTTTGGGTTGAACTGGCATCTTATAATATTAAGGAACTTGACATGCCTTTCCCTGTGGTTTTGTGTTAAGCCTTAAATCTACTAAAGGTTTTAAAAGAAGGAATTACATGAGCACTTACCTTTATAGAAGAATGCCGAATATCTAATGCATACTTGTATTCCCAAATATGTTTATTTAACTTTAAAAATTTGCTCATGTCTTTTCCATTGATCCCAAGATTCTGAAGGCCATTCATCATTTTTCCTTCTAATTTCAGCATATCCAAAATACTTTATGTTCAAAAAAAAGAAATAAGTTTTATTTTGACTTATCAATATTTTTTTTATTCATAAAAGTTTGATGGACTTCTCAAAGCATTAGAAATAAGTTTCACTGTTATTTTTTAATAAGAGCAGGAAAATAATATTATTAAATTAAACTCATTAACATATAAGGCAAATTTTTCTTCCAATTAATTATCTAGAGCAAACTTATGTTGAGGTTTATTTTTAGTGGTAATAAAGTCTTATTATTATTTAAAATACAAGGCAACAAAGTATAAGGGTGTATTCTTTACCAAAGAAGTAAGGATATGATTCCCATTCACAAGTCAAAAATGAGGAAAAAAATATTATTAGGTCACTCTTTTTATATCACCTACTACAAAATCAAAATAAGATCAAGCATGTCTTAAGATGTAAAATTTTAGTACCAGGTAAAGCCCCATTAAACCATGAAAAGTTTACATCTTTTTAAAATACAAATTAAAAATTTTAACTACATACATAATTCAGTAGTTCTGAAACATGATGGGAAGTATTACATACTGTTAAACAACCTGTTAAATAACCCTGTTGACAAAAGTTTGAGCAATCTGAATCTTTAAAATACTATTTAACTACCGTTTAGCAAGCTCTTCCTGTGTGCCCGGTAAATGCCCAGCTCTTTCTAAACAGACCGCTTTTGAGGTCAAAACCACCACAGGAACCTGCACAGCAATGTCCACTGCAGCACTTTTCACAACAGCCAACATGTGGAAACAACCAAAATGTCCACCCACAAATAAATGTATAAACAAAACGGTATATATAAATCATGGAATATTACCAGCTATAAAGATTAATGAAATCCTGATGCATGCCTCAACATGAATGAACCTTGAAAACATCACACTGAGTGAAATAAGTCAGTCCCAAAAGGACAAATACTGTCTGATCTCACATGAAATAAGCAAATACACAGAAATCAAAGATTAAAATAGTTACCAGGGGTGAGAGGGAGGAGAAAATGGGGAGTTTTTGCTTAAGGGACACTGAGTCTATGTTAGCGGTGGTGGAAAAATTTGAAAAAGGATAGCAATAATGGTTACACAACATAAAGAATGTAATCAATGTCACTGAATTATACACGTAAAAACAGATGAACTGACCAATGTTTTCTTGTGTGTATTTTTACCACAATAATTAAAAAGAATAAACCACCACAAGAAGTCTCAGACGATGCCGCGGAGGCTCAGGCAGTTGAAGTATCTTGCCTAGGGTCACTCACTGGAAGACTGGCAGAACTGAAGTTTGAATGCTACAGGAGTATGTGTATATGTATATGTATAGGGAAACCCTGGTGGCGTAGGGGTTAAGAACTACGGCTGCTAACCAAAAGGTCGGCAGTTTGAATCTGCCAGGTGCTCCCTGGAAACCCTATGGGGCAGTTCTACTCTGTCCTATAGGGTTGCCATGAGTCAGAATTGACTTGACGGCAATCGGTGTATATATATATATACACACATATGTATATATATACACACACACATATATATATACATATATATATACACACACACATATATATACATATATATATATATGCGTGTATCTGTAGAGATAAAACTTTACAGGCTATGGTAAACCTTGTTTTTATTTGAAAAGATAAACTCTTACCAGACAGAGAGGGACTGTGATTTTTTTTTAAAGTCAAGTGTTAAAATTCTTATCTATTATATTTAATCTTAAGTTTTTTATTCAAAAATCTAGTCACGGAAACTACTTCACCTTTCACAAATAAATGAAATACAAATAAAGCAATATCTGGATTTTAGAATACAGTCTTCAGGGAGAACTACAGAGCTCTACATTTAAAAAGTGGAGATAGATTATCAAAATTCTTAATAAAGCTGTGTTACGATTCTCAAGCCAGCCTGCATGTATGACTTTAGGTCTACAAGTCTGTGACCTAGACAATTCTGACCACCGCTTTACAAAGCAAACTTTTCACCAAACAACAAAATTGTCAGGGGATCAAATGTGATAAAAAGAGCATTAGCTTGAATATTACAAATCACTAATTTAATTGTAAGATTTAGTTCGGGCTATAATAGTACTTCTTGATGTGGCTTCTTGACATTCTTAACCTCTTTAAATTTTCTCATTTGTAAAATAAGAATTTTGGATTATACTGCCAAAGTTCTCTTCATTTTCTTAATTTATGATGCTTACTGTTCAGATACCTTTTTGTATGATAAAAAAAAAAACAAAACAAATCCACCACCTTGGAGTTGATTCTGACACACAGCAACCCCACAGGGTTTCCAAGGCCGTAAGTCTTTTCAGAAGCAGACTGCTGCATCTTTCTCCTGCGAAGCAGCTGGTGGTTTCGAACCGTTGGTCAATAGTCAATTGCTTTAACCACTGCGCCACCAGGGGTCCTTATTTTTGTATGATAGAATTCTAATATTCCCCAAAGCTTTTGAAACTATCATCTATATTATCTCAACTTAGTTTTGAAGGAAAACCATCAACAGAAAAGCTGGAGGCAGCATGGTACACTGGAAAGGGCATGGGATGTTGAATCCTGCAGCCACTCCTCGGAAACTCTACGGGGCAGTTCTACTCTGTCCTATAGAGTCACTATGAGTCGGAATCCACTAGATGGCAACAGGTGTGGTTTGGTTCTTTTTATTATTTGCTAGCTGTGTTCCTATGTTTGTATGAGATCTTGCTGGGTCTTGGTTTCCTCATCTCTAAAAAAGAGAATAATAATAATCACTTTTCAGGGTTTTAGGATTAAATTAGTTTAGTACTGGGCACACAGTTGTCCTCGATAAGCATTAGTTTCTTCCTTGCTCTTCCTAAATCTTGAATTGTTGATACTGATTTAAAAACCAGTTCTCTAAATATGCTAGGTTTAGTCATTAGGAAAATCCCTTATATCTGGATTTTTAAAAAATTAAAATAATTTTTGATGCTTCTCTCTTTTAAATAGTTACTACCTTTGGATTTGCTTAGAAGCCTCCACTGGCTTCTCCTGCCCTTGTGATGGGAACAAAACCCTAATCTGGTTCCACAATCTAACCCTTGCCTACCTGCGCAACCTGCTCCTCCTTGCTCTCCACAGTCAGGCCACACTAGACTTGTTATTTTCTCAAATATGCCATGCTTGTGAAACCTGCACCCCCAGATTTGCCTGATTCATCCTTTAAGCTTTATCTTGAACATCACTTTCTTAAAGAAATCTGATATGCTCATACTCCATTAAGGAGTAGTCTAAATCTCTGGAGTTAAAAGCTCCTGAAGCATTGCACTTTACCTGTTATAAACCTTGTTGTTGTTATTTGCTTTCCAGTTGGCTCTGACTCATGGTGACCTTACGTATAACAGAACAAAACACTGCCCAGTCCTGTGCAATCTCATGAGCTTTGATATGTTTGAGCCCACTGTTGTGTCAATCCATATTATTAAGAGCTTCTCTTGTTTCTGTTGATCTTCTACTTTATCAACCGTGATGCCCTTTTCTAGGGATTCGTCTTTCCTGATGATATGTCAAAGTGAGTCAAAGTCTCACCATCTTCACTTCTAAGGAGCATTCTGGATTTATTCCTTCTAAGACTGATATTCTTCTGGCAGTCCATGATATTATTTGCCAACACCACAATTCGAATGCATCAATTTTTCTTCTTTTTTCATTGTCCAGCTTTAGCATGCATACGAGGCAACTGAAAAGACCATGGCTTGGGTAAGGCCCACCTCTGTCATCAAAGTGACATCTTTGCTGTTTAGAACTTTTAAGGGGTCTTTTGCAGCATATCTGCCTAGTACAATACATTGTTTGATTTTGTGACTGCTGCTTTCATGGATGCTGACTGTTGATCCAAGTGTAGAATGAGATCCTTGACAACTTCAATATTTTCTCCACTTATCATGGTGATGCTTACTTGACCAGTTGTAAGGATTTTTGTTTTCTGTTCAGGTATAATCCATATTGTAAGCTGTAGTCTTTAACCTTCATCTGTAAGCGCTTCAAGTCATCTTCCTTTTCAGCAAGTTCAAGGTTGTGTCATTTGCATAGGGCACGTTGTTAATGAGTCTTCCTCCAACCTTGATTTTCTTCATTTAGTTTGGCTTCTTGGATTATTTGTTCAGCATATAGATTGAGTAAGTATGGTGATAGCATACAATCCTGCCACACACCTTTTCCAATTTTTTAACTAGGCAGTATCCCCTTGTTCTGTTCGAACAACTGCCTCTTGATCCATGTACAGATTCTGTATGAGCACAATTAAGTGTTCTGGGTTTCCCATTCTTCATAATGTTATCCATTATGTATTATGCTCCATACAATTTATTGCCTTCACATGGACAATAAAACACAGGTAAAGATTTTTCTGGTATTCTCTTTGACCAAAATCCATCTGGTATCAGCAATGATGTCACTTCTTCCATGTCCTCTTCAGAATCCGACTTGAGCGTGTGGAAGTTCCCTATTGGTGTATGGCCAAAGTCATTTTTAAATTATCTTTGGCAAAATTTTGTTAGCATATGATATTAAAGATGTTGTGAGATAATTCCCACATTTCATTTGATCACCTTTCTTTGACATGGGCATAAATATAGACCTCTATCAGGTGGTTGGGTGGGTAGCGGTCTGACAAATTTCGTCACGTAGACAAGTAAGCGTTTCCAGAGTTGCATCTGTTTGTTGAAGCATCTCAAGTGGTATTCTGTAAATTCCTGGAGCCTTGTTTATCGTCAATGCCTTTAGCGCAGCTTGAACTTCTTCCTTCAGTACCAATGGTTCTTCATCATGTTACCTCCTGCAATCGTTGAACGTCAACCAGTTCTTTTTGATATCCTGACTCTTTATATTCCTTCCATCTTCTTTTAATGACTTCTGCCTAGTTCAACTGTTTGCCCACAGAAGCCTTCAGTAATACAACTCGAAGTTTGAATTTTTTCTTCAGTTCTTTCAGCTTGAGAAATTCTGATCATGTTTTTCCCTCTGGCTTTCTAACTACAGGACTTTGCATATTTCATCATAATACTGTACCTTGTCTTCTCCAGTAGCCCTTTGAAATGTTCTGTTTATCTCTTTTACTTCATCATTTCTTTTTTTATTATTGTTGTACTTTAAGTGAAAGTTTACAATTCAAGTTAGTCTCTCATACAAAAATTTATACATGGACATTGTTATGTGACCATAGTTGCTCTTCCTATACTGTGACAGGATACTTACTCCTCCTTTCCATCCCAGATTTTCTGTCCATTCAACCAGCTCCTGACCCTTTCTGCCTTCTCATCTCGCCTCTAGACGAGAGCTGTGCATTTAGTCTCATGAATCTACTTGGGCTAAGAAGCACACTCTTCACAAGTATCATTTTATGTACCACAGTCCAGTCTAATCTTTGTCTGAAGAGCTGGCCTTGGGAATGGTTTTAGTTCTGGGTTGACAAAGAGTCTGGGGGGCTGTGCTTCCTGGGGTTCCTCCAGTCTCAGACTATTAAGTCTGGTCTTTTTACTAGAATTTGAGTTCTGCACCCCACTTTTCTCATGCTCCATCAGGGACTCTCTGTTGTGTTCCCTGTCAGGGCAGTCATCGGTGGTAGCCAGGCACCATCCAGTTCTTCTGGTCTGAGGCTGATGCAGTCTCTGGTTTATGTGGCCCTTTCTGTCTCTCGGGTTAATACTTTCCTTGTGTCTTTGGTGTTCTTCATTCTCCTTTACTCCAGGTGAGTTGGGACCAAAACTTCATCATTTCTTCCATCCACTTTAACTACTTTGTGCTTAAGAGCAAACTGCAGTCTCTTCTGATATCCATTTTGGTCTTCTTCTTTTGTGTTTGTTTAATGATCTTTTACTTTCTTCATGTATAATGTCCTTGACATGATTTCACAACTGTTCTTGTCTTTGGTCATTAGTGTTCAGTGTGTCAAATCTATTGAGATGGTCTTTAAATTCAGACAAGATGTATTTAAGACTGTACTTTGACTCTTGCAGACTTGCTTTCATTTTCTTCAGCTTCAATCTGAACTTGCATATGAGCAATTGATGGCCTATTTCACAGTCAGCCCCAGCTTTGATTGACTGATGATACTGTGCTTCTCCATCATCTTTCCACAGATGTCGATCGGATTACTGTGTAATCTATCCAGTGAGGTCCCGTGTATAGTGACTGTGTTGTTGAAAATTTTATTTCTAATGAATTAGTCACTGGTCTTGCAGAATTCTATCATGCAACCTCCAGCATTACCCAGCCCGTATCTTCCAACTACTGATCTTTCTTTTCGGTTTCCAACTTTTGCATTCCAATTACCAGTAATTATAAACCTTATCACACTGTAATTACTTATTTAATATAATCTATCCTACCAGACTGTAAATTCCACTTAGACAAGACTTATTTTTCTCTTGTTCAACACTGTATCCCCAAAATCTAGCAGTTCATACGGCACAACTGGCACTCAAACATTTGCCAAATTAAATTTTAATACTGAATATATTTTGTAATACTGAATTCTAACATTGCTTGCATTAAAAATACATGTTTTTTTCAAAAGCTCAAAAGAATTCTGAGGCAGATAACTTCAGTAAGATACAGAAAAAACTGCACCAGTGGAGATCTTAAGACACCTTTATTACTTCTTTCTTATAGTTATGTAGTGGTGACACTGCTCAAGTAGGAACAGGCTGGTTATCAAAATAAGTAATATGCAATTTCTGACTGATCAATTCAGTGGTTGAGGTGACTATTAAGAGGCAAAGATACTTTAGTGGCTCTTTGATGGGCTAGAATGAATATCTTCAGTCAGATAACACATAAGACACAGCTGAATTACCTCCATGAATTTCTTTGGTCCTACCTGCCTCCCTCCCTGGTCACTGCCATAGCCTCCATCTTAGCCTCCCTGGAGGTGAGAGCTAGTCTTGAGCATAGCCTTTACTGAATGAATGCTGACCTGGCCTATGGAGGCTTTCGCTCCTCCCACTAATTCCAGGATCTGAGGAAGAAGGCTGGGCTATGATGCATAGTCCAGCAGCTACCTGGAGAGGTTGGGTAATAAAATTCAGAAATGCAGTGAGAGAGAGAGGCGATGAGAAGAAGTGCAAAATAATCCCCGCCCCCCTTTTTTTCCCCAAATGGACAACTCTGAAGTACTAATTACATAGGACCTCTTTCTAGATCCAGGGTATAACTTCAATATTATGACATTTTTCTTCCTCTCCTTTTTTCCTATGGTCATCCATTCATCTACCTCTTCACACTCATTTTTATTCCACATAGTCTGATTTTGTTCTGAAAACCTTCTTTGATTATTTTGTCCTCAAAAAAGTCAGAAGATGTAAATATCCTCACGTATTTTCTCTTTCTCCTTTAAGGGAATTACAGTAACCATAACTAGTGATCACATCAATGAGGAACAAAAAGCGCAGCATACATCCTACAGATCACTAATTACCAGGCAGAGGAGCCTAAGCGTTTTTATTTCTTGAATAACCTATAGGCTTTCTTAATCATACACAATAATGTTCCTGCCATGAAAATTTCCCTGTACACTGTCACAGAAAACATTCTAAAATCAACACACCACTTCACATCCTGTTTTAAACCTGTTTTCATGGCTCCTTAGAAGAAACGTGATTTTTGTCCCTCCAAGTTCGTAAGTCAGCAACTAAGAACCTCTCTACTCTTTTGACATGTAGTACATATCCTACATATCTTAGGTTATCATTTTTTTCCAATACAAGGTTCGAGGATTCAACTAAATAAAGGGAAAGTGCCATCTGAGACAAAATTGTAAAAAATAGTAAAATGACAATAAGTTCCAAATGAACTAGCCTATTTCTCCATCTTTCCTGTATTTTTCTATATGTTCTCAAACTGGTAAGAAAATGGAAACTAAATAAACATTTAATTAATTTCAATTCAACAAAAGTATATTCAATTGAATTAAAACTGAATATATGAACTAAATATTGTGTTTACTAAATTCCAAATACGAATTTTTAATGTAGTTTCTGTTAAAAGCAAAACAAATTCACTTCTATTTCTCTTCTATTTGGCCCATGCCTTTAATATATGGATCAACGGCCACTGATAAATAAAAGGCTTCCTAATTCTGCCCTAGAGCACTTTTCCTGAAGATTTTTTCGATGTGAGGAACTAGACAGTATCCAGCATTCTACGCTTCCAAGTTTTCTTTCTGATAAAAACACAAGCACTTTATATTTTTCCTGTTAATTTCTTCTGCAGAAACACCTCATATTGCTTTCAGTTCCTTTCTAGAAATCAGGGCTCTCTGGCTGCTCAGCCAAGTCCCAGCGAATTTCCCTGCTAAATTAACAACCTACTCTTCAATGAAAAACAGTTTGGAATAATGGGATAGGTACATGTCTAAGATTCAGAAACCTGAGTTTTCTCATCTGAAAAAACATCCGCAAGGTCTCTTCTAGTTCTGACATTCTAAGGCACTTCGAGCTCTCAAATAAGAGACTACCACAAAAATAAACTTGTTTCACACAACCAAATGCATGTATTTGCTTTAAAGTGACTGTGTTTTGACAAATATTTAATTCAAGATAACGTTCACCTTTACATAAGCCAGTTAGTTTGTAGCAATTATTTAATACTTACCTAAAAGGATCATATGCATCTGTATCAATATGAAGTCCATTTATATACAGACGAGTATCACCTGGGTGAATATCAAATCTATCTTGAAGATCCTTGAAATAGAGTAGAACAATAGTTAACTGCCTGATATAACAATAGTGATCAATGTCGGGATCAGCAAACTATTTCTATAAACAGTCAGACAGTAAATATTTTAGGTTCTGCCAGCCAAATGGTCTCTGAAATGACTACACAATTCTGCTTTTGTAGCATGAAAGCAGCTGTAGACAATATGTAAAAAAACGGGCGTATTTATGTTCCAACAAAATTTTAGTTTATAAAAACAGGTGACAAGCTGGATTTGGCCTACGGGCAGTAGTCTGTCCAACTCTGACCTAGGCGATGGGACTCTTATGATAGATCAGAGACACAATTAAACACTTGAATATTGTGATTTTGTAATATGTGAAAGTAAAGTTCAAATGCTACAATGATTACTTATCTACTACATTTTATGTATTTTGTGTGTGTGTGTACGTGTGCATACGCACACACACTGTCAATTTGGTGGCGCAACGCTTAAGCACTCAGCTGCTAACTGAAGGTTGGCAGTTCAAACCTACCCAGTGGCTCTACAGGAGAAAGACCTGGCAGTCTGCTTCCGTAAAGATGACAGCCAAAAAAACCCTATGGGGCAGTTCTACTCTAACACACGAAGTTGTTGTGAGTTGGAATCGACTCAATGGCACTCAACAACAACAATACGTAATAGAAGAAGGAACCTTAGTAGTACAATGGTTAAGTGCTTTTTTGCTAACCAAAAGGTTGGTGGTTTGAACCCACCCAGCGGCTCCGCAGGAGAAAGACCTGGCAATCTACTTCCATAAAGATTTGTTGTTGTGTGCCATCGAGTTGATTCTGACTCACGGCAATCGTATAGGACGGAGTAAAAGTGCTCCTTGGGATTCCTAGGCTGTAATTTTTTTGGGTGCAGACTGCAAGGTCTTTCTCCTGCTGAGCCGCTGGATGAGTTCAAACCACTGATCTTTTGGTTAGCAGCCAAGAGCTTAACCATTGTGCCACCAAGGGCTCCTTTCTGTAAAGACTACGGCCTAGAAAATCTTATGGGAAAGTTCTACTATTTCACATGGGGTCACTATGAGTTGAGATTGACTTGACGGCACCTAACAACAGCAGCAATATGTACTAGAAACGATTTCAGGCACTAGATCAGTAACACAATTCAAAAAAGTAATGTCCCTGCCGGCACAGCACAGTTATTAAGATCATGGTTTGAGAGTCAGACCTGGTTTAAATCCTGGTCTTGCTACTTACTAGCTGTATGATTTCGGTATAAGCCTCAATTTCCTCATCAGTAAAACGGGAATTATATCTATCCTACAGGTTTGTTGTAACGTTTAAATGTAATATATATCTAGTCACATATATAGCACTCAGAAATAAAAACTATTATTATCAGGGCAGGCAAATCAGTTTAGGAGGAAATACAATTTTAAAACAGTGCATTTCAATGACATCACGTGATAAGTGACATAATAGAGATTTGTATAAATTACTCTGGAAATGCAGAGGAAGAAACTAACTATAAGACATTCACAGAAAGTCTGACAGAGGTGAATTTTTCTGTATGGTTACCACTCACCATGACAGGTAAGCTACATATAGAGAAGAGAGAGGAGAAACTAAATTTGTAGCCCTTGCTTTCCACAGAATACCAGCAAGAGAGTAAAACCAGCAAGAAGGTTCGCAGGTACTATTCTAATTTTAGTTCAGTGATCTCTGTGCTTTTCCAACAAATAGTTACTTATTCTAAGAAACTCTCATTCCAACTTCAAACTCCACAGATGCCTAGTGAATTCATACTGTCTGCTGTTTCCCCCAAAACTTGCACAGAACCTTCAGACATACTGACTCCAGCTCTCTCCAGCACTTCACTCATTTCTGTTTTAGTGCATCTCAACTATAAGTAGAAAGCATTCAAGCACATAGATGTATATTAAACTTCTAATTCCTCTGAGAATGTTTATGCCAGGTCCAGTGCCTTGACTAAAGAGACTTAAAAAAAAAACGAAAAAAACAGGTAATAAACTGAACTCAGTGAATGTGACTGCTGAAACAGCCAGAGAGAAGAGGTAGAGACCAAAAAAAAAAAAAAAGAAAGAAAGAAAAACCAAACCCATCGCCGTAGAGTTAACTCCGACTCATCGTGACCCTAAAGGACAGACTAGAATGGCCCTATAGGGTTTCCAAGGAGCACCTGGTGGACTGGAGCTGCCGACCTGTTGATTAGTCACCTGAGCTCTTAACCCACGCCGCCACCAGGGCTCCCTACTAGAGACCAGTGTTCACAAATTCTTCTTACTCTTTCTCCTCAGAGGGCTACTGTTAAATTTAGCAAATAAGCCTGACTGATATGTCAGCTTTTCTTAAATCAAGGGGTAAGAATTCAATTTCTAACAACATAATGAACCAGAGATCCTGAAACCCTCCTACTAAAAGAAAGCACCAAAAATGCTAGATTAAAATATTAATAAAACCAAAACCAAACCAGTTGTTGTCAACTTCGACTCATGGCGACCCCATGTGTGGTAGAGCAGAACTGTGCTCTGTAATGTTTTCAACAGCTGGTTTTTTCCAAGTAGATCTCCAGGCCTTTCTTCTTCACACCCAACCTTTCGGTTAGCAGTGGAGCACTTCGATGCCCTCTAAATTAATGGCTCAGCTTTTAAGAAGGCAGAGAATTCACTTGAGGATAGAGAGGAAGTACGAATGAGTCCAGGGATGTAAACACTGAATGCCTTGCCCTAAGGAAATCCAGAGTTACCTTTGTTGTTAGGTGCCAGTGAGTCGACCCCAGGTTGGGTTTTCAACAGTTGATCTCAGGATGGGAGACAAAGCCTGGCGTGCACACAGCTGGAAGTAGGATCAGAAATCCTCATGCATACACAGAGAAGCTCTACCCTCACAGTGAAAAGGTGAACTAGAAAACAAAATGCCCTACAGAAACAGACAGCAAAGAAACTTCTCTATCTCACCCTGGTTCTAGGTGGAGGAAGACCCAAGTCTTCTAGGGAAATTCATGACCTCTGGCTTATCTTCACGTGGGTTTGGGGCTTGACTGCATACTATTTTTATGGTCTAGAAAATATAAACTTAGAATTTTTATTTAAAGTGGCATTAAGTTGGTAGTGTTCCTAGGCTGTGAGCAAAGACAAATGCAAAGAACCCTGGAAGAATATAACCTCATTTAAATTAAAGAGCAAGTAGCTTATTCGAACATTCTCTTTAACAACAGTGGAGTTGGGCCATTACCTGAAGCTAAAGAAATTCCAACCGGTTGAATTGCAGAAGTTTGGTTGAGCTTTATAACGGCAAACTGGTTTATAAACCTGTCTGGGGCTTCCTAAGCTGAAACTATATGTATGCTGAATTTCAAATCTGAAGTCAAATCAAGTCTTAATACAGGAAGTTTTGTTTTCTTCTTTTCAGAAGAGATAAAATAAAATTCAAAAGAAAATATGTTTTATGGAAATGGTTCTCATCTAGGGAATTTCTCTAGAACTCTAAAATCTTCAAATATTTTAAGTAACTAGTTGAAAATAAGCAGAAAATGTGTGAGCTTTTATTCGGGTAAGATGTAATCATTTATTTGGATTTTGTATTTAAGTACCTGCGTTTGGCACATAACGTAAATATATAACTAAAATACTCAGGTTCACACTGCCAAAGCAAGAAAATAAAGTTGCCTGACCACCTGACCCAATTCCTATGTTTTTTCAAAACAAACAAAAAATGTCATGGAATATAATCTACCAGATCTTGCAGTAACCACTAAGAGACACACATTGGACTGACACTGAATCTAAAAATCCCCCCTTTGAGCAAAGTAACAATTAAGAACCTCCAAGAGAAATGTGCAGTACTTTGGACTTAAAGCAGTTGTCTCCTGAATAAAACTAAACCCAAATTCACTTATACAACTTCGGCATAGTCATATTTTTTAATAATCTACATCAGTCCGAAGTAAAAGCTGTATTAAAAGATAGACACAAAGCAGTCTGTACCCAGCCCCTTCTACCCTGTTACCCACACCATTCCTGGTCCCAGAAGTAACTGTTTTTGTTTTTCAATGTTTCTGCTTCATCCTTCTAGCGTTTCTTTATCCTATACAAAAAGATAACAATACACACGCAGCTTTCCTGGCACCTTGCTCTTTTACAGTTAACAATATGTCATGCGGACAATTTCTTATCAGTAGAATTGAGAATCCAGAAATCTTCATTTTTACCTTTTAAATAGCTGCATAGTAGTCTACTATGTAAATGTAACCCACTGATAGGCAGTCACGTTGTTTCCGATCATCTGGTTTTTTTAAAATACTGTCGCAATGAATAACCTTATACAGATGTCATTTAATACACGTGCAGGTATATTTTGGTTAGATTTCCAGAAGCAGATTACAGAGTCAAGAGGTAACTACATCTACAATTTTGGCAGATATTGCCAAATTTTCAGCCACAGGGCTGCACCAATTTGCTCACTCACCAGCAATGTGTGGATATGACTGGTTCCTTACAGAGTTGCCAACATAGTGCACTGCCAAACTTTGGCATTTTTGAAATGTTTTCTAAATCAAATCTGATCTGTACTTCTCTCATTATGAGTGAGATAAATCATCTTCTTACATAAAGACCACTATTATTTTGTGTATCTGTGTGAACTTTTTCTTCATGTATTTTGCAGGAATTATGAGTTGCAGGAATTGTACTCTTTGGTGTATGTGGATAGGATACTGTAATAGTGGTATACTTCCAGGACATTCAGTGTTGCAGTAACACTGCAAAGGGCACTGCAATATTTTTTGATGTTCCAATCACAACCACCCTCTTCTCTAGGGTTGGAACTCCAATTTAGTTACTACCCACACACTCCACGGAGTACTGGGTAGCATGGAATACTGGTCCAAACATATTTACTTTAATTACATGGAGCCTCACATGTCTGTCGTTTGAAGTACTGTGGCGGCTTGCATGTTGTTGTGATGTTGGAAGCTATGCCACCAGTATTCAAATACCAGCAGGGTCACCCATGGTGGACAGGTTTCAGCTGAGCTTCCAGACTAAGACAGACTAAGAAGAAGGACATGGTGGTCTACTTCTGAAAAGAATTAGCCAGTGAAAACCTTATGAATAGCAGCAGAACATTGTCTGATATAGTGCTGGAAGATAAGCCCCTCAGGTTGGAAGCCACTCAAAATACAACTGGGGAAGAACTGCCTCAAAGTAGAATCAACCTTAATGATATGGATGGAGTCAAGCTTTTGGGACCTTCATTTGCTGATGTGGCATGACTCAAAATGAGAAGAAACAGTTGCAAACATCCATTAATAACTGGAACGTGGAATGTACAAAGTATGAATCTAGGAAAATCTGGAAGTCGTCAAAAATGAAATGGAATGCATACACATCAATAATGCTGAAATGGACTGGTATTGACCATTTTGAATCAGACAATCATGTGGTCTACTATGCCAAGTATTTTCAAAGGCGCCAAACGATGCCTTTGAATTATGGTGTTGGCAAAGAATACTGAATATACTATGGACTGCCAAAGGAACGAACAAATCTGTCTTGGAAGAAGTACAGCCAGAATGCTCCTTAGAAGGATGGTGAGACTACATCTCTCATACTTTAGACATGTTATCGGGGGGATCAGTCCCTAGAGAAGGACATCATGCTTGGTAAAGTAGAGGTCCAGCGAAAAAGAGGAAGACCCTCTACAAGATGGATTAACACAGTGGCTGCAACAACGGGCTCAAGCATAACAACCATTGTGAGGATGGCACAGGACCGGGCCGTGTTTCGTTCTGTTGTACATGGGATTGCTATGAGTTGGAACTGACTCGATGGTACCTATCAACAACAAACAATTACATGGAAGCCATTTTCGTGCTAGTCTTTTTCTCATCAATATGTTCTGGAAAAGGCAACTGAACAAGAAGATCACCTACAGTGCAAGAATTTTACGTAGTTTACCAATTAAAAGATTCCTTGCTCTGAAACCAAAGTTTGTTTCAAAATTGTTTCACTGCTAACTCCAAACCGCTGAGAGGTGGAAAAGCTGATGGCAGTGGGCTGCCACAGCAGCCCTAAGTGGGCTGGAGCAGCTGGGCAGCCAACATGTCGGTGCAGCCATGGTCTGTGCTCATGACCCTTGTTGCATTTTCAATTCTTCAGAGTATTTCTGGCTAATATTCCTTGCTAATTTTCCACATGAACCTTTAGACACATCTTGTCAAATTTCAGGAAAAAAAGAAACCTCTCAGTATTTTTATTACTTTCAGATTGTTGTTACTTTCTGTTGAGTTGGCTCCCACTGACGGTGACTATTATGTATTGAACTGTGGTAAATACATGTGGTAAATCCTAACCTCTATGTTGCTGCTGTTGTTAGGTACAGTCCAGTCAGTTCCGTTACAGTAATCAAAACAGTCTGTACTCATATAAGGATAGACACATACATCAATGGAATAGAGAATCCAGGAAAAGACTCATACATCTATGGCCAACTGATTTTCAACAAGAGTGCGAAATCCACTCAATAAGGAAAAAATAGTCTCTTCAACAAACGGTGTTGGGACAACCAATGTAGTCAGATCCATAGCACATAGCACACGTGGAAATTAACTCAAAATGGACCAAGGATCTAAATATAGGAACTAAAACCAGGTAACTCTTAGAAAAAAACACAGGGCTAAATCTTCAGGACCTTGTTTTTGACTATAAATTCTTAGAAAAAAAAATAAATTAGACCTCATCAAAATTAAAAACTTCTGTGAACGAAAGAAATTTGTCAAGAAACTGAAGAAACAACCTAACAAATGGGAGAAAGTATTTGGTAACCATATATCTGACAAGGGTTTAATATCTAAAATATATGAAGAACTCCTAAAACTCAACAACAAAAAGCCAAACAACCCAATTTAAAAAGTAAGCAAAAGACTTCAACAGATATTTTTCCAAAGAAGATATAATTGGCCAACAGGCACATGAAAAGATACTCAATGTCATTAGTTATGGGGGAAATGCAAATCAAAACCACGATGAGATACCACTTCACACCTACTATTAGAAAAAATGGAAAATAGTTTGGTGAATATGGGGACAAACTGATACCCTTGTGCATCGCTGACACGAATATAAAACGGTACAGCTGCTATGGAAACAGTTTGGCTGTTCCTCAAAAAGTTAAACACAGAATTATATGACTCAATAGTTCCATTCCTAGATATGTGCCCCAAATGCTGGAAAGCAGGGGGTAAAACAGGGAATTGCATATCGGTGTTTATTGCAGCACTATTCACAATAGCCAAAAGGTGGAAATAATTCATGTGACTATCAACAGATGAATGGATATACAAAATGTGGCATATTCTACAATGGAGTATTATTCAGCCACAAAGAGAAATGAGGTTCTGATACATACTAAAACACGGATGAACCTTGAAAATATTATAATGAGTGAAATAAGTCAAACACAAAAGGACAAATATATTATACTACTTATATGAAGTATCTACAAAAGGCAAATGCAGAGCCAAAGTAGATTAATGGTTACCAGAGGCTGGGAGGAGGGCAGAATGGGGAGTTATGCTTAATGGGTATAAAGTTTTGTGCGGGGTGATGAACAACTTCTGGAAATAAATTGTGATGGTTCTATAACACGGTAAATGTAATTAACGTCACTGAATTGTACAGTTAACATGGTTAAAATGGCAAAACTCTTATTATATATATTCTGCCACAATAAAAAATATAAAGTAATACTGCAATTCTGATTTTCCCTTCTACTTAAGAGTTAGTAGAATTACTAATTTCCACATAAATAAGTGTGGGGATATATGCCATTTAAACACGGCTGCACTATTGACAACTGCAGCCCCCACAGGCCTCTATGCTGTATACGACATGTTGGAGACTTGTCAGCGATGAGAATGAGATTAGGCACGACTTGTTTTCCCAAACCTATTGTCTGATTGGCTTGTTTACCTGAATTCCTTCTCCCTTGCCCAAAACTTATTGTTACTCACCCAAAGCCCATTGTTCTGTTATTTGCTTCACTGCTTGCTGTACTGACTATAAATAAACTCCTGGGACTGAAGCCAGGGTCGACTCCCCAGAGTGACCCTCCTGGCCCCACTTCTCTGTAAGAGTTGTGGCACTGGTTATTGTCTCCGCCACCCCAACAACTGTCGCCGCTGCGACAGATGGTGCCTCATGTGAGGGGATGCAACAGACAGTGCCCCGTGTGAGGACAGACCGCCATATAGCTGCATAGGCACCCTTGCACTCAATCCCTTTAGGTGGTGAGCATCGGACGTCCTTTTCAGGCTGTTTAAAGGCACAGCCCAAGAGTGGCAGGGTTTTTCCGCGGGCGGAATTTTCCCGAACACTCTCAGATTAGGCTTCTTTAGCCCCAGAGCGGCAGGTCTTTCCTGACCGCTCCCAAGGGATTTCAGGCTTCTGGCCAGGAGCTTTCCTATCATTCTTTCCTTCATTTTCTTATTCCTCCTCGCTATGGGGAATTCTCTTTCTTCTGAACAGCGTCAATATAAAACCCAGCTGTTAGGATTGTTAAAGGCCTCCAAGCTTAAGGTGTCAGAAGAAGCTCTTACCCAACTTCTGCTTTTAATTGAATCTGCCTATCCTCGGTATCCCTTGCAGGGAAACCTTGATGTACAAGCATGGGAACGTATCGGTAACATCATTCGTGACATGAACGTCCCAGCTTCAGTTCTTATTGCTTGGCATCACTGCCGCCTCACTTTACAGCCCCTACAGGCAGCTCCTTCTGCTCCCTCCCCTAGTAAAGAAAATGTTTATGACCCTCCTCTTTCATGCCTCCCAAGGCTGATTTCTCCAACATGAGTCTCTTATGGAAAGATGTTTGCGGGAGGGCCGTGAGAAAGAGGGGTTTCCTGCTTATCCTGTCATTCGGGGATCAGGACCACCCCGTCATGATGGCCTTGGCTTTCAAGCTTTTAAGGAACTTCGTAAAAGCATGATAGAAAATGGTTTACAACGTTCCTTTACAAAAGGGATTGTGGAAGGTTTAGGACAATGCTTTGAATTGACCCCCCGGGATTGGAATCTCCTAATGTGAACAGTTTTAACTCCTGCTCAATTTAGTGTATGGAGTCAGGAGTACAAGGAGCATTGTAACCTTTATGCCGTAGACAATCTTAATCATAATATCCCTGTTAGTCTTGACATGCTCCTGGGTATTGGGAATTATTCCACTCCTCAGGCCCAGAGCCAGATGAATAGCCAAGCATTCAGTCAAGCCTCCGACGCTGCCGCCAAAGCCTGGAGTAAAATCCCTGATTCCAGAATGCGCACCGGCTCATTTGCCACTATTCGCCAAGCGGCAAATGAGCCTTACATTGACTTTATCAATCGTCTCCAAATGGCCATTTCCTGACAGGTAGATAACCAACAAGCAGCTGAAGTTCTTTGTCTCCAGCTTGCTTATGAAAATGCTAATGCTGACTGTGGGGCTGTTTTAGCTCCCTTAAAGGCACAGAATCTTAATCTAGCTGAAATGATTAGAGCATGCCAAAATGTTGGCACAGAGACTCACGAAGCACAAGTACTAGCAGCAGCTCTCCGTCCATCCATTGCCACCTGTTTTGAGTGCAGTAAACCTGGACATTTTAAGAAAGACTGTCACAGTTTAAAAAACAAAAATGCCAACACTAAACTTCCAGCCCAAAAGTGTCCCCGCTGTGGTAAAGGCTTTCATTGGGCTAATATATTCTGGGTTTCTCTATGCTACAGCCCTTTCTGGAGAACGTTCTACTCTTGCCTGTCGTCATTTCACCCAAGCCATTGCAACTATGGGATGTCCCCAAGCTCTTAAAACTGATAATGGTCCTACATATACTTGAAATTTCAACAATTTTGTGCCACTTGGGATATTCTTCATACCACTGGCATTCCTTATAATCAAGGTCAATCCATAATTGAACGTGCCCATCATACTCTCAAACAGCTCTTAAATAAACAAAAGGTGGGAGATGATGGGTCTAGACTATTTGACCAAAATGAAAGACTTGCCGAAGCTCTCTTTAACTTTTTATCGGTTGCCAAACATGGTCATACTGCTGCAGAACGACATTTTATCCCCTCTGACACCCAACGTCGCCCACAGGTCCTCTATAAAGATCCTCAAAATCCCTCTGTCTGGCAAGGACCTGTAGAATTACTAACCTGGGGGCGAGGGTATGCGGCTGTTTTGTCTCCTACAGGTCCACTTTGGATTCCCACCCGATTAGTAAAACCATATCATGACCCAGTGACAGCCACCACCCTTCCGATGGGAACCACCACCACCATCCCTCCTGTGGCGCTCCGAGCCCAGTCCCGGGTTGCCGCTGCCCGGGCTCGCCGGCCCGGTCGCCTGGGGTGTCGCCGCCCAGGACAGCCCCACCTGGAGGCTCTGGGCAGGCAAGAGCCGGCTCTGCGCTCGGGCCGCGACTAGGGGTCCCAGAAACACCCTGCGCTGTGGCTCCCCCGTGTGCCAGCACACTCTACCCTGCACCTCCGCCCCTTCCCTTCTCTGAACCGCCGCCATCACTCCTTTGGTGGCCGCCATCCGACCCGACTCCAGAGCTACAACTGACACCGGCACCCCTTCCCCCCGGGATGAACACTGAAGGGCCGCCATACGACCCGAAATCACCCCTTCCCCCAGGGATGGACACTGAACAACGGAAATCTGCAATACCAGTAACATAGGGAGGTCTGAAAGCCCTCTCCTCCAAAGCTGAGCATATCCTCTCAACTACAGGTGCCCCACTTACACCTGAAACCCTGTTTCTAGCTATGGTTTCCCTCGTGACAATTTTCAACAGTCATCCTATATTATCTTGTTAATCAGTAATTTGTTAATCAGTAAGTCCCCAATGAAAATTTGCTATGTGTAAATTCCTCTATATTTTCTGCTTCTCCTAGTTAGATGCTTCTGTATAGATAGATTTCTAAGTTTGATGATTCCTTTCCAATTGATAGTAAATTTGTGTAAATCAGTGTTTGTTTGATTGTTAAATCTGTTATGATGTATAAATTGCCCTTCCTAGTGATTCCCTTCCAAGTAATAGTGAAGCTGTGTAAATCATTGCTTGTTTGATTGTTAACGAATCTTTGAGCCTTTATAAATCTTTAAGCCTTTAAGAAGCATAATTTCAGTGGATGTTAAAAGTTAGTGTTTACCTGACAAAATGAGAGTCAGAGAAAACCCATGGGTCCAACAATCAGGATATTACTAGTGCAGAGGATTATATTATCCTCTTAAGATCATCCTCTATTGTCTTACACACTTGAAAGGCACATTGAGTCCGCTCACTCCGGCTATGCAATTGATAAGAGCATCGCTCTTACTTAGTAACCTGGTGAAAAACCAGATGGTATCCAGTGGAAAACCAGCACCATGAGTTTAAAGAGCTTGCGATAGCCGCCATCTAGGAGCTCACCTAAGTCTAGGTGTTACTCATAGCTATGCTACTTCTCCTCCTTAAACATATGGAGTGTGCCCCAGCTGAAGCTGGGCTCACAAAGACTCACTAAGACGCCAGGCCCTGAGGTGTGGAGACAGTAGCTGAGATAATCTTGGATTTTATCTCGTAGAGAAAATTTTACTTTGTCCTACCGGACACTTGTTGGACCAGTGGAAACCCTCGATTCTTATTCCATTAACTAAACAAAAGGGGGGAAATGTGGGGATATATGCCATTTAAACATGGCTACACTATTGACAACTTCAGCCCCTCAAAGGCCTCTATGCTGCACAGGACATGTTGAGACTTGTCAGCGATGAGGAGGAGATTAGGCACAACTTGTTTTCCCAAACCTATTGTCCCGTTACTGATTGGCTTGTTTACCTGAATTCCTTCTCCCTTGCCCAAAACTTACTGTTACTTACCCAAAGCCCATTGTTCTGTTATTTGCTTCACTGCTTGCTGTACTGACTATAAAATAAACTCCTGGGACTGAAGCCGGGGGTCGACTCCTTGGAGTGACCCTCCTGGCCCCACTTCTCTGTAAGAGTTGTGGCACTGGTTATTGTCTCCGCCGCCCCGACAATCGTCGCCGCTGCGACAGATGGTGCCCCGTGTGAGGGGCTGCGACAAATAAGCCTTTTCAAAAATTTTGTTATCGATTTCTAATTTGCACTGGGATATGATAATGTTTTCTCTATTATATATATTTTCTGGATTTTTGCCATTAATATTCCTTAAAAACTTGAAAAAAGGCATATTTGCTCTATTATCAGGGTACAAACTTTGTTACATATCCATAAGACCTACTATGTTGATAATGTTTGGTGTCGGTATTTTATTTTTGACTATGACATCAGTTGAACAGAGATGTAAATTCTACTTCTCCTTCTGTCTCCTACAGTTCCTGTTTTACGAATGCTGCTGCTGTGTTTTGATGTAACCCACTGCTGTCGAATTGATTCTGACTCACAGCAACCCAATGACAGAGTAGAACTGCTCCATAGGCTTTCCAAGGCTGTAATCTTTATGGAAGTAGACTGCCACACCTTTCTTCTGTGGAACAGCTGGTGGATTTGAACTACTAACTTTTCAGTTAGCATCCAAGCACTTAATCACTGCGCCACCAGGGCCCCTGTTCTAATGTAGAGATGTTAATAACTGCTATATTTTCATTGTGAATTGTTGTTGTTGTGTGCCGCTGAGTTGATTCCTACTAATAGTGACCCTACAGGACAGGGTAAAACTGCCCAATAGGGTTTCCAAGGAGCAGCTGCTGGATTCGAACTGCTGACCTTTCAGTTAGCTTAACCACTGCACCACCATGGCTCTCCTATAGCTACCTCTTATTCTTCCAGTTCATCTTCTATCACTATATTTTCATTCTGTTTCCAAACAATTCCAAAATAGTTATACAGCATAACAAAAGTTATTTTGAATTTTCTTTCAAATACGAAAGATTGTTTTTATAGTTTCAAGAGTATTGTTGTTGTTGTTAGGTGCTGCTGAGTTGGTTCCGACTCACAGCAACCCCATGTACAACAGAATGAAATACTGCCTGGTCCTGTGCCATCCTCACAATGGTTGTTATGCTTGAGCCCATTGTTGCAGCCACTGTGTCAATCCATCTTGTTGAGGGTCTTCCTATTTTTCGCTGACACTCTACTTTACCAAGCATGATGTCCTTCTTCAGGGACTGGTCCCTCCTGATAACATGTCCAAAGTACATGAGACAAAGTCTCATCATCCTTGCTTCCAAGGGGCACTCTGGCTGTATTTCTTCCAAGACAGGCTTGTTCGTTCTTCTGGTAGTCCATGGTATTTCAATATTCTTCACCAACACCATAATTCAAAGGTATCGATTCTTCTTTGGTCTTCCTTACTCATTGTCCAGCTTTTGCACGCATATGAGGTGATTAAAAATATCCTGGCTTGAGTCAGGCACACCTTAGTCCTCAAAGTGACACCTTTGCTTAAAGGTAACCTAAAATTTAATCTATTTGTCGATTGTTATTGCAACCAAATTCCTAATACAAACAATCCAAAAATCACATGTGGCCAAATCTCAATGGCTGACAAGAAGAAACATTTATTTCTTGCTCGTGTTGTATACTCATACCCTCAGGTCATCTCTGACTCTGTTCCATGGGCGTTTTCATTTCAGGATCCAGCCTAGGAGAGCAGCCTCTATCTGGGACATGTCTCTTGTGGTAGAGAGCAGAAGCAAGAGGGCAAAAGCCAAGAGGACCAGACAAATCATGCAACTGTAGTTACAGTTTCTACTTGTATATAACATATACATGTGTGCTCGCTTCCCATTAGTGAAAGCAAGTCACATGGCATCAACCAATATCAAAGGTGCAGAGAAGGAGAATCCTCTGCCAGGGGGAGGAGAGTGACTGCTTGTGAACAATAATATAATCTCTCTCAATAATTCATGTTTTCCATCTGCAAACATTTTAACTAAAGAGCTTACAGGTTTTAATAGTCATACCCTATAACTTGCTACCTACTAGCAATATCAAACCTTTGGTCAGAAAGTACTAACAGGGAAAGTAATACTGTCTCTGGCCACTTTTCTACTTAGTTATTATCTGCTTAAAAAATCAGCTCTTGCCTCCCCAGGAAGAAATGAGACCCCCTGTGTCAATATATTTCAACTCTTGGGACCGACAGGAACACCATCTGTGCCAACATCACTTAACTATTCCAGGAAATTCTTGTCCCGGAAGATAAGAATAAAAATGAATAAATTACCATTGCTTCAGGACATTCTTGCAAACCAATTTTTCCAGGTGAATGGTTTATATATCTGGGCAGACAGCTATTTCATTTGGGAAAAGGGCTGGCTTATCAGGCCAACAGTTTGCTCATCAAAACCATCACTTTGCTGTGTCCACCAGTCCTAAACTAGCGTGTCACAAACATCAACAAATCCCAAACAGTTCCTTACCCTGAAAGGCCCAACTCAAGCTGCTGAAATTAAAACCCCCAACCCCATAAGTACCCTACCCAAAAGTCCTCCTGTTGAGGTACCAACAAGCTTCTGTCCAGGTGTTGCTCTCTTGCTGCAGTAAGTTTATCTAACTCAGCTTCACTTTACCAACAGGTTTCTCCGGTGATTTCTGTGGGGAACTGACATTCTACATCAGATACCCTCTACCCACCCAGTTTTATTTAGATGCACCTTGACTGTGCTCTCTAGCATCTTGTATGTTGTTGCTCTGGAAACTGGAGTTTAAGAATTTTTAGCAGGAAAGCGACTGGATCAAATTTCTCAATCTTCTCAAATATCTTTGTTCTCCAATCATCTGTCAAGGTGTTTGACAGTTAAGCAAACACTGAATAAACATTTATTAAAATGAACTGAAATAAACTATAGAACAGGATGCTAACTGTGTTTCTGTCTTATATCAATTCTGTGACCCAGGAGAAATCACTGGATCTCAATTTATACATTGGGATATTAATACCTGCCATAATAAATACAACATCTTAAAAACCATATATTGTTAAATACAGAATGTATTATAGGTAAAATTTAATCATTCAAAATGTTTTTAATTCAACAAATATTTCTGAGGGAATCACTTTGTGACAGATATTATACTCATTCAAGGCCTTAGATTCAGAGTTTCTTCATTTGTACTAACTTTCATTTCTATTCTACTTCAGCAATGAACTCAGATGGTCACCCTATGATTATGTCATCACACTGGTCTGGCTTTAAAATTAGCCCATTTTAGATCTTTAGTCCTTCCTATTTTCTCCCTGTTATTCCTACAATATTCTTTTTTAACCTCAGGAAATCCTCCAGGCTCTGGACTTGAAATCACTACATGCAGTAGAGCTCTGATGATCAGGAACACCTACTCTGGACTGTTTAATGAGCAAAAAATTTATAAATTTCTACTGTGTAAGAAACCACTGACATTCTGGCATTTCTTTCTTCTTCCCTCTTCTTCTCATCCCTCCCTTCCTTTCCTATTGTAGATGGCATTATCCAAACAAATACAAGAACTCATTAAAAAAAATTCATTTTGCTTGAAGAATGGTAAGAGCAATTAGGGAAAAATACAGATAGAAGTAATACTAGAAGTCAGTTTTGAAGGATAAACAGGAATTTGTAAGGCAGACAATGAGGCGAAGAACACGCCAGGTAGGATGATGTTAACCAAAGAGGTGACGTTCCAGTTACCTATGCATCTACCTCTTTAGTCTCATCATTGTAGTTGTTTGTCATGATCAAAACAGCTGACATCTACTGAGAGCTTAGTATGTCCACTGTGACACGTACTGTTGGCTTGCTAACCTAGTACCATAACTGACCCACCTCTGCTCTGCCTGCCTCAATTACTAGAAAAGTAAACACTAATTCTCTAGCCTCCGTTGGAAATAAGGATGGACTTGTGATAAAATTCAGGCCAGTGAGATGGAAGCCGAAGTCCGCTGAAGAGTCCCAGGGAGGCTTTGGTGAGGACACATGTGGTTGGCAGGACCCTTCCCATCTCTTTCTGCTTTGAATGTGGATATCAGCTCTGGAGCTGCCACAGCGATCTTGCAACCACAACAGAAAGGTCAAGTTGTCTGCATGTATGTGAACGTTATTTTACATACATTCCCTGACAATGTTAAACCAAACAAACCCTTTGCCGTCAAGTCGATTCTGCCTCATAGAGACCCTACAGGACAGAGTAGAACTGCTGCACAAGGTTTCCGTGGCTGTAAATCTTTATGGAAGCAGGCTGCCACATCTTTCTCCTTAGATTTGGTTACAGGAGAGTGCTTAACCACTGTGCCACCAGGGCACCTCTGACAACGATACTCCCTTACATTGTTGAGCAGAACTAATACCCACAGCTACCTACTCTGAGACTTCTTGGTATCTGAGAAAAAGTGATTGTTTAGGGTACTGCGAATCTGGTATTATTTTACCTAAAGGCAAAGGATTCATATATAATAAAGCCAGGTAGTGTTCTAAGAAGGAGCCCTGGTGGTGTAGTGGTTAAGCACTTGACTGATGGTTCGAACCCACCAGCCGCTCCTTGGGAGAAAGATGTAGCAGTCTGCTGCCGTAAAGATTTACAGCTTGGAAAACCTTATGGGGCAGTTCTACTCTGTCCAGCAGGGTCGCTATGATTTGGAAATGACTCAACAGCACCTAACGACAGTAGTGTTCTAAATAAGCACTTTACAAGTAGTAACACAGGATCATTTGAGGTCCTAATAAAATTTAAGAGACCATCTGACAGAATCTTAATAATGATCAGTTGTGTCCCATATGCTAGAGGAGTCTAGTAATGTCCCATTCCAAACTTCACTCAGTCCTCACAAGCTTTTATAAGGAAAACTAATTATGAGAAATGGAATAATTAACTCATACCTTTACTATTTGTCCTGTGAAGAAAATTATGTAGGCAGAAAGTCTGGAGTATAGGGTGAATGAGGAAATAAGCAGGAGAAAGACTGGCTAAAATCATAGCATGTAAGCTATACATAAACAAAAAAAAAACCCCAAACCCATTGCCATCCAGTCAATTCCGACTCACAGCAACCCTACAGAACAGAGTAGAACTGTCCCCACAAGGTTTCCAAGGAGCGGCTGATGGATCCAAACTGCCAACCTTTTGGTTAGCAGCCTGATCTCTTAACTACTGTGCCACCAGGAAAAAACTGTTTTAGTAATTAAAAACATACATTAATATTTTCTTTTTGTATCATAATTGAAGAGCTAAAGTCTGAAATACTGATACTAGTAAATTTTTAATAAAAGAATTCAAACAAACCTTTTGATTTTCCAGTATTTCCTCCCTCATTTGTTGATTCACAGCAATTCTGGTCAGTGATCTGAGAAAATATTGATAAAATTCACTCTTCCTTGGGTGGTTCACACTAATCAATAATGCACTGTAATGTAATACTTTGGATAAGACACTAAAAACTCTCAGCCCCTGGAGACTGAGAGATTGACGTTTCCATACAGCCTAATTTGACAAGTGCTGCCACGGCTTTCATCTGACAAGGACATTGGTTCAGGTGGAATGGAGACTGTCAAAAACACGTGTACTAACTGTATGTATTAAATATTGTCAGAGCTTGTTACTACGATACTTATTTTTCAAAAATACTTGATTAGAAATGCAATTTTACTTTGTTTTACCCACAGAAAACTCTGTATGAAATTACCAAAATCATGATATGTGTCCATGCAAACAGGCAGTTTTCAGAATATTTGTACAGAA
Source organism: Trichechus manatus latirostris (assembly GCF_000243295.1). NCBI lineage: Eukaryota > Metazoa > Chordata > Mammalia > Sirenia > Trichechidae > Trichechus > Trichechus manatus. The sequence continues at coordinate 1,195,216 of NW_004443949.1, read as the reverse complement.
AGACTTTTGGCTAACCTCAGATCTTTACCGAAGTATATAAGTTCCATAATACTGGCAATACCTTTACCAGTGAAAATTTAATAGTACAAATTATTCATTCATTTAGAAAATATTTCATTTCAACAAACATTTACAGATTGTCTACCAAATGGCTTTAGTGATATGCTCAAGCCCACAATTTAGCCATTAAGCAATGTCAGCACGTTTTACAATTTTCCCAATGACCAACCATTTAGCATCAGAACTACTGAATAGCTGTACTCACTTAACCTTAAAAGAGCCAATTAATTGCTTTATTAAAACTAAAATTATTTTACTTTATTTGTATTTGACTTGATTTTAAAAGCTGTTAATTAGCAGCAGTGTGGCTAAACAATATGCACACATATTTCATGTTTTAGTATATAAATACTGACTCTTCAAACTCTTGACCACTTCAACTAAAATCGACTGAAATAGTTAAATCAATAGAGTCATTCAGAATCTCTAATGAAGTGAAAGACCCCTGTATTCTCAGGGTATCATTAAGAGCGTCTTGGTATCTTGTGGCTGATTATGTAGTATTTTTTATCTTTTAAAGGGAAAGAATACCTAGATTTAATTTTCAGTAACTGGCACTGTGGATACATATGCAAAACAGTGTTTGAGATAAACAGAGGTATAACAATCATCCAGTGCTTTAGAAGGTATGCTGAGAGCACCAGGCTGCTTTTCAATTCTACTAAGACACTACTGCTGTATATGCAATTGTGACTTGTCACTGGTATAAAATACGGCTAACTTATATTTTACCTGTTGCTTATAATTTTATGTCTTTATTAACCAGAATATAAATGCATCAAAGTCATTTCGTAAATCCATGTAATATACGGTAAGCTGAACTGTATGTACTAGTCACTTTTAGATGTTTAAATGTATTACCTATTGAAACAGACGATGTGTTTAGTAATGAAACATCACTATTCCTGAAAGCAATTCAATTAAATACTGCAAAATAAGCGTTCCACAAAACATTCCATGCAATTAAGACCCTAACTCTTTAGAATCTGATGGGGCAAGAACATGGTTTGGCAGTACTTTGGGCATGGATTTCGTATTCAGAATAGTACTTTTCATCATCCTCCATGAGTGAAAAAGAGAAATACTCTCTTATTTATTCCTTAAACAAGTTTTCTCCCCCCGCCCCCGGATTACTGTTTGTTTACATTAAATTTTTTGTAAATAATCTTTTTTTCTTTCCATGTACTTCCAGAAACAATTCAAGAGTTCTACTTTGTAGTGGGTACCCACATGTGCACACAAGCCAACATTATGTTCTAATAAAAAAACCAATATACATAATGAAGAAAAACACTGGTTATATGCAAGCTATATATATCTAGAATTGATATCATCATGTTAAATGAAATCAGTTAATCCCACAAAATTTATTTAATGGAAAAGAATTCTGGCTACGATCCAACCAATGAGCTTTAATATACCTTGCTTTTATGGGGTAGTTCTGCGAAATGTCTTTCATTAATTTTATGGCGTCATAAACTGGAGTGGACATTATTTGAGAAGCTGCTTGAAAACTAAGATCTAGAAGGGAAAAAATAACCATTAAGGAATCTAGTACAACGTCAGACTTTTAAAAGACATCCGTGTAATTTAAATAATTTACTTAATTCTCCTTCCGATATATTTGTATTTTAATGTGTTAACACTCTTATCTAGCATTTTCTAAAAGTTGTAAATGAAAAGCTATCATCATGTTCACTTATGTAAGCTTTACACTTTTATGAAAGAGTAATTATCATTTAATACCTATTATTTGTTTTCTGCAAATTACAGTGTAACTTTAAAAGAAAAATATATAGAAAGAAATGCTGACAAAAAGCTCCTTTTTCTCTACTTAGATTAAAAAAAACGTGGCAAAAAGCTTTGATTGTCAGACTAACAAAGAAGAGGGGAAAAAAGAGCTTTAAGGAGTCAATTCTCCAAAGAACTTTAAGAAAGACTGAAAGTATTTAACTCAATAAATGAGAAGCACTCACTTTCTCTTTCAACATTGTTTTACCAATTATGCTAAAATAAAAGTAAAATCCTAAGCTTAGAATGTATTATTTTACCTGAAATAACAGTTCTATGGAAAGAAAAATATGTGTGGCTAACTATAGTCAGTCTTAAATATGTCAAAAGCAATAATCCTTAGTCTTATTATCTCGTTAAGAGTCTGAAAAGATTCTGAAACTTAATTCTTCCATAACATATTAGTGAAGCATACTGTTTCTCTTTAATATTTCACTAGAGGTGGAATTCTAATTTATCAAATAAGTGTTCCACAAAATAGTCCATGCAGTTAAGACACTAATTGTTCAGAATCAGAAAGAGCAAGGACAAACAACAGTTTAACATAACAAAACTATTTTTGTTTCCATATTCTCAGTGTGAAGCACCCTATCAGTCTGAAGTCAAAGTCTAGAAAAACATACTCTTAGCGTGCCTCTCACTGGATGGCAGAGTCTAACAGACCAGGGTTCAAATTTCAGCTCCATCACTTACTGGCTGAATAATTTTAACCAGAGTTTCCTCAACCGACCGCAGTATGTTTACAGCACCCAGTACTTCAGTTTCACTATCAGTGGTCAGTAATATCCCGATGGCCACACACAATGGACATTTATCAGTCCTTACTTAGCAGGATCCTTCTGCAATAGGACCACTTCTTATAAAGAAAGAGTACTAATTGCTTTGTTTCTTAAAAGTCATTTTTCCTAGCTTCTATAACGCAGTACTCACTTTTCCATTTATCACCATGTCTTCTTTACGGGCTCTACATTCTACACGTGGATAAGCCTCAGGGCACTTTCCCTGCTGCACTGATTTTGTCACTCTATATTCTCAATCAGCAGCCCACCATCCTTTTTAAAATCCCTACACTGAGATTTCTCCATTTTTAGAATCCTCTCCTTTTAGCTTAAGGACAGTATGTATATTCAATCCACTACTAGACTGTATAATCTGGATATCTCACAATCACTTTAAATCAATCTTTCCAACACTGGTCTCATTATTTCTGGGTCCCACATTCAACCCCAAAACCTATTTAAATGTTTTACATTGTCTACTCAGTCTCAAAGCTGAAAATCTTGGAGTCGTCTTTTATCTCCTAAATATTTTCCAAATTCAAGTGTTCCTTTTATGCCCTCTACTACAGCCATAGTTTAAACTCGCATTTACACTATTTCAATGATGTCCTAACTGGATTTCCTGTTTCCACTTAATTCAAATACATTTTACACAGACACTAAGGTGGTTAAAGCTGACTACGCATGTCCTCTGCTTAAAAGCTCAAAAGCACCCCATCATTTACAATTTTCTAAACTATGCAGGGGTCCCTTGGAGGGCATTCTGAAGGACGCTTAAATAGAAGAAAATTATAATACAGGACAAAAAAAATGCTAAGAAAGAGATATAAACAAGGATTTAAAAAAGACTTATGGATACTGGCAAGATGGTGTCTAAAATGGATGGATTTGGAAGTATTATGCTGTTATCTTGAAAAGCTTGAAAAGAAGTCAAGCCAGAGGGAGTCTGATAGATTGAAAATAAATCAGCTCACAAAACTCAGTGATCCCAATGAAGGTGAAGATCAAGATTAGTGGGAGTGAAGAGGTGGGAACACTAACCGTCTAAGAGCTGTTGTCAAGCTAAAATACCAGAGTTTTAGATTTTAGAGTTGGACAAATTTTGATTGATTACAAAGCCGAAAGTATACTCAGGTAAAGGGGTGACTGAAATGAAATAGGGAATAAGGTTCTGGGGGAGGTGAAAAGGTCAATGACTTACAAAGCTTGAGTCTACATGGTCTCTGATGTACCATATACAGGATGACACACATGAAGTGCATGAGTTGCAGACTCCTTGATGAATGTGAGAGAATAATCTGTCAGCTGAAAAGGGACAGTGACGAGGAACGATAGAGGATGGTATAGTTAGATGGCACAAAAATCACAGAAGAAATAGGAATGCCAGGGAAGAGGTAACAGAAGGAGGAGGCCAATGACAAACGTCACTGCAAACTAAACCAAACATGCCCATTCCAAAGAAAGGTGATCCAACAGAATGCAGAAATTACCAAACAACAATTAATATGAGATCCAAGTAAAATTTTGCTGAAGATCATTCAAAAACCGTTCCAGCAGTATATCAACAGTGAACTGCCAGAAATTCAAGCTGGATTCAGAAGAGGATGTGGAACAAGGGATAGCACTGTTGATATCAGATGGATCTTGGCTGAAAGCAAAGAATACCAGAAAGATGATTCCCTGTGTTTTATTGACTATGCAAAGGCATCTGACTGTGTGGATCGTAACAAATTGTGGATAACACTGCGAAGAATGTAATTCCAGAGCACTTAATTGTGCTCATGCAGAACCTGTAGATAGACCCAGAGGCAGTTGTTCGAACAGAACAAGGGGATACTGCAGGGTTTAAAGTCAGGAAAGGTGTGTGTCAGGGTTGTAGCCTTTCAACATACTTATACAATCCGTATGGTGACCTAATAATTGGAGAAGATGGACTATATGAAGAAGAACGGGGCATCATGATTGGAGGAAGACTCATTAACAACCTGTGATATGCAGATGACACAACCTTGTTTTCTGAAAGTGAAGAGGACTTAAAAGCACTTACTGATGGAAGATCAAAGACTACAGCCTTCAGTATGTATTACACCTTAACATAAAGAAAACAAAAATCCTCACAACTGGACCAATAAGCAACATCATGATAAACAGAGAAAAGATTGAAGTTGTCAAGGATTTCATTTTACTTGGATTCATAATCAATACCCATGAAAGCAGTAGTCAAGAAATCAAAAGATGTATTGCATTGGGCAAAACTGCTGCAAAAGACTTCTTTAAAGTATTAAAAAGCAAAGATGTCACCTTGAGCACTAAGGTGTGCTGACCCAAGCCATGGTGTTTTCAATCGTCTCATATGCACATGAAAGTTGGACAATGAATAAGGAAAATCAAAGCAAGAATTGATGCCTTTGAATTATGGTGTTGGTGAAGAATACTGAATATACCTTGGACTTCCAGAGGAGAAAACAAATCAGTATTGGAAGAAGTACAGCCAGAATGCTCCTTAGAAGCGAGGATGACAAGACCCTGTCTCACATACTTTGGGCATATTATCAGAAGGGATCAGTCTCTGGAGAAGGACACAATGCTTGGTAAAGTAAAGGGTCAGTGAAGAAGAGGAAGACCCTCAGTGAAAGTGACTGATGCAGTGGCTGCAACAATGGGCTCAAACACAGCAATGGCTGTGAAGATTATGTAGGACTGGGCATTGCTTCGTTCTTTTGTAGGTAGGGTCGCTGTAAGTCAGAACCCACTAGATGGCATCTAACAACAGTAACAACAATCAGATCAAAAAATGAGTAAGACTGACCCAAGGCCTATTTTCTTTTCCAAGGTCATTCTAATCACCTCTTCAGTGGATTGTTAATACTCTGGCTTCTCTGGGAATTGTATTAACACCACTATGAACAGCGGGATCATACTGAATGTTTCTATTTGCCAATTTACAGCAAACATTGTAACCAAATTTCATGAAGTTCTCACTTCAACCTAAGAAGTTTCTGCCACAACAAACAGTGGGTTTGCCTTGCAGTTAAAGGGAACAGACAAAACCAAACCCTCTAGAAATAAAAATATACATATTATAAAATAAAAATTCAACACACACACACAAAAATTAAATCCAAACAGATTTTATGTTTGTGGGGAACATAAGACTAACTTACTAATCCTCAGAGGAAAGGATTTCAGGGAAAATGACGGTTTAAGGCATTGTGATGGTTAATCTTACTGTCAACTTGGCTAGCTATGATTCTCAGTGGTTTGGTAGATAGTGGACTGATTTTTCTTCAGTAATGCAATGTATGTAATGTAATCACCTCCATGATGAGATCTGATATAATGTAATCATCTCCGTGATGAGATCTGCTATGAGCAGCCAATCAGTTGAAAAGCGTGTTTCCTTGGGGGTGTGGCCTGCCTCCAGTATACAAAGGGATGTTCCAGCAAGGCTCAGTCTCACTGTGCATCCTGCATTGGATCTGTCATCATCTGACCTCTGCTTTTGCTCCTCTAGAGAGCCCAGCCTAAGACAGGCAGGGAGGTGATTCAGAGGGGTATAAATGTAAGAGAACTTGTAAATATTTATCTGTTTATACCCTAACACCTTAATTAGAAGCGCCTTTACAAATGTAGCAGGGGAGTCTGTTTAAAATGGACTAAAAATTCCAGGGGACATTCCATCTGGATTCTTGGCTCACTCCTCTCCTCCTCCCTCCCTCATTTATTTATTTTCTCTTCACCTGGGCTTTTAATCTCCTTAGTGGGATGTGCCTGAAGTTTGTTTGCTCCTCTCTACCTTAACCAAATTTCCTGTACCCTAGGGCTCGTCCCTATCTGGCTGAATATGACTAGTATTCCTTTCCCCTTCTAATAATATCTCTGGGTAAGAGCTCTAAACTACTTTACTTAAAATACTTGTCAGTTCAGCATTTCCAGTTTAATTCCTCATTAATGGTGTTACTGCATTTATTCCCTTCATCCTTCATAAACAGTTACTGAGTTCCTACTTTATGGTAGGTACTATGTTAAAACCTAGAAATACCTGGATAGATAGCAAACAAGCTCTACCTTCAAAGGACTCAAAATCTGCTTGGGGAGACAGATAAAATCAGGATTAGTGTATGAGACGGATGCCATAACAGGGATATACAAATGTTATGGCAGCACAGAGAAAAGAACCTGTCATGCTGACAGAGTGTTACAGAAGTTTCCATGAAGAGGATATGTTTCAGCTGAGCCTTAATGGGTAAAGAATCTCCCCCCAAAAGATGTGTGCGTGTAAATGTGCTTGGGGAAGTCGTAGGCTTCCATTCAGGGGGAATCTCCTCAGCGAGGCCTTCCCTGAACCCCTATTTAATTTAGCTTCTATGATATCCTCAATCATAACACTCTTCTTATTTTCTCTCTAGCACTTAGCAAAATCCATAATAATTTAATTCCAACATTCCTTTCTTGTTTACTGTCTTACTTACTAGAATTTAAGTTATAAAAGGGAAGAAATTTGTCAGACTTGCTCATCATTGTATCCTGATGGTCAAACACAGTAGGTTTTAATATTTGCTGAATAAATTAATGAATAACCAAATATATGAGCAAATGACCCTATGTAAAGTTATGGAGAAAGGAGATGGCATATTTGTCAAACTGACAGGAGGATGCATACAGAAGAGTTGACGGTATATGAGCCTGGAAGAGAAGGTAAAAGATTAGAGAGGAGCTTGGTGTACCTGCTAAGGAGACAGACTTAATATGTCTAACAGGCACCAGTGAAATCAGTCCTTTAGTCAGTACTGATACAAACAACTTGGCCAGCTAGGTAAGCAACCTTCTTTTCTATACAAGATGCTCCTGATGTGTCTGCTTTGGGAAAACAAGGTGGCTTTCTTGGATGAGGACCAGGCTGGATATTTTCTGTTTGCCCCCAGATCCACTCTGCTCAACCCTAGGCTGGCTCCAAGAGATTGACCTATTTATGATCTACATCAACAGGCTCTCGTACCCTCTCACTTCTGGTTGGATTCAGCCAATGGAAGTCACTGGCAAGAGATCACCAAGTAGGAGAAGATTAAGGATTAGATAGTTACTACCCAGCTCCCTATTAGCAGTCCTCTGTATACACTCTCTCCAGGTTTTGGTAATCATTCCTTCCCAGTGCCCCTTCAAGATTAGGGGCAGTAAAAGTTTATAGTTGCTAGTCCTGGATTCACACAAACCATTTCTTGTTGGTTTACTTGAACCCTGCCCATGGCTTTGTAAACAGTCTCTTTATTAAGCTTCTTTAGTTTTTGTGTGCCACCTTTTTCTTGTGGGGGCGCTGAGTAATATAAGGCCACTATTCGATTAGGGGTTTAAGTGATCAATTCTGGCTGAACTTATCAAAGATAAGGTCAGGTTTTCATTTTAGAAAGATCATTCTAATTTATCAGTGTGGAGAATGGATATGAGCATGCTGCATCAGTTTAGTGCTATTGGGATGCTATAACGAAAGGAAGGGCAAACGCGATGTCTAGTGGAAACAAACAAGACAACAAATAAGGAAGTGTACATCACAGTGTCCTGGGGTGAACAGATTTATATATTCAGAGAAGTAGATTCTTCACAGTTAATTTATCACTATGTTCTTAAACATCTCATTCTGCTGAATGATTTTCTGTAAATGAAGGATACAGTGATTAGTTGATACGACATGCATATTAGGTAGGTAAAGTATACCAAAAGTCAGAGAACCCTAATAGACGTGGTCCTGCATATTACGCTGTAATTTAAAAATATGTTATCTCAAAGATTTGTTAAGTATATATAAAGCTCACTTATGTATATAATGGTACAGTATAGAGAACATAACTTGGATCCAAAAGCCTTCACTTAATAGTCATGTGGTAACTGGCACATCAAACCACTAAATTTCACTTTTCTTATCTCTAAAAGAAGCTTACTGTAAAGGTCAAAAAATCTTTTATGTGGAAGGACCCTATAAACTATAATCCCGATGAAATATACAATATTATTATTTGTAGGCGTCTTTGAGTGGTGCAAACGGTTAAGCACTCAACTACAAAGTGAAAAGCTGGTGGTCTGAATGCACCCAGAGGTACCTCAACAGAAAGGCCTAGCAATCTGCTTCCAAAAGGTCACGGCCTTGAAAATCCATACTATTGAGTACAGTTTTACTCTGCATATATGGGGTCACCATGAGTCAGAATAGACTCGATGGCAACTGTTTTTTGTTTTTTTAGGACTAGGGGTGCTGTGGAAAAGTGGGGAGTGGCTGCTAACAGGTACAGAGTTTCTTTCTAGGGTGATGAAAACAGTCTAACCCTGACTATGGTAACAGGTGTAGAACAATTAAAAGTGTACCACTGAATGGTATACTTTAAATGAGTGAATTGTTTCCTATGTGAATTACATCTAATAAAAAAAAAGTTGAGAGGCGTGGTCAACATGGCAGAGTAGTTAGACGCTTTCTATATTCCTCTTACTACAAAGACCTAGAAAAACAAGTGATTTGATTCTATGTGAATATCTGGCAGCCCTGAACAAAGTAAGTTAAGAAATCCCTCTGAGTGATATGGAAGAGGGAGACCGTTTGGAAGAGGTGAGGAGGGCCAGAGCCATGGTGGCGAAACTGCAGCGCCACAGCCATGCTGATCCGCAGTGAAGCAGGCAAACAGCCGTGCTGTGTGTGCACTCAGGAAGCACTTTCCACATCGACAGAGACCCGGCAGCAGACATTCTGCTTGGACACTCCAAACCAGTGAAGAGCAGCTCCCAAGAGGCTAGGATAAGTACATGCGTGCACCCTTTTGCGGGGATTTAAAAAAAAAAAAGCCCATTAGGGAAAAATCTCTCTCCCTTTTACCTCCTCCCTCCGCGCTCTGCGCCGGGACTCCGCTGGGCCAGAAGTAGATCCCAAAATGCACCCTGAACCATTCTCCTGGCCTTCGAGAGGAAACAAATAAGCTGCTGGCTCCCCTAGGCCAGGAACACAGGGTCGGCACAGCTCCTTTACTGTGCACAGGTACCATGGGTCTGCAGACTCTGAGTGCCTTACACCCCTGTATAGACTTGTGGGGACCCATCTCAACAGTGTTAGTCCTCACTGCCACAGTACAACAGGGCAAACATCTGAAATTTAACTTCAGCTGCTTCAGCTGTGAACTGGCAGATTTGTGACTCTTGAAACAGCGCTGCCCCTTAAGCAGGCACTTTTATCGATCTACAGCAGGGGCTTGAGGACTGGTGGTACCACCTAAACCACCTACTCACCTGCTACAAGAGTCCAAGAAATGTGGTGCCCTCGAGCCTTTACAGCCAACGGAGTGGGGTGGTCATAGTCCAGCTGCAAAAGTCACCTCCTACTCACCCTAGAGAATAGGGACACGCTTTCCTTTCAGACTCCTGGGGCAGCCGTCAGCCCCCTGCATGGCTCAGCGCGTGATCCCCTACCACAGCCAGAGTCCAGTGCCTGCACCAATCACCCATGCGTCTCTAGGACTGGGGGTGAGAGCCTGCATCACACACTTGGTGACCAACTGCCTGAACATCCGAGCTGATCCCATATAGGAAAATTTAACGGACTCCTGTGTGCACATACTTAGTTACAGAACTAACTACCTGCTGACAGGATGTTAAGAGATCAAAAGGTGTCAAAAATCAAACTAGTCACACAAGCAACCTATTTGGGCATATCAAAACAAAACAAAATAAGAAGCTAGGTCTCACTAAGCAAATACAAAGTAAAATTATAATAAATTATCGATGGCTCGGAGACAACAGTCAATATCAAGTCACATAAAGAGGCAGTCCATGATGACTTCAGCAAGCTCCCAAAATAAAGAATAAATTCTCTGGAGGAAGAGAACCTCTTGGAATTACCAGAGGCAGACTACAAAAGATTAATATACAGAACTCCTCTAGAAAGAAGAAAGGAAATTTTACAGAAGCAGAAACATGCAGGGAACATATGGACACAGTAGTAGTGGAACTTAAAAAAGTTATTCAAGAACATAATGACAAATTTAATAGGCTGCAAGAATCCACAGAGAGACAGCAATCAGAAATCCAGAAGATTAACAATAAAATCTCAGAATTAGACAACTCAATAGAAAGTCATAGGACCAGAATTGAGGCAGCAGAAGTTAGAATTAGTGACATTGAAGATAAAGCTCTTGACGCCAACTTATTTGAGGAAAAATCAGATAAAAGAATTAAAAGGAATAAAGAAACTCTAAGAGTCATGTGGGACTCTATCAAGAGAAATAACCTATGAGTGACTGGAGTACCAGAACAGGGGGGATAACAGAAAATACAGAGAAAACTGCTGAAGATTTGCTGACAGAAAACTTCCCTGATATCATGACAGATGAGAAGATATCCATCCAAGATGTTCATCGAACCCCACATAAGGTAGATCCCAAAATAAACTCACCAAGACATATTATAATCAAACTTACAAAAACCAAAGATAAAGAGAATTTTAAGAGCGGCTAGGGATAAAAGAAAAGTCATCTACAAAGGAGAGTCAATTAGAATAAGCTCGGACTACTCAGCAGAAACCATGCAGGCTAGAAGGCAATGGGAGGACATATTTAAAACCTTGAAGGAAAATAATTGTCAGCCAAGAATTATATATCCAGCAAAACTGTCTCTCAAATATG
>NW_004443949.1:1136997-1181286 GCF_000243295.1 Trichechus manatus latirostris | reverse complement strand
TGGCATAACAAAGCTTATTAAGAAAATGTTCTGCATCCTACTTTGGTGAGTGGCGTCTTGGGTCTTAAAAGCTTGCAAGCAGCCATCTAAGACACATCAGTTGTTCCCAACCACTTGGAGTAAAGGAGAACGAAGAACACCAAAGACACAAGGAAAGTATTGGCCCAAGAGACAGAATGGGCCACATAAACCAGAGACTTCATCAGCCTGAGACCAGAAGAACTAGACGCTGCCCGGCTACCACCAATGAACGTCCTGACAGGGAACACAACAGAGGGTCACTGATAGAGCAGTAGAACGATGGGATGTAGAACTCAAATTCTAGTAAGAAGACCAGACTTAATGGTCTAAGACTGGAGGCGCCCTGGAAAGCATGGCCCCTGGTCTCTCTATCACCCCAAAACTAAAACAATTTCCGAGGCCAACTCTTCAGACAGGGATTGGACTGGACTGTGGGACATAATGTGCCTCTTAGTCAACTAGATGCAAGAGACCAAAGGGGCGGCTTCTGTCCAGAGGTGAGATGGGAAGGCAGATAAGTTTAGGAGCTGGTTGAATGGACATAGGGAATCAGCGGCGGAAAGGAGGAGTGTGCTGTCACAGAACGGGGTGAGCAATTAGGGTCACATAACAATGTATGAAAAAAAAATTCTGTATGGGGGGAAAAAAGTTGAGAGGTGATAAAAGGTACAGTTTGTGAAGAAAAATGACATGTCTTCATGACTTACTAAATCACTAGAAATCATAAGAGAAAATCACTAATAAAAAAGGATTTATAATTCAATTTCAAACTAAATTTTGGTCACAGAATATCTGCTAGAGGTTGTCAATCTAAAAGCTCATCTAAGTTTGTAACTGCAGGTCCTCCCATTTGAAAAATATATCAGTGAAGCATACACTGGTCTAATAAGATCAATACTTAAGAGAGAAGAGAACTTAAGATTTAGTTCTTTCTGATTTCTCCCAAGCTGACAGTAAGGATTTTTAATCAATGTTACAGATTCTGTGAAATGTGATTTAATATTTGTGACTAACCTATAAGGTGCATCAGTGTATACTTTTAAAACAATTAAGATAATGGAGCCCCTGGGTGGTGCAAACATCCGGCTGCTAACTGAAAGGTTGGAGGTTTGAGTCCACCCAGGGGCATCTTGGAAAAAAGGTGTGGAGATCTACTTCTGAAAAATCAGCCACTGAAAACTCTAATGGAGCAGAGTTCTACTCTGACACACATGGGGTTACTATGAGTCAGAATCAAAATGACAGTAACTGGTTTTTAAGTAAGATAATACCAAATAACTGCACTTCAGATAACTTTAGATTTCACAAACATAAAAATATGATTTCCTTAATGAATGACCTTTCAATTAAATTTGTATTCTGATAAAAATTAATGTAATAATTAATATTATTTTTTTTAGTAATTATTATTTTCTAAAGAACAATTTAGTTATATAAAAGCTTATTTAACAAAACAGAGATCAGTTACCAAACACTTTCAAGGTAGTTCAAAATACTATACCTTGTAGTTCCCAGACTTTCAAAGGCATCATTTCTTTGCTACTCTCAATCAAGTATTTTTGGAATGCTGTCAGATTCTCTGTAAGATCTGAATGTATTTCCCTGCAATGAGAATATTAAGTAACATTGTCATCAACTATCACAAATCATTATTCAAGCAGTATGTTTTTCAAATTAATTCTTCCAAATAATTAAAAACAAACTGTTTATCACTAAGATAAAAATAAATTGTGATTCATCTACTTCATCCACAGTCCTTAAAAACGAGGGAGCTCCATGTGTGTACTTTTCCAGTGTGTAAAACAAAACGAAGTCTGTTGTTGTTAGGTGCTGTCGAGTCGGTTCTGACTCATAGCGACCCCATGCACAACAGAATGAAACACTGCCCAGTCCTGCGCCATCCTCACAATCGTTGTTATGCTTGAGCCCACTGTTGCAGCCACTGTGTCAATCCATCATGCTAAGGGTCTTCCTCTTTTTCGCTGACCCTCTACTTTACCAAGCATGATGTCTTTCTCCAGGAATTGATCCCTCCTGACAACATGTCCAAAGTATGTGAGATGCAGTCTGGCCGTCCTTGCTTCCAAGGAGCATTCTGGTTGTACTTCTTCCACAGATTGACTAGGTATGGTGAAAGGATACAACCCTGATGCATACCTTTCCTGACTTTAAACCACTCAGTATTCCCTTGTTCTGAAAAACAAAGTCTAGAGGGATACAGTCTTGTTAACATGTTTGCATTACTCGTAAGGAATGCAAGGGTGAAGGCATAAATACTTGTTTTTTATGTTATATATTTTTTTAACATTTTATAAATTACAAGCATTACTTTTGTAATTTAAAATAAAAACTATTTAATACAGAAAGATATTAATGCTTCTTATCAACCTTACAATTCACTATTTCAAAAAGTTCCCATCTTGACACTTAAAAAAACAGGAATAAGATAATTCTGCCTAATATTAAACACATGAGCCTTGGTGGCGCAGCATTTAAGAGCTTGGCTGCTAACAAAAGGCTGGCAATTTGAATCCACCAGCTGCTCCTTGGAAACCCTATGGACAGTTCTACTCTGTCCTATAGGGTCGCTATGAGTTGGAATTGACTCGATGGCAATGGGTTTGGTTTTTCTGGTTTTGGTAATATTGGAATAAAAGATCAAAAACTCATTTTATTCTGTGAAGAGTTAAAGATATTAATAAAAACATTTCTTTTCTCCTAATTTTTGCCATTATGGGGGAATCACAAACTTTCCCTTCTTGTAAATTAGGTAAAGTGCACATAAAACTACAGCCATGTCCACTGAGAAGTATTTAGAGAGCAGGCACCATCCCATTCCTTGTCTTCTATCATCCTGTCAGAAAAAGGGGCACAATTTTAATTTTTGAAAGGTTACTTACATGTGTATAAGAAATTAAGCTCAGATTTTAAAAGGTTTTCAATAGACAATCTATGGCACAGAAATTTAGGGAAGTATTGTCTTTTCTTTTCAGCCATAAAAATAATTTTGATTTCTTCATACTAAAGATTGAATATTATTCATGATTTTTATAACTCTTATTTCTTTTATTCATGTTTAACAAACACTTATATAACGTTTACTATGTACCACGAATGGTTCTAAGCACTTTATAAATAGCTAATTTAATCTCCATAATTCCCATAATAACCTAGTAAATAGATACTATTAGTAGCCCCATTTTACATATGAGGAAACTGAGGTACAGAGAGATTAAAGAAATTAATTGCTCAAGATCACAAAACTAGTAAATGGAAGAATCAGGATAGCAACCCAGACAATCTGACTCCACAGTATGAACTACACTGTGCTGCATCAGTTGGTGTTAATGTTATGATAGTAAAATACATGTCTATTATGATAGTAAAATAGGCGTCTAATCAATTTTAAAACTGATTAAACACAACAGCATACATAAACAGGCCCATTAATAAACTATTAAAGGGGTATATCCATACAATGGAATATTATTCAGCACTTAAAAGGAATGTATTACTGATGCATCCTATAACACGAGTGAACCTTCGAAACACTATGCTAAGTGAAAGAAGCCAGTCACAAAATGCCACATATATTGTATGATTCCATTTATATGAAATAAAATTAAGCAAATTCACAGTGACAGGAATTAGCTGAGTTGTTGTCAGGAGCTGGGATGCAACAGGAATGGGGAGTGACTGCTAACAGATATGGGATTTCTTTCAGGAGTGATAAATCTATTCTGGAATTAGATACTGGTGATGGAGGCAAATCCTTGTGAATATACTAAAAAACAATGAATTGTACACTTTAAAAAGGTGAATTTTATAATAGGTGAATTATATCTCAATAAAGCTGTTATTTAAAAAATATATATTACCAATAAACTTTTTAAGATAAAAAATAAAAGTGATAGTACATACATGAGTCGCTAACATTTTTAAATTAATTGAAAAATTAAAATTGGATCAATTAACATAAATGATGTACAAAATTAAAGCTAATTTTATTATTTATCCTCTTCAATAAAAAAAAAACTTCCTAAACAAATATTCATCATACACTTTATTATTTACCTAACTTTTAAATTAGAATATTAAAATGAACTTAAGCAAAACAATTTACTACTGTGAAGTATGGACAATTTTAATTCATACAGTGATAGCACCATACGGTATGAATGAATAATATGGTTAAAAAAAAACTACAAGGCTACTAAATATTTGGTAATTTATTTGTTGGTTTATGCTTGTCATTTCATGTTTTCAAGGTTTAGCAAATTCTTTTAATATTCAGCCTTTATTTGTGGTACAAATAATTTGGTCTGCATAAAAGGAGAGCGAGCCATGTATTTAACCGACCCAATATAGCCTTCCAAGGTCTCAATTAATATTTTTGTAGTTATCCCAGGGATCTGAGTATTAGAAGTCGAATCCTAATGCTCAACTTAATAAACAAAAGAGTTTTAACTAATGAATAAACTTCCAGTTTTTAAGATTAAGAAATAAAAGTAAGCTTTAACAGTAGATAATTCAACATATGGAAAGGGTTCAAAAGTTTTAACTTGTAAAAAGCTGTTACAAATTAATAAAGAAAAGATGAGCGAAACAAGAAAAAATGAGCAAAGGCTAGGAATAGGCAATTTATCCAAGAATAAACTCAAAGACCAATAAACATATGAAAACAAGTTTAACTTTGCTATTAATAAACTTCTAATATTTGACTGTTTTTGAATAAAAATTACAATATAGTTCAGTCTGTTAAAATAAACGCAGAGTTGTTAAAAATCAAATATCATTTTCACCTACTAAGTTAACTAAAGATTTACACAGTAATGTCAGTGGTTAATAAAGTTCTGGGAAGTAGACCCACATACTGGGATGACTGTATGTATTAGTACAATTTCATGGGCAGAAATTTGGAAATATGTATAAAAAATTTTAAGAAGTACACATGCTTTTATTTAGTTATTTTTATCAGGAATTTGTATTAAAAATCAGAGATATACCCAAATTTGTGCACAAAAATACTGAAGGAAAAAGTAAGGAAATAATCTAAAGTCCTATTCTATGGGATTGTTTCAGTAAGTAATGGCACATCCCACAGGATATGAAAATAGAAGTTGAACAACATGGTTTGACTCTGCAAAATGTCATGGATGCATTTATTTGTTGCTATAAAAATATGTACAGAAAGACTGGAAAGACCTATGCTAAAACAGTAGTAATCGTTCTCTCTCAGTTGTGGATATTAGTGGCGGTTATTTTACAATTCCCACCACGCATCTGTCCATTTGTAGTACTGTGGTAGCTTTCATGTTCCTATGATGCAGGAAGCTATGTCACCAGTCTTTCAAATACCAGTAGGGCTACCCCCAGTGGACAGGTTTTTGTGGAGCTTCCAGACTAAGACAGACTAGGAAAAAAGGTCTGGTGATCAATTTCTGAAAATCAACCGATGAAAATCCTAGGCATCACAACAGAATACTGTCTGATATAGTGCTAGAAGGCACACAGAATACACGCTGCTACAATAGACTCAAGCATACCAACGATCCTGAAGATGGTGCAAGACTGGCAACATTTCATTCTATTATACTTGGGGTCACCATGAGTCAGAGTTGACTTGACGGCAACTAACAACAAAAACATTGTACAATTTTGTGGTTTTTTGCTCCCCAAAGTTTCTGACATTAATTGTGTTACTTCTGTAATACAAAATCTCTCTACATAAAAAAGAAATGTGAAACATCTATCGACACAGCATACTGAATTAATTCCTTTAAACCAAACTTGAGTATATACCCATTTTATTTGTATTCAGACTTACTTTAGTTTCTCAAAGAGAAATCCTTGAACTTCACTTGCTTCAGTCGCATCTTCTACAGCAGTATTATTCACAGCTATATTTTGAAAAACACAAAAAAGAAATATTTCCAGGCCGGAAAAGGATTATGTAATCAAGAATTAGAAGACCTCAAATTAATTCCGTTTGTTTCACCTTTTCTTTGCTGGACCAGTTAATGACACGTACATGTGCACATGCTTGTAACTCCTGAGCGAGCTCTCTCTTTTTAATCAGGCTTGGATGGATTATTAAATATTTAATCACCCTGATTAACAGTTCATCGATTTTTTTCATCATCAAGTTCTACCTTATAACTAGAAATGTTAAGTGCAAGTTCCTGGGAGAAATCCTGGGTTTACCAATCCAGCCAGGCTGAAGAACCCAATCCCTGACAAATATGAGCTCCTGCATATTTTGATACCTGTAAGCAAGGAGTCTTACAGGTGCCTATAGAAATAAATCAAAACTTATGACTTCAAAAAATAACAACATAATGTTTTACAGTCATTTCTCTTCTCTTCTCCTTTACTTACCAAATAATTATAATATACAGTGTGGTAAATCACGTATGTGAAGGGCGCTTTGGTATTTTAAGAACCTGTGACTTCCCGCAGCATGGAGCTGCTCTCCGACTATCAGAGTGGCCCAGCTCATCAAGTACACTTCTCCTTTCTCTCTCTTCTGAAGGTCAGAATCTCTAGGGCTACAGCTAAAACCTGTGGGTTCTTTGATCCAGTCTTCCTTTTCCTCCTTTTTGTTCCCCGGGCAAACATCTACTGACTGCCTACTATGATGCCTGACACCTTGATCAAGATAGACACCAGGAAGGGAGACACAAAAGCACAGATCCCAGAGGCATAACAACGGGGGAGTGCAGACCACTGGGAGCTGGGGGGGCACTTGCCCCTGAGCCCAAGTCCAAGGGTGCACCAGACGAGGCGTGGAATGACATTCCGAGGCACCACAAATATGAAAGGTGCCTGACTAAGGCAGTCGGGCTACAGGTGGAAGGTACTTCTGCTGATTAGTCCCTGCTATCAACATCTATTCATCTTTAAATTGGGGGAGGGGTGCAACTTAGAGACTGTCCCTGGGCACTCATTACCGTTACCTTTCTTACACCAGTGACAGACCCTGCTTGGTGAAAAAAGACAGAGGCAAATAAATATGCATTTTTAATAGTGTGAAGAGCTTTTCTAAAAGTGGGTATAGGATTATACAGAAGACAAAAAAGGAAAAACGATCCTCTGAGAGAGCAGGAAGAATACCCTGTCATCTCAGAGGTACTGACTGATATATGAGTCTTAAAAGATGAGGTCCTGGATATAATGAAAGAGGTCAGAGCTGGGGAGGAGGGATTTCAGGCAGAAAGAATCGCATATGCTAAGGGATGAAAGCATTAGAGGTCATAATGCCTTGGCAGCGCATGCAGGCATTCAGAAGAGAGGAAATTTTTCAGTACAGTAGCTCAGTATTGCAGGACCATAGGGTACAAACAAGAGAAGGCTAAGGGGGGAGTGATAAGGCAGGAAGGGGGATACTGTGAAAAGCTTTGTTTGCTATGCTATAGGAATTTGAATTTATGATGTAGGTAAAAGGAACTACTAAAGGGCTTTAACCAGTGGAGTTACACAGTCAGATTTTCATCATAAGAAGTACATTTTGAAAGCACTGTGGAGATCAGATTGATTAATTGATGCTGAGAGCACTGAAGGCAAAGACCAGAGAAAAGGCCTGTTAGAAGCCCAACACATGTATGCACGTGAGAAAAATAGGAAATGAACTCATGGAGTGGCACTAAAATAGAGGGGGAAGGATATATTCCAAAGATATGTGAAAGGTTGATTTGAGAATTTACTGCATAATTGGTTAATACAGACAATACATACGTGAGCATCTGACTTTTTGAAGAAAATTTTACAAGTCTAAGGATAGTCAGAAAATGTTCTGTTACTATCATGACTATTAATTAAGATACTAAGTTACAAAACATTGTGAAGGTATATACAGGCTAGACAGAAATACACAAAATCTGGATATTATTGTTTTTACTATAGTTTTTCTGTAATTCTTTAACCAAAAGTATTTAAATTAGAGTAATACAGATCTTTATTTGAAGCACATCAGGTGCTAAGTCTGTGATCAAGGCAGGGCCTACATGAGCAGCTCTGAACAGAAAAAGTTGAAGCAGGTGCCAAATCTGAGTGCCTATTTAAGAATGAGGTAAATATTCTTTCTTAATCAAGAATCAGGTATAAATTAATTTCAGATTAACCAGATTACAAAAGACTTCCATAAGAATTGTGAAAAATTCTTAAGTTTATTTAGGTCTCCAGAGTCTATCTCAAGCTAGGATTTAGTTCATAGAACAACTATAGATGAAGACTGGTTTACAGATCACAACAAATTTAATCAATTTACCTCAGCTAAGTAAATTCACAGAATTCTACCATCCACCTTCAAAAAAAAAAAATCATCATTCTAATGTCATTATAAATAAATAATTCAGACAATTCCTAAGCTAATGTGTCACCAGTGGGTTATAGGTTTACTGAGCTAACTGATCCCCTTAGACCCCAAAGTGGCTGGGTGGAGTGCGGGCCAGTCTGAGCTCTTGGGCCTGTCAACTCCAGCCATAAGCATCGATTAGCCCAGTTTACATTTTGTAATATGTTGCTAATAATGCTTGGGAAACTATTAGGTCTAAGCAAAATAATATACTAACTCCTATTTTTGAGGATACAATAATATTAAACACAATGTATTTATTTTCATTTAAAATTAAATTCCAAACTAAGTAGGAAGACACCCACTCCTGTCTCCAACCTCAAATTAATGTACGTGGGATTAAATTCATTAGCGTTTGTAAAAAGAAAAGAACGTAAGTCTCCTAATTTTCATTCTACTCAAATTCAGACATAAAAAACTTACTTTTAACTTGGGTATCATCCAATGCTTTGTATTCTGTACTCTTAATCGCTAGCTCCACACCATAACCAGACAGGTACATTTTCCGTGAGCTCGGTTTCTGTTCAAAAACATTTATTTGATAAAATGAGAAAATACTGAGTTAAACATCTTGTTTTAAATTCAGTATGATTAGTATATTAGAACTTTAGAGGAAACTACTAAAGTTGTTCAATCAGTATGATATATTATTATTTGAGGGTACATTTATACTCTTCCTATGTATTCTATTAAGGAACCAGAATTTGGTTGATGACCACTTCTTTACTTCCCAAAAATTTTCTCGTGACTACTGACTGTTTTAATTACTCTACTATGATGAAAATATATCTGATCATTTTCTGTCATACCATGACAACGTTCCCAGTCTATCTCATGAGTTGTTAATTAACAGAAGATCCAATATAGTCAAGTTTCAACAAAACTGCACTCCTTTAGGGGATGGAGCTCCACAAGATTTGCCAAACTAGCAAATGTTATTCATTTGCTTGTTGTCTAGATGCAGGGCGACCAGAGTGTCATCAACAGCAGACAATGGACAGTAGAGGCAAAGGACACAAAAATTCAGTGCCTTGAACAAGGTAATTAAATTCTTCCTCATGTTTCTAAATGATTAAAATATACCAAAGGCTGCAAATTAGTATCTCTTCTGGCAGTAGGCTGCACTTGTCTAAAACTGATTTGTCTGAAGTAGTTATCATCAAAATTTTGGTACTCAATTTTCCCCTCTCTATGAAGAGCAAATATAAAATGTACTTCTAGAGATATACTGAATATATCATGGACTGCCAAAAGAACTAACAAATCTGTCTTGGAAGAAATACCACTACAATGCTCCTTAGAAGCAACGACAGTGAGACTATATCTCACATACTTTGGACATATTATCAGGAGGGATCAGTCCCTGGAGAAGGAAATCATGCTTGGTAAAGTTGAGGGTCAGCAAAAAAGAGGAAGACCCTCAACAAGATGGACTGACACAGAAACTGCAACAATGGGCTCAAGCGTAACAACAATTCTGAGGATTAGGCAGGACTGGGCAGTGTTTTGTTCTGTTGTGCACAGGGTCACTGTGAGTTGGAGCCGACCTGAGGGCACGTAACAACAACAATAACAACACCATAGCAATAAGTACTATGAAATCTTTAAAACAGACTAATGTGACAGAGTATGATGGCAGTGGGAGGCAGGAAGAGTGGGAGATAAGACAATAGGGTTCACCAGAAGCCTGAATGTGACAGTCAGTTGTGCAAAGTCTTATTCCATGCTTAGGACTTTGACTTAAGATTTACTATCAGTTTACCTAGTAAATCAGATTTCCCATCATGAAATACTTTCATTAAAAATAGTTATATTTGTAAGTCCTAGTTAATATTGTACACGTTATTACAATATGTTTTCATGTTTATCCAAGTTTTAAATCTGAGCCAGATATATTACAGAGGAAAGGGTTATAAATATTATTCCCCCTAGAACAGACAAAGAAACCCAATATGTTTTTCCATGTAAAATTCACCTGTTTAATAGTTGTGTTAAGTAAAAAAAACAAAAACAAGAAATAACTCTTCTGCTGAAACTTATTACATAAATCTAGTAATGAAATTATCGAAGTTATTTTTCTACAGCCAGAATAAACTTGGAAAAAATAAGCATGTACCTGAATATAATGTCGAAGAACATAGAGAATTTCTCCACTGCGAGCTTTTTCAGACAATACTTTGTGAAATTTACTAAAGATTCTGGTACCCATTTCTGCATAGAGAATAACCACTGGTAATTTCTCTTTTTTTGTAGGAAATTTATGATCACCTTTAAACAGGTAAGGTCTGGGCCTGAGATGAAAAGAAAATGCAAATTTTAAATGAATTGAAAGTTAACAAGATTTCAGAAATATACCATGATACTTTATAGTTTTTGTTTATCAAAAATTTATAGGATTATATACATAATCAGAGAAAAAGAATTTAAATTGCCTGTGGTGATTTTGTGCATGCACCTTCTACTAAACGATAGAAATTTTGTTACCCCAAAAATAAATCTTAAAAATCCTTTATTTTCCAGCAAGACTACCTTTAAATACTACTATATAATGGCAACATATTTTCAAGGAAATAAAAGTTGTTTTCCTCAACTGAAAGAATGTTATTTTTTTATTATAGCTTATACATCCTGAAAATGGCTTCCAAACACTTAAAAAACAGGCATTACTTTAGACAAAGAGTACAGTACTTGGTATGAACAACAACTCATTAAATTTTCAAAGACAATGTAATAGAAGCATCCTATGGTCTGGAACCATCATCATAAACGAAGACTTTAAGTGATACTTTCTTGTCAGGCACTCTGCTAGACTCAGGTCCTGGGGCGGCACAAACGGTTTGTGCTCGACTACTAATCTAAAGGTTGGAGGTTAAAACCCATCCAGGAGCAACATGGAAACAAGGCCTGGCAATCTGCTTCTGTAAAGACTACAGCCAAGAAAACCCTACGGAATAGTTGCACTATGTAACACATGCAGTCATCGTGAGTCAGAATCAACTGGATAGCATCGGGTTTGCTTTGGTGCTAGATTCTTTGTACTTATTAGCAAATTCTGTCTTCATAATTCCTTTAGATATTTACCATAATCTGCTTCAAGTTAAGGTTTCTAAGCCTCACAGAAGTTAAATATCTAGGACAAGAGCAAGTAAAAAAGCCAAAATTTCAACTTCCGTCTACGAAATAGCAAAGTCCATCTTTCCACCGGCATCATTTTAGCAATTTACACAGAAAATGACAATTAGGATAAGGGTGTTGAGAAATAACCTGTTATTTAATGAATTCAGCTCCCTGCATCCATTCAGTCATTTACTGCCTTTAAATAAAAAATACTGATGAAAAGAGAGAAAGAAAAAAAAAAGAGAGTGTGAATAACATCGCTGTAGCATGATGGTGAAAAGACTATAGGTTCTGAAATCAAGTAAAACCAGCTGAAAGGCAGGTAACAAGCCAATTTTTAAAAATTTCTAATATTGGAATTATTATACTCAGATTATAATACTAGCCTACTGTATTAAAAAAAACTAAAGGCAATGAATCAAAATTTTGAAAATTCACGAAAAATCTGGAAAATGTGAACAAGGAACTGGAAACTATAAAAATGTGAAATGGTAGATTTGGTAAAAGGAAAATACTTCTAGAGTTAAAAAGAAAAAGATTAGACATAGCTGAAGGGAGAACCAGTGAGCTGGAAGACAGTCCATAAGTACTGAAAATGCAGCACAGTGAAAGAAAAAGAAAATGCAGAGGGGATATAGAGGATACAGTGAGAAGGTTTATAAAACATTTTATTGTTGATCCACAAGAGAAAAATAAATAAAGGCAATACTCAAGGAGATAATGGCTGACAATGTATTAGGACTAATGAAAGATATCTATGTACAATTCAAATAGCCCAAGAAGTCTCAAGAATAATAATTAAAAGAAATCCACACCTAGATTATAGTGAAAATACAGAAAAACAAAGAGAAAAGCCTTAAAAGTAGCATGAAAGAGAAAAAGAATCTTGATCACCTTATAAAAAAAATGACAGATTTGCAGAGGAATTGCATAACAATATAAGTCAGAAGACAATAAAATGCCAATGCCAATGCCAATGATGAAGGAAAAAACAAACAGACCTACCAACCTGGAATTCGATACCCAATGGAATTTTTTTTCAAAAACAAAGGCGAAATTTTCATAATAAAATGGTCAAAAAATATAAGCAATATAAGGACAATTTTAGGTAAATAAAAACAGATTTAAAACACTAGAAGACTCATAACAAAGGAAATACAAGACAAATGAAAACTTATCTCAGAGGCAAGTCTAACATGCAAGAAAGAAGAGTAAAAGTAGTGCATATGTGGGTAATGATAAATGAATATTGATTATATAAAACAGTATTAAAAATGTCATGGGGGCATTAATATATATCCAATAAAATATATATAGTAAGAATAGCATGTGAATCACAAAATGGTAAGGGAAATTAAAAGATTTTAAGGTATTTGCAATGTTACTTTAAGTAAATGCCCATCAGAAATCTATATATACCTACAAAAGGCAAGTAAAAGAATGTTTAAAACAGCACTATTCATGATAGCTACAAACAGGAAACGACCCAAATATCCAACAGTAGACAAGCTATAATATGTTCAGAAAATGAAACACTATAAAGCAATGGAAATGAATAATTTCTAACAACTTGCACATAAAAAATAAAAGACTCTCACAAACATAATGCTGAGCAATTTAAGTCAGACATAAAAGAGTAAATAAACTATAATCCTATCTGTAAAAAATTAAAAAAAAAAAAGGCAAAACTAACCTAGGGTATAGGGAGTCAGGATAGCAATTACCCTCGGAGGGTAGTGGCTTGATGGGGAAACTGAGCAGGCTGCTGGGGTACTGATAATGCTCTAATTCTTCAATTGGGTACTGGGACACAAGGGTATGTGCAATTTCATTCAGTTGTACATTTAAGATTTTTGAATTTTCTTACATTTATGTTAAGCTTCAATAAAAAGTTTACATTTAGAAAACAAAATAGAAAACATACGCTCAAAACAGAGGATTAACAAAGCTGACAGTTGCTGTAAGATTGGGAACTAACAGAGATGTTAGTGGTCAAGCAATGCTGTCAGACATTGGAGGCTCTGGTGGAGAAATCTCACTGACAATTAACACATCTAACTGAAATACCAGAAAAGTCAACCTTTAGGAAGAAGGATCACACCCTAGACTAGGGTAAGGTCTAACATAGCCTAAACTCAGGATCTGTCAAGATCTGCAGGAAACGACACCTTGGAGGTTGAGTTACATCAAGTTACAGGGGCTGGTGAAATACATTGCATTGGACACATCCATTCTAAAGAGGCTTAAAACCAAAGCTATACAATTTCAAGGTGATTAGCCAATAACTAAACTTCCTACTAAAATAAAACTCAACACTCCTAAGAGCAAGATAACAGAATCTAGAGTCTCTATAACATATCATCAACAATGTCCAATACATAATAAAAAGTACTAGACATGTAAAAAACAGGAACATGTGACTGGTAGACAATAAAATAAGATTTCAACAGAAACCGACCCTATTACGGCCCAGACATTAGATGAAGCAAACACTTCAAAGCAACTACTATAAGTACGCTCAAAAAAAGAAAATACATTCTAACAATTAAAGGAAAAGTCTGGTCTTAGTGAGTCAGGAGATAAAATCTCAGCAAAGAAATGGAAAACATAAAAGATAATCAAACAGAAGTTCTAGAAGTGAAAACAGAATGATTTGAATGAAAAATTAACTAGAAGGGCTAGAGGCAGGAAATGGCAAAAAAGCTAACAAAGACAAACCAACAGAAGTTATGCACTCTGAAACAGAAAGACTGAGGAAAAAAATGAATGAGACTCAGGGATCTGAAAGACAGTCTCAAATGGAGTAAAATACATGTAACAAGAGACTCAGAAGTAGAAAGAAGAGAGAACAGAAAATATATTTGAAGAATGGCTAAAATTTCCCAAATTTGATTAAAACATAAAACAAACTTAGTGAAGGCAACCAGCATAAATGCAAAAAAAAACTAAAAATGAGGCAGATCATAACCAAACTACTGAAAATCAAACATAAAGAGAAATAAAAAGACATCTTCTAGTATACAGGGGAATAAAATGATAAGAATCACTATTTAGAAACAACAGATACCGCAAGAAAATGGAACAATACCTCTAAGCTAGAGATCAAGCGATGCTGGAAGAAAACCACCAAATCTCTATATCCCGCATATCCTCCAAAAGCTAGGGTTTTTCAAATAAATGAAAGCTAAATAAATTGTTATCAACAAGAAATGCTACAGGAACTTCTTCAGATTGAAGGGAAAAGATACCAAATGCAAACCTGGATCTACATGAAAGGAAGAACACCATAAATAATTAAGACATTGCTGTTGATGCCTTAACAAATCTTTACTTATCAAGTCAAACATATTCTTCTAAGTCATCTCCCAGATACTTTATTATTCTGCCATTCATATTGTGCTCTATAATCCACCTAAACTTCATTTTGGTGTATAATATATGTATGTATATATACATATATATTCTTTCCTATAAGAATATCCAGTACACCCAGCCTCATCTGTGTAAATATTACTCTTCTGCAATGCCACATTTGTCATAAATCAAAAGGTCTATGCCTGCTCTCTGTACTGTTCCACTGGTCAATTTGTGCCAATACAAAACAGTTTAAATAACTGTTGCAATGTCTTCATATCTAATACTGTACATGCTCTAGTTTTTTTCTTCTTCAAAATTGCCTAGACAATTCATGATACTTTGCTTTTCTACATACATTTTAAAAATAGCTTGTCAAATTTCACAGGCCTGAGGAATTTCAATTAGGCTTATACTGGATCTACAGATTCATTCTGGGAGAACTGTTATCATTATAATACTGCATTTTCTAATCCATGAACTGTTAGATTTATTATTTCCTTTTACATTTTGGGGGTTTCACTTATATTCTTCTAAGATATTAAGATGTATGCTTAGAACATTTTCAGCATTTCTTTTCTAATATATGCATCTAAGTGTAAAATGTTTTTCTAAGTACAGTATTAGCTGCATGTCATCAATTTTGATGTGACATTTTTACTGTCATTAAGTTCAATTCACAGTATTTTCTGGTATTTGTTAGGAGAAAATTCCCCATGAGTCTCTCATGTTTTTGCACAGCTTGTGAGGAAGGCAGGGACGGCTTTGTTCCAGACAATCTTTTTCAGGATGCTTGTACAGTGAACAAACAGCCTTGGAAGATAGAGCGTCTTCCTCTCAAGGAAAGAAGACTTGCTTACAGCGTTGGAAGATAAAAGTAATGCCTCACTCCAGAATTCACAGTACCTCTAAGTTCATCTTCTTTCTAGTCAACCCCTATTTGCACCCAGACCTTTATTCTGGAAGGGCCAAGTACAAGTGGGACAAGGAAATTTTCACAAAATTTACAAAGACTCATTACATCCTTCACCTTGGCCTGTGTGGGCCACTGTAGGAGGACATGGCCAGAAATGTACTCAATGAAGTGGTTATTATCTTCATGATCTAGGACCATGTCAATCCAACACAAGAATCCAGACTGAACCAAAATTAAATTTGCATTCCTGAGGTTCCCTTTTGACAGAACAACTACAATGAAGTCGTGCCAACCAGGAAGATCTGGAGTTACCGTTAGGGGAAAAAGATAATAACATCTAGCAATGATCTGTCCATTGAGGGGAGCAACATCTGCTTTTGGTTTTACATAGCTGGTGCTAGGCGGAACAGTAGCAGCCCAACAGATACCATCCGTTTTCAGTTTTTAACTTAGGTGAACATATCAATAACCTGACACAGGTATTTCGAGAAACCACCGTGAACTGAAGGCCCCACTGAGTCAGTGGCTTTACATCAGGTGGTGAGGTGGGGTAAAACGTTTGCCTCCAAGGGGTATCTGCCATTTTTCATGTAAACCTGAGATCACGCTGGGACCGGGTCTCCTGCGCTCTTGAGTCTTTCCATTTGACCAGAGAGACTTATTAGGCCCCTTCATCCTTGCTGGTCACTGACTCCTACTTGATCTATCCTAAAACAGAGACGTCAGGGGGTGAAGACCTCCACTGGGCAGGTGTTCAGTTTCAAAGCAGCTTAACAGATGTTCTTTTAAAAAAAAAAGAAAAAAGAAAAAGGGCATCTCACCGCTCAGTCAGGTATGTAGCTCTGTTTTACTGGAAAATAGCCTCTCTAGGAATTTAAGCAATTCAAGCAATCATTAAGTCTTCAAAGTTGTGATTTTCCTTTTTTCTCCTGGGATTCTATGCCATTTCTGCTGGACCACCTGTGAGTGGAGTACATGTGCCGGCCTCTGCATGGAAGAATCCCCTCTGGACTTCATGAGCATTTGTAACACTCACAGAATAAGCACATAAAATAGCAATAACCACTGATGCACTTAGATGTGGGAGCCAAAGCACAAAACAGCACATCAGTCCAGACATCATTTTAACATCTTTTCCTCACTGTAAGCTCCTTCCAAACCCAATCAGGTGAATTCACACACCTTTTCCTATAGGAACATGGATGAAAGGGCATGTGTCAGGGACTACAGCAACAGCCATCAGAAGACAGCTATCATCCAGCCAGGAGCACAGGGAGTCCAGGTGGCAGGGAAGGCTAGTAAGGAAGAAATTTCAGTGTCAGCCTCTTTTCCTCGCCAACCCACAAGGCCCTTGTCTTTCCTCTAGAAAGCCACGTGTCTATTAACATCCCACCCTGTCACAAATTTTCAAGAACTGTGAAAGGTCTAAGGTTTGATTTTTACCATACTTACAAACTAATAAGCTTAACCTTTAATTGTTGCATAGATTCTGGCAGAAACATGAAACTACTGGATCAAAGACAACGGACTTTACTGCTCACAGCAGAGCAAGCAGCATGAGCAATATGCTTGCTCCTAAATCCTACAGGGGAGGGGGTGTGACAAAATACAGACCTAGATAGATACTACAAGCGGGTGTATGCTGCATTTGAGGGACACTTGCTGAGCTTGGGAAGTCAGTCTTTTATAGCAAGCAATGAACAAAACTGCTCTTTTTTCCTGAAAGGAACTGTTACCTTATCCCTCAAGGTTGCTCCCTTCAAACACAACTCCGGGACATGGCTCAGGTAAAGAACAGTCAGGGGTCTGCATTCTTGGTACACCCAGCAAGAACATGAAAGAACTCCCAGGTCCCATAATAGATTGCCTCTCCCAACAGCTTGATGTGAATATTTTTTAATCTTTAATATAGTTAGTTTCTATAAAATAAAAATTGTATAAAATAAAACCTGACACCAGAAGTCCTTAACAATATAATAAATTTTGAAGGTTACCAGAAATTATCTTAAGAAATATACTAGGGCTGATAATTTCACAGTGATTCTACTACTGCTGTAAAGAAATTGATAAATCCTACTCTAACTCTTCCAGAGTAAGAATAATGTGGTTACCTAATTCACTCTAGGAAGCTAGACTGACTCTCATTAAAAAAATTAAAGATGGTATAAATAAATCTATAACCAATCTCATTTATTAAAATATAAGTATGAATTTTAACAAGAAAGTATTGTTGTTTTTAGTTGTCACAGAGTTAACTCTAGCTCATGGTGACCTTCTATATAACAGAATGAAATGTTGCCTGGTCCTGTGCCACCTTCATAATTGTTGGTATGTTTGAGTCCACTGTTTCAGCTATTGTGACAATCCATCTCATTGAAGATTTCCCTCAATTTCACTGGCCCGCTACCAAACATGATGTCCTTTTCCAGTGATTTGTCTTTCCTGATGACCTGTCCAAAGTAAGCAAGCTGAAGTCTCACCATACTTCCTTCCAAGGAACATTCTGGTTGTATTTCTTCTAAACTAATTTGTTCATTCTTTTGGCAATACATGGTATATTCAATATTCTTCACCAACAACACAGTTCAAACCCATCAGTTCTTCTGTGTTCCTTTTTCATTATCCAACTTTCACATACATATGAGGCAACTGAAAAGACCATGGCTAGGGTCAGGCACACTTTGGTCATCAAACCGAAATCTTTGCTTTCTAAAACTTTAAAGAGATCTTTTACAGCAGATTTGCCCAATGATGTACATTGTTTGATTTTTTGACTGTTGCTTCCATGGGTGTTAATTGTTGTTCCAAGTAGAATGAAATCACTGACAACTTAATTTTTTCTTCATTTATCATGATGCTCCTTAGTGATCCAGTTGTAAGGATTTTTGTTTTCTTCAAGTTCAGGTATAATCCATACTAAGGGTATCACCTTTGTGCTTCATCAGTAAGTGCTTCAAGTTCATCACTGTCAACAAGCAAGGCTGTGTCATTCAAATATTGCAGGTTGTTAGTGTGTCTTCCTTTAATTCTGATGCCACATTCTTCTTCATATAGACTGGCTTCTTGGATTACTTGTTCAGCATACAGATTGAATTAGTAAGGTAAAAGAATACAACCCTGCTACACACCTTTTCCAATTTTGAACCACACAGTAACCCCGTTCTGCTTAAACAACTGACTCTTGATCTGTGTATAGGTTCCACATGAGCACAACTAAATGTTCTGGAATTCCCATTCTTTGTAATATTATCCATAATTGTTAGCATCCATGCAAATGCCATCTGTCATTTTGTCGTACTGTGGTTGCCTGCGTGTTGCTATGATTCTGGAAGCTATGCCACACGTATTTCAAATACCAGCAAAGTAACTTGGTGGACAGGTTTCAGCGGAGCTTCCAGACAAAGACAGAGTAGGAAGACAGGCCTGGCTACCAACATCCGGAAATTAGCCAATGAAAACCCTATGGATCACAACAGAACAAAAACATAAGCAATCTTAATTCAACAGAAAAATAAGATAATCCCACATCATTGAGTACTTTTTCCTAGAAATGCAAAGAAGGTATAATACTTAAAAATATGTTAACATATCACTATGTCCAGTAAGAAAAACTCTGTATTCATTTTAATATATTAAAAAAATATTTGATAGAATAAAACAATAGTTTCTAATTTTAAAAACTTGGAAGATTATAAAACTTGACTTCAAGTTTTAGAAGTAGGTATGAACAGAGAGAAATATCATGTTCTCTGATGAGTCAATATAATAAATAAACCAATAGATCTAACATAATTCTAGTTAATACCCTACTAGGACTATTTTTTTGGAGGGGCAACTTGGGAAAAAAAGGACTCTAATGTTAATTTGGAAGAACTGACAAATGCAAAGAGCTAAGAAATTCTATAGAGCAAAAAACAGTGATGAAGAGGAAATTATCATATCAGATACTAGAATGTATTATAAAACAATAAATCCTAAAACAATGTGGCACTTGTACAAGAAACAGATAATAGGGAAGAATAGTTACAAAATAAACCATAATATGAATATAATCAATACAGTAATTGACTGGTTATCTAGGAAAAAAATCTGGTTGGATCCTTACCTTTTGATAAAGTACAGGTGGATTATAAAAGTTTTATGTAAAATAAAAGAGAAATCTTTAAGAAAGCTACTGGAAAATATTACTAAAATCTCTTATTTCCAGTTTGGGAAAATTTGTGTTAGTATAAAAACAATGTCAAGATCACATACACACACACACACACACAATACTTGGCTACATAAAAACAAAACCTTTCTATATATTAAAATCAACATAAAAGTATTAAAAAAATTAGAAAAGGTTTTGTAACAAGTGACAGAAGAATACAAATTACTAAATATACATTACTAAACAAATATATATTACTGCTTAATATATAAACAGTTCTTCCACAATTAAAGAAACACCTATTATCACTTTTTAAATTATAAACAATCAGGCAATATGGTATACACTGGCAGGTGCTGATGCTGTAGAAGTTAACTGCCATCTAGGTGGTACCCCAATCATGCCGACCCAACGCACAACGGAACAAAATGCTGCCCAGTCCTGCACCATCCCCATGACTGGCTGGCAATCAGACTGCTGAGATCCATAGGGTTTTCAATGGCTCATTTTCAGAAGAAAAGCACCAGGCCTTTCTTCTTAGTCTGTCTTAGTCTGGAAGCTCCTCTGAAACCTGTTCAGCATCTTAGCAACACACAAGCCTCCACTGACAGACGGTGGTGGCATGTGCAGTGCACTGGCTGGTAACTGAACCTGGGTCCCGTGCACAGAAGGGGAGAATTGGTACTGCAGTGTAAAAACCACTTATAAATTAATAATTTTCTTCTGATTTCTGACATGCATTTTTTAAATACTTGCAAAATATTAAAAAAAGTGTTTTTAAAGAATACATTATAACAAAGCAACTCCATCAATATTATTGTTTTTATTATTATTTTTATTCCCCAGGTACACATTCAGTTTATATTTAAAGAGATATATTACAAAAAATCTATAGCTTTGCGTGTGTATTTGGGGAAAAAAAACAAAAACCTTATATTAAAAAAAATCTCATTTTATGGCATTATAATTTATATTCTAAAAGTTAATCAAGACAAAATGAGGAAACTATTTACTTTACAAAAGGATATAGACTATTAGCTGAGAAACAGTAATAAAACTTTCAATAAAGATCTGCTATTTCAACCCTCATCTTAATAAACCACTTCTTTCACAACAGACTATAATTAATTTACCTTGAAGCAGCCTTCTTCAGGAGCTTTTTAATGTCGTGAATTTTGCAGGTGTGCGCCGTATGGATAACCACAAATGCATTACAGCCATCTGGTGGTGGCTCATCAACCGCAATCTACGATTTCAAGGATTACACTCAGCTACAGTAGTTGATTATTACAATCTCATTTTAAAAACTCACATATTCCTTTGATTAAAATAACTCATCAACTATTAAACTATAGCTCTAATTAAAGTAAAAAATGCCTCTATGTAGGCATAATCAAAGATACATATAAAATCAACTTTACACTAGAAAACAAATGCTTCAAAGTTGTTGCAAAAATTCTATTAAAATTTTCTTTATAGTTCATTTCAATGATTTGTCCTCATAATTTTCTTAACCCAAATAACTATAAAAATTATATAATATACTAAATTATATTATGATTAATGATAATATGATCAGGTATTAAAAATTTATAGTTCCTTTTGAACCAGATGTTAATATTAAGATAGCTTTATGAATGTTGTTAGCATATCTCTTTGCCAAATAGAGTTTTGGTATTTTTACACACCTGCTGAAACATCTGAATAGTTGGAGAGTATGCCCTTATGGAGATAGAAAACTTTAAGAGATTGATGTGCAAATTGTCTAGGAACTGTCCAGCTTTCTTCAGGATTAAGTTGTAGTAAGAGTAATCTGATTCTATAAAAAAAGTGAAAAGAAAAGGATGTTAGTATTTTGTATTTAACACACTGACACATCCCCCACTGTAAAGCTAACTTAATCAATGTCATAGAATTATATTTTATGTTGGTTATGGATGGTGTTAGAGATAAATAGAAAAATCAAGCTTTTTATTATATTATTCATTCTGTATCTTCCAGTGATATCCAAGGAATCAACACAGGAACAAGTGAAAATCTTGTCATTAAAATTTGGAAGATGCCTGCATGTCAGACCAATGTACTCTAAGACTGTGGGGTTATATTATAAGGATAAGATACAGGCATAGGTCCTACCTACAATTTAAGAGGAGATTAAGAATAGCATAAAAAAGTTAAACAGCAATATTACTGTCAATAAATTTTAAGTTACATATATGAATAATTTCTACTGAGATTTAGTACATACGATTCAGATTCATAGCGACCCTATAGGACAGAGTAGAACTGCCCCATAGAGTTTCCAAGGAGTGCCTGGTGAATTCAAACTGCCGACCTTTTGGTTAGCAGCCATAGCACTTAACCACTACACCACCAGGGTTTCCTTAGTATGTATAGTCAAGTGAAATTAGCATGGCTAGAATGGTTTAGGTGACAGAATTTGAATTAGACCTTAAAGAATAAGATAAATGCCACCTTGTCTGGAACTGGAACAAACTAACATGAGCTGCTTCTTTCCTCTTCTACATCCATTGCCAGAGATCCCAAAAACAAAATAGAGAAGCATGGATCCTAGAATTTAACTATAAAACTCTAGGATACCCCTGGTGAGACAGAGATCATTTGGATGGGAAAGGGCAGAATAGAATGGCAGCCTAGAACTGAAGACAGGGGTCTAGGGGCCCTAATGGGATAAGCAGGGATAGAACTTTCTATTTGTGCCCTTTACTTTTTTATATATTGCCCTAGGTATGATTATCTGCACTGTTGCCACTGTGTCAGCAAACCACAGAGACTTTCCAGTGCCAGCCAGAGCTGGTAAGTTAACAACAGGTTCTCAGGAGTTCAGCTGGTACAGGCATCCACAGGTTGGCCCTTGGAAACTCTCTGGTCATTTCTTCTCTCTCATACTTCTTGGCAGTAGGTCACTGAGGGAAACTTCTCATACCCAAAAAAAAAAAAAAAAAAAAAAAAAAACCCACACAGTTGAGGCAGACGCAAAGCAGTTCCCTAAGGATCAGACTACCTTGATGCAAAAAGGGGTGACAAAAGGGGTATGGTTGAGATAGGACTGTAATACCAAATATTCTCCTTCAGAGGGAAGAAATGGTTGCTCACTGGAAGAAAACACTGTGGAGGTAAGGGAGACAGAGGAGACTGGATTGTCTACCGACTGCTGTAATGTTTACTCCTTGCTCAAAACATGCTGGGCCTTTGACCCTCACGTCCTCTCCCTACCACAACCCACTCAGTGTGCAAGCGTCATCTGACCCTCTGTGTCACTCTGTGGGAAGTGGGGCTTAGAGAGCTAACACAAATCTGCTCACAATGTGGTTACGACTTTTTCTGTGAGTAATAGTCTTCTGTCTCTGATCCAAGGGTCTCATGTCTTCTGTCTGAATCCATAAAACTAATCCATTAGCTTGCAAATAATGTGAAATCTTGGACCCTTTATAGTACTTCACAGTTTTGGTGACAAAGATAAAATGTTAACAGACACACAGATTCCGGAAAAAGAAACACTCTACCCTGTGGGCCAATTAATGGGACTTGACAGAAGTTCTTGGAAACTGATAGCAGACATACTGACCAAACTGTATAGTTGATTAAACAACAAATGGTCATCCTCTTCATTGCTTGTTAATGAAGGGGAAATGAGGATGGGTTTATAGGCCAAGCATTGCAAAATAGGTTCAAAGACATCTGCCTGAACAATGTCTTGGTTGTTAACCCTCCTCCATGAAAATGGATTACCTCATCAATTGGTCTTTCAATTGGTGGTCTCAAGACCACCCCACTGTAACAAGTACAAAGACCTGCCTTGGGTTAGGGAAAGGCTTGACCTCCTCTAGACAAAATTAGAGATGCACACTTACACTGAGTGAAAAGGAGGGAAATTCATGACCAGTGTAGTCAGAAGGCTCGCAAATCATTAGACTTTGGCTAATTCACCTAGCAGAGGAGGAGACAAAACACATACTGCAAATAACAGCTGCTAAGACATCTGTAACTCAACTCCTCCTGTAGTCTGCCATGCCCACCTTAGATCCTTTCAAAGACGACAGTTAAAGGTCTGAGAGTTTATTACAATGGCTGGTATAAGGGGGTTATGGCCTACTTGGGAGAATGCCCTTAGTCAGTTATAAAGTCTTTCAGATCTGATCCAGGAATCTCATGTCTCCTTGAAATTTTAGCAAGCTAAGTCCCTAGCTTGTAAGTATAGTTTAAAATAAAAAAAAGATCAGCCTTTTCACAATTATTGACAAAAAGCCCAGAAATGATGATCAGAAAACAGGAGCATATGAAAACAGTTCTGAAGGCAATTAAACATGAAAACAGTTCTGAAGGAAATTAAACTAGAACTACAAAGAAGAAAACACTAGAAAAATGTAGATTAAATTAGAAGTAATACAAGAGTAAACAGACGCCAAGGAAAACACAGTAGGTGAAATAGAGGATGGGGTAAAAAGAAAACAAAACAATTAAAAAGAAGCAGGTAAGAAAAAAGATTTGAAAGTAAATGATAAATACTTAAGTCAGGCAAAACAGTTCTATCATATGTATCATCAGAGACCTCAATAGAGAAAATTAAGGGAAGAAAACAGAATAAAGAAAACTATAATCAAGGAATCTCTGCAAAATTAAAAGGAGTAATGAACCTACATAATAGGAGACACCATTTTACCTGCAGGGGATAGAACGGATGGGATTCAGAATAGTCAACACTACAGTATTTTCTAGTAAAACTATGGGATCCCAAAGATTAAAAAACAAACAACAACAAAAACTATGAGCATCTCAGCAAAAGACCTAGTTACCTATAAAAGTAAAAGAAGACAGGACTGGGCACATGACATTGAAAAACAGTATTTTATGCCAGAGAACAAATGGCATAACATTAATAAAATAAGAGAGACAAGGTGAGCTGAGGAATTTATAGCCATGCAAAATGTGTGCTTGTATGTGTGAAGAACTTATAGTCTATTATTCCCATGAGTTCTTACTGAGACATGAACTAGAGCAACCTTCAAATAATCAAGAAATAATTGGAAAAACTGCAGCACAAATTTTGATGGTGAGATCTGAATATACTTAACTGTAGAAATCAGACTAAATTACTGGACGAAAAGTGACACGTTTTAAATATAAAACAGGTATCATATTTTGTACACAAATGACATGCAAGTTCTACATTTGTTTACCAACCACATTTACCCCCTGCAAGGTATTTTCATACGTATGCTAATGCTAATTTTTTTACAGCAACATGTAAAAAAAAAATTGGCATAGCTCACTTATGAAAATACCTCACGGGGGACTGCGGTAAAAACGTAGAACTTGTGCTTTATTTGCATAAAAATACGGTACATTGAAAATAGAGATAAAGTTGAAAGTGGAAAAAATCTAAAAAAGAGATCACATGCAAAAACTAATAAGCTCATCAATGCTGGTGTATTAATATCAGAACAAATAGACTTCAAGACACGAAATATTATGAGATAAAAAGGGACATATCACAATAATAAAAGGGGCAATTCATCAGTCAGCCATAATTATACTATTTGCCTGGACCAACAGAGGAAGATGAAGAGTTAGAAATAGAGGGGGGAAATGGAATGTGTGGCTAACTGCCTCCATGAACAACTGCCTCCTTTGCCATGAGACCAGAAGAACTAGATGGTGCCTGGCTACCATCACTGAACATGTTGATCAAAGATTCTATAGAAGAATCCTGATCAAAACGGGGATGGGGGAGGGTGGAACGCAGAAGAGAATTTCAAATTTTCATGGAATCCAGACTTTCTGGAGCCACAGAGGCTGGATGAACTCCCAAAACTACTGCCCTGAGAAAATCTTTAAACAGTAAACCAAAACTATCCCCTGAAGTCGTCTTAAAACCAAACAACAGTTTAGCTTAACTAGTAAAGATTGTCTGCCTTGAGCATTGTGCTCTTTTAAGATCTATCTATACGGGATCAAAGTGACAACAGAAACTTGAATGATTAGATAGTAAACTCATGGGGCAGTGAGTTTATGTTAATGAGGGAGGAACAATTCAGAAAAGAAGGGTAAGAAAGGCTGTGCAAGTTGAAGAATATGATCAATGTCAATGAATCATACATGCAGAAAGTGCTGAAGTGGTGTATGTTTTGCTGTGTATATTCTCAACAACAACTACTAAAATAAATTATTAAAAAAGACATACTTATAAATGGGTATACACCTAATAACAGAGTCTCAAGATACATGACGTGAAAACTGGTATAATTAAAGGGAGAAACATAAAATTCCACAATTATAGGAGAATATTTTAATACTCCTCTCTCAGCAACTGACACACACCAAAAAAAAAAAAAAAAGACAAATCAGGAAACACATAGATAACCATATCAGTCATGCTGATTTAATGCACATTTATGGAACATCACATCTAACAACAACTGCAGGATACACATTGTTTTACAAAAATAGACCACACGCTGGGCAAAAAAACTTCTCTCATTGATTTTGAAAAAACTGAAATCGTACGAAGTTTATTCCTTAAATACAATGAATTACATAAGTAATCAATCATAATAAAACCAAAAAATCCATTTCTATCAGGTAGATTCCAACTCACAGCAACCCTGATGGACAGAGCAGAAATGTCCCATAGGGTTTTCAAGGCTGTAATTATTATGGATGCAGACTGCCACATCTTTCTCCCACAGAGCAGTGAGTGGGCTTCAACTGCCAACCTTTCGGTTAGCAGCCTAGCACTCAATAACTGTGCCACCAGGGCTCCTTATCAATCACAATAAATCCGTTGCCATCAAGTCAATTTCGACTCCTAGCAACCCTACATATCTAAAAAGTCCAAAATATCTGGAAATTAAACAGAAAACTTCTAAATAATTTAAGAGTTAAAAACTTAATCACAAGGGAAATTAGAAAATAGTTTTAAGTATGTTACAATTTAAATACAGTATAAATTTTTTTTAGGATACAGTTAATACTTAGAGAAAAACATATGGCTTTAAATGCTCTTATTTAAAAAAACTTAAAATTAGTGACCTAAAGGTATACATTAAAAATATCAGAAGAAGAATGAAGAAATCCAAAGGAAACAGAAGGAAAGAAATACAAATAACAACACAGATAAAAGCTGAAATCATCAGATGAACAATGGAAGAAATTAACAAAGCAAAATCCCGGTTACTAAACTGATTCACTAAATTGAAAAACGTCTAGCTCAACTGATCAAGAAAAAAAAGAAACAAAACACACACACACAAACACACAAATCACTAATATTACAAATGAAAAAAGGAAGCACCAGCACAGATCAAACATACGTTAAAAGGAAAATAATATTATGAACAACTTTGTCAAAAAATTCAACTCAGATGCAAAGAACAACTTTTTAAAAAATACTTGACAAAACTGTCACAAAAAGAAACTGAGAATCTGAGAAATCTTGTATTTATTAAGGAAATTTCATTTATCAAAAACTTTCCCCAAAGAAAATTCCAGGCCCAGATGATTTCACTGGTGATTCCTCAAACATTTAAGGAAAAATGTAAGACAAATCTTACCAAAGCTTTTCAGAAAATAAAGGAGCAGGATCTCACACAGCCCAACTCATTTTCTAAGGCCAGTATAACCTTAGTAACAAAACCTGACAAAAGAGTACAATGAAGTTAAATAACAGACCAATATACCTCATGAATATATATACAAACATCCTTTAGAAATAATACCACATCAAATCCAACAACACATAAAAAAAACAATATAGCACTACTGGTAAGGATTTATTTCAGTAATGTAGGTTGGTTAAACATTCAAAAATCAATCAGTGTAACTCACAATATTATAGGAAATAATAAGAAAAAAGGAATAATAATAATTGGAACAAATTAGAGAGAAAAAAGGAAAAATCATGTTTCATCACAATAGATGCAGAAGCACTGGATAATAAATACCACTCATTCATTAAAAAATAAATAAATAAACAAAACTCAAAATTAAGAATAACCAATACATCCACTCCTCACTTATCGACATGGTTAGGTTCCAAAGATCAGGTCATTATGTGAAAATCAGTGTTATGTGAAAATTGAGGATGACCACATCAGATCACAAAAACAAGGATGGCTACATCATTACTTACATTATTACATAACTGCCACAACACTGAGAATCACAGCCCAGCCAAGCTGACACATAACTTTAACCATCACAGTCACTCTCGCCTCAGCATTCGTTACTGCCAGATGCACGTCGTTAATGCGCAAACAGTTGGATAGTAGATCTTTTACTACTACAAATGTGAAGTGTCAGATAACGAGACAGTCAACAAGTGAGGAGTAGGTGTAATAATAATAACTGATAAAGGACATATAATAAAAATCTACAGCTCATCTCATACTCAAAATTGAATTCTTTCCCCCTGGAATCAGAAATAAGGCAAAGATGCTTGCTTTCACTGCTTGTATTCAATACTGTACAGATGTTTTAGCGTTTAGAATAGGACACACAAAAAAATAGGCATATTTTGGAAATTTGCATAGTTTGGAGAAAAGGAAGAAGAAACACTGTCACAACTTACAGATAACGTGACAGGCAGAAAAATGAAGTGAATCTAAATAATAACTACTAAACGTAACAAATGATTTTAGCAAGGTTACAGAATATAAGACTAATACAGACAAATCAATTTATTCTTCTACACCAGGAACAAACAACTGGAAGATGAAATAACAATATTTCAAACAACTGGAAAAATAAAATTATTAATACAACCCCATTTACGTTAGTGTCAAAAAACGTAAAATTCTTAGAAATAAATCTACCAAAGGCATCCAAGATCTCTACACAGAAAAATATAAAACACTCCTGACATACATTAGAGAAAAACCTAAATAAATGGAGAAATAGTCCATGTTTATGCATTAGAAGACTCAATATGGTTAAGATGTCAATTCTCCCTAAAAATGACCCAACCTAATTCCAATAAAAATTCCAGTAAGCTTTTTTGGTAGAAAAATTGATTCTACCCAAAAATTTGAAACGATTCAGAATTACCAAAGTAATTTTAATGAAGAAGAAAACTGGAGGACTTACATTCCCTAACTTCAAGACTTATTATAAAGCTACAGTAATCAAATTTGGTATTGGCAAAGAGAGAGCACACACATCAGTGAAACACAAGACAGAATGCAGAAACAGATCCATATGTATAGGGACAGATGATTTTCAACAAAGATTACACAATAATTCAAAGAGGAAAGTCTTTTTAACAGTGGGTCATACTGGCATTTGCATAAAAAATGAAAAACAACTCTTACTTTACACTATGTACAAAAATTAATTCAAAATGGATCATAACCCAAAAATGTAAAACCTAAAATAATAAAGTGTCTAGAAATCACACACATATACACACACGGGAAAAATCTTGGCAACCCTGAGGTGGCAAAAATTTCTTAAAAGGAACACAAAAAGCATAAACCTTTTTTTAATGTTGATAAATCAGACTATATCAAAATTAAAAGTACTGATCATTGAAAGACAATTAAGAAAATGAAAAGGCAAGCAAAGTTGGGGAGAAAATATTGCAACACATAGGAGATAAAAGACACGTA
This sequence comes from Trichechus manatus latirostris, assembly GCF_000243295.1. Classification (NCBI taxonomy): domain Eukaryota; kingdom Metazoa; phylum Chordata; class Mammalia; order Sirenia; family Trichechidae; genus Trichechus; species Trichechus manatus. Next base: position 1,151,746 of record NW_004443949.1, on the reverse strand, counting down.
ACCAGGATATATGAAGAAATCTTACAACTCAATAAAGACAAATAACCCAATAAAACAATGAACAAAATATTTCAATGGACACTTCAAGAAAAGAAAAGACAATATACAGAACACTAACTTTTTTTTGTTTTGGTAACATAACAAGTTATTCAACAACATTAGTAATTAGGAAAATGTAAATTGCAATCATAATAATACTACATACCTATTCAATTGGTTAAAATGAAAAAGACTAACCATACTGTCTCAGGCTGGGAAGCAAACCCAGTAATGCGTATAAATATATATAGACAGATTTATATTAAGGTGTCATGTATTGAATTGTGTCCCCCCAAAATATCTATCAACTTGGCTGGGTCATGATTCCCATTATTGTATGATTGTGTACCATTTTGTAATCTGATGTAATTTCCTTAAGTGTTGTAAACTCTATCACCGTGATGTAATAAGATAGATTAGTGGCAGTTATATTGATGAGGTCTACAAAATTAGGTAGTGTCTTAAGCCAATCTCTTTTGAGATATAAAAAAGAGAAGCAAGCAGAGACATGGGGACCCCATACCACCAAGAAAGCAGCGCCGGGAGCAGAGCGCATCCTTTGGACCTGAGGTTCCTGTGCTGAGATGCTCCCAGAACAAGGGAAAACTAGTGACAAGGACCCTCCTCCAGAATCAACAGAGAAAGCCTTCCCCTGGAGCTGACGTCCTGAATTTGGACTTGTAACCTACTAGACTGTGAGAGAATAAACTTCTCTGTTAAAGCCATCCACTTATGGTATTTCTGTTATCGCAGCTCTAGATAACTAAGACATAAGGAAACAGCTCGCACAATTGTACAGGCTGGAACGTCCCAAGCCTGTGGATCAGGATAGAGGCTTCTCCTGATTCACGTAGCTGCAGGGACTGGCAGATCCAAGATTGGCAGGTCAGAGAGCAGGGCTCTTGTTCACAGGCTGTGAAGACTGACGAATCTCAAGACTGGCAGGCAAGACTGTGAGGCTTCTCCTGATTCACACAGCTGCAGGGGCCGGTGAACCCAAGATCAGCAAGTCAGAGAGCAGGGCTCTTACAGGCTGTGAAGACTGATGAATCCCAAGACTGGCAGGTAATCTGCTAGCTCAAGTCCCAAGAACCAGAGGTCAGAGGAACAGGAGGCAGCTGCAGGATCCAGAGAGGGCAAAAGCCACAACATCCACTTATATTTGGGTGCAGGCCACACACTCAAGGGAACTTCCTTTTGACTGACTGGCTACTCACAGCAGACCCCATCACGGGTGGGGGTGATCACGTACAAACACTAAGAATCATGGTTCCGGCAAGCTGACACACAATCTTAACCATCACACATACCAAGTGCTGACAAGGGTGTGGAGTAACTGCAACACCCAGACAGACATCGTGAGCTGAAATGTAAAACGGTACAACCACCATGGAAAATAGCTTGGAAATTGTTCATAAAAGTACACACTCATACTATTTGACCCAGCAATTATAAACTCCTAGGTATTTACTCTAAAGAAAAGGTTATTTCCACAGAAAGACTTGTACATACAAGTTTTACAGCATCCGTATTCGTCATAGCTTCAAAGTGGAAACAACTCAAATGTCCATCAACAAGCGAATGCATAAACTGTAGTATATCCATACAACGGAATACAAGCCAGCAGTAAAAAAGGAACAAATCTCAAAATAATTAGATTCAAAACACGTAACTTTAAACATCATTAGGCTAAGCAAAAGAATCCAGAAACAGAGTGTATACACTATGATCCCCCTGGTTTAAAGTTCTAGAACTGGCAAACTAAGCTAAAGAGGGGGAAAAAAAGATCAGTCATTGCCTAGAAATAGAGGTGGAGGTAATGTTTACTGAAAAGAAGCACAAACAATCATATAAATGTACGCACTTGTCAAAACTCAAATTGTTCACAGAAAATGGATATATTTTACTGTGTAAACCACAGATCAATAAAGTTGGTTAAGTAAATAAAATTATAGGAACTGTTATATCTGGAATTGCAATTTAAACAAAGCAGAAGTTTCACATCTTGATAGCAGGCAAAATAAAATTCTATCCCAAAGGCACTCAACAAGAAAAAAAAAACCTTTCATGATGCCAAAGGCTATAATTCACAGAACAAAATTTAAAAGTCCTTTATATCTATGTACCAAAATATGTAACACAACTTTGACAAATTATAAAAGACTGAAGAGGCAGGGAGAAATAGATGGAAACAAAGCAATAATCAGAGATTTTCAACAAACATTTCTCAGTTCAGTCCAAGACTAATCAAATAGTTTGAAAAAAAAAAAAAGACTATGGAAGATATAAAGAAACACAATCAACAAGAAAAATGAAAACTGTACCGTAATAAAGAGAATTATGTCATCTTTTCAAGAGCACACAGAAAATTTACCCTAGATTAAGCACAAGGAAAACCTCAATAAATCTTGGAAAGGAGAATAAATTCAAAGCATGCCTAAATCAAAATGTTAAACACTAGCAATTAACAAATTAATTTTTAAGAAAAAGATTATTTTACTAGAAATTTTTTAAACCCTATTAATCCACTATTGGGTCAAAGGAGAAATAGAAAACAAAACTGCAAAATTTCTTAAGTCAGTCACAGAAGGGAAAATACTGTATGATCCCACTTACATGAAATAGGCAAATGTATAGAGACAAAAGTTTATTAGTGGTTACCAGTGGTGGGGAAAAAAGTGAGGGTCTTAGCTTTGGGGGCTCTGAGTTTCTGTTAACGGTCGTGGAATAATCTGGAAACAGTGGTGATGGCTGTACAACACAACGAACATAACCAATGTCACTGACGTAACCAATGTAAAAATGTTAAATTGGAAAAGGTTTTCTTATATTTTTACTACAATAAAACAATTTTTATTTTGCAAAATGTCTATGATGATAACAAAAATACTACAAATCAGTATCTATGGGAATCAGTGCTCTAAGAAATATCCAAAACATTAATAACTTGACAATAAAAATTAAAATATAAGGATACAAACATCTACTTCAAAAAACTAGAAAAATGACAACAAAGTAAACCAACAGAGCACAGAAGAAATGAATTAATAAAAGTAAAAGTTGGATTAGAAAAGAGAAATTTCACAGATCTAATAAAAAGCTGATTCTTTAAAGACAACCAACAAACTTAAATATCAATGGTATTATTTTTAAAAAAGAAAAAAGAAACAATGTATAAAAACACTAAAATAGATAAATACATTAGAGATGATTTTGCATAATGCTATGCAAATAAATCTGAAAAGCAAGATCATATGGATAACTTGAAAAATACAATGTAACAAAACTGAACCCAGTAGAGATAGAATGTCTAAGCAGATAAATTTCCCTAGAAAAACAGATCCGCTGTCAAATGATTTCCCTAGTCCCTAAAAAACGCACCAAATTCATATGGTTTCACTGGGGAATCTACTACACCTTTAAAGATAAGACAATCCCAATGCCAAACAGTTCTAAAGTATGAAAAACTAAAGAAAACTTACAAATTATCATTACACAAATATAGCATGAAACCTAAACCTGAAAATGATTGTACAAAAAAAGAAAACTATGGGCCAATCTTATTTACAGCTATCAAAGCAAAGCTCTATAATAAAATATTAACCAACAGAATCAATCAACACATTAAATATAGTGTATTATAGGGTCCACAGCAAGATGGCAGCATAAGTAGCTCACGTTCCACATACAAACACTAAATAAACAGGCAGAAAGTGGAAGAAACAACTTTGTCAACACTCTGGAAACCAGTCAAAGGGTTACACCGAGTAAGCAAATGCTGAATCGAGAAGAAGGTATCATAAAAACCGTAGGAAGGCTTTGGTTTTATACACTCCATACCCCACTCCCTACTCAACTCAGTACCATCTTAACGCTGCAGAGGCCCACATTCCCAGAGGAGCTTGGTTTCTGGCTCCAGAGGGAACAGAGAAGTCTTTATATGCAAATTATTGTGTGTACCTGTTCTAATCTGTCTGAGTGATACCTGAAAGACTAAAGCAAGGTGCTCATCTCGATTTGGCCTGTCTTGGAGGTCACATAGGGAGGAGGGGTGAGATGTGGGGTGTGGGGCAATTCCTGAAGACTGTAATGGCCTATAACCATCTAGAGCTGAACAGTGGGAGTAAAGTATACAATAAATGCCTAAGGACTGGAAGAAGAGCGTTTCCTCGGGAAAGTAGAGCATTCAAAAGCACTGTGTATAGGGAAAAATGGAGACAGTGACATGCATTCCCAGGACAAGACACATGCACAGAAAACACCTAACATCTTACCTGTCACCTTGGACTGATTCCCATGCTCAGTGCAAAGCTAAATGTTGAGAGTGTCCCCGTACATAGCCAATCTACAAAGATTGGGAAAGGTTTTATTTTTCCATAGTGTTATAGAAAATTTCTGTCCACGTACTAGCTGAACACAAGCTAAGAATCAGAGACTTTAGTGTCCACAAACAACCAGGAAGGCAGTCTATGAAAAAACAGGAGAAGTCACTAAACAGACTACTAACTCCTTAAACAATTAAGCAAAAAAAGTAACAGACCCTGGGAATAGGGAGAATATGATTTCTAGAGTCACCACATTATAATATTCAAATGTCCCATTTTCAACAACAACAACAAAAAAACACAAGGTATACAAAGAAACAGTAAAGCATAACCCATTAAAAACAAAATAAAGTGACAGAAACCATCCTTGTGGGAGCCAGGGTAATGGACTTTCTAGACAAAGATTAGGAACCCTGGTGGAGCAATGGTTAAGCCCTTGGCTGCTAACCAAAAGATCGATGGTTTGTATCTACCAGCCGCTCCGCAAGAGAAAAGACCTGGTGATCTGCTCCCATAAAGATTACAGCCCAGGAAACCCTATGGGACAGTTCTACTCTGAGTTAGAATTGACTCAACAGCACACAACAAAAACATAAAAGAACCGTTATTAAATATGGTGAAGGAGCTAAAGGAAAACACAAAGAACTAAAGGATAACAGAAAACATGAGCAAAACCAGAGTACCAATAAAGAGACAGAAGTTATAAAAAGGAACAAATACTGGGGCAGAAAAGTACAATAACTGAAATGAAAAATTCACTAGAAGGGTTCAACAGCAGGTTTGAGTAAGCAGAAAAAAAATTTGCAAATTAGCAAATCTGAAGATGGGACAACTGAAATTATCAGGTTTAAGGAGCAAAAAGAAAAAAGAATGAAGAAAAGTGAACGGAACCTAAGGGATTTGTGAGGCAACATCAAGCAAACCAACGTAAACATTATGGGAAACACAAAAGGAAAAGACAATGAGAAAGGGGCAGAAAAAAATATTTGAAGAAATAATGGCTGAAAAATATTCAAATTTGAGGTAAGACATGAATGTACACATTTAAGAACCTCAAACAAATAGAAGTAGGATAAATCAAGAGAGAGCTACACCAAGACACATTATAATGAAACTTTCAAAAACCAAAAGTAAAGAGAGAATCCTGAAAGCGGCAAGGGAGAATCGAATTGTCACATACAAGAAGTCTTCAGTAAGACTAAGTGCCAATTTCTCCTCAGAAACCACGGAAGCCAGAAAGCAGTGGGATGACATATTTAATTAAAGTTCAGAAAGAAAATAACTGTCAACCAAGAATTCTATATTGGGCAGAACTGTCCTTCAAGAATGAGGGTGAAATTAAGATATTCCCAGATAAATAATAGCTTCTCCATGTCATAGCATGTATCAGAATTTCATTCTCTTTATGGCTAAATAATATTCCACTGTATGTAAATTTCATGTAAACTCTGATACATGCTATGATATGGATGCACTCTGAAAATATGCTAAGTAAAATAAGTCAGATATAAAAGGACAAATATTGTATAAACCCACGTATATGAAAGGCACAATGAACAATAGGTAGTTTGTTACCCACCCCCACGTGTCTGTCAGTTTGTCATACTGTGGGGGCTTCCATGTTGCTGTGATGCTGGAAGCTATGCCACTGGTATTCAGAAACCAGCAGGGTCACCCATGGTGGACAGGTTTAAGCTGAGATTCTAGACTAAGACAGACTAGGAAGAAGGACCCGGCAGTCTTCTGAAAAGAATTAGCCAGTGAAAACCTTATGAACAGCAATGGAACACCATCTGATATAGTGCCGGAAGATGAGCCCCCAAGGTTGGAAGGCACTCAAAAGACGACTGCGGAAGAGCTGCCTCCTCAAAGTAGAGTCAACCTTAATGATGTGGATGGAGTCAAGCTTTTGGGACCTTCATTTGCTGATGTGGCACAACTCAAAATGAGAAGACACAGCTGCCAACATCCATTAATAATTGGAACGTGGAATGTAGAAGTATGAATCTAGGAAAATTGGAAGTCATCAAAAATGAAATGGAATGCATAAACATCGATATCCTAGGCATTAGTGAGCTAAAATGGACTGGTATTGGCCATTCTGAATAAGGCAATCATATGGTCAACTATGCCAGGAATGACAACTTGAAGAGGAATGGCACTGCATTCATCGTGAAGAAGAACATTTCAAAATCTATCCTGAAGTACAATGCTGTCAGTGATAGGATAATAGCCATATGCCTTCAAGAAGACCAGTTAATACAACTAATATTCAAATTTTACACACCAAACACTAAGGCCAAAAATGAAGAAATTAAAGATTTTTACCAGCTTCTGCATTCTGAAATTAATCGAACATGCAATCAAGATGTATTGAAAATTACTGGTGATTGGAATGCGAAAGTTGGAAACGAAGAAGGATCGGTAGTTGGAAACTATGGCCTTGGTGACAGAAATGATGCCAGAGATCGCGTGATAGAATTTTGCAAGACCAATGACTTCCTCATTGCAAATACCTTTTTTCACCAACATAAACAGCAATTATACACATGGACCTCACCAGATGGAATACACAGGAATCAAATCAACTACATCTGTGGAAAGAGATGATGAAAGAGCTCAATATCACCAGTCAGAACAAGGCCTGGGGCCAACTGTGGAACAGACCATCAATTGCTCATATGCAAGTTGAAGTTGTAACTGAAGAAAATTAGAACAAGTCCGCGAGAGCCAAAGTACAACCTTGAGTATATCCCACCTGAATTTAGAGACCATCTCAAGAATGGATTTGACGTGTTGAACACTAATGACCAAAGCCCAGATGAGTTGTGGAATGACATCAAGAACACTATACATGAAGAAAGCAAGAAAGAGGTCATTAAAAAGACAGGAAAGAAAGAAAAGACCAAAATGGATGTCAGAAGAGACTCAAACTTGCTCTTGAACGTCAAGTACCTAAAACAAAAGGAAGAATGATGAAGTAAAAGAGCTGAACAGAAGATTTCAAAGGGCAGCTCAAGAAGACAAAGTAAAGTGTTATAATGACACGTGCAAAAGAGCTGGAGGTAGAAAACCAAAAGGGAAGAACACACTCGGCATTTCTCAAGCTGAAAGAAATGAAGAAAAAATCCAAGCCTCAAATTGCAATAGTGAAGGATTCTATCGGGAAAATATTAAACGATGCAAGAAGCATCAAAAGGAGATGGAAGGAATACACACAGTTACTATACCAAAAAGAATTGGTCACCATTGAACCATTTCAAGAGGTAGCACATGATCAGGAACTTATGTTACTGAAGGAAGAAGTCCAAGCTGCACTGAAGGCACTGGCGAAAAACAAGGCTCCAGGAGGACGCACTGCATTGGGCAAATCTGCTGCAAAAGACATCTTCAAAGTGTTGAAAAGCAAAGATGTCACCTTGAAGACTAAGGTGTGCCTGACCCAAGCCATGGTATTTTCAATCACATTATATGCCTGCAAAAGCTGGACAGTGAATAAGGAAGATCAAAGAAGACTTGACACCTCTGAATTGTGGTGTTGGCGAAGAATACTGAATATACCATGGACTGCCAAAAGAACAAGCAAATCTGTCTTGAAAGACAGATGCTCCTTAGAAGCAAGGATGACGAGACTATCTCTTACATACTTTGGACGTGTTGTCGGGATGGATTAGTCCCTGGAGAAGGACATTATGCTTGGCAAAGTACAGGGTCAGTGAAAAAGAGGAAGATCCTCAACGAGATGGACAGACACAGCGGCTGCAACAATCGGCTCAAGCACAACAACAACTGTGAGCATGGCGAAGGACCGGGCAGTGTTCCGTTCTGTGGTGCAGAGAGTTGCTATGAGTCGGAACTGACTCAATGGCACCTAACAGCAACAAGTTTGTTACCACAAGACCTGCCCTACAAAATGCCAAAAGGAGTCCTTCAGATTGAAATGAAAGGACATTAGACATAACTCAAAGCTGCATAAATATAAAGACTGTGGTAAAGGTAATTTCATAGGCAAATACAAAAGCCAGCTTTATTATATTTTTGGTTTATAATGCTACTGTCATATCTCACATGATTTAAAAGATAAATGCATTAAATATAAGTATATATTTATGTTATGGTGCCTATAATGTACTAAGATGTAATTTGTGGCAATAACAACATAAAGTAGGGGGCAGAGCAGTATAAGAATAGAGACTTGTACATTATTGAAGTTAGGCTGATATCAATTTAAAGTAAGTTATTACATATTTTGGATGTTAAATATAATCCCTATATAACCACAAATAAAAGATCTAAAAAATATATACATAAGGAAATGAAGAGGGAGTCAAAATGATTCACTACAAAATAATCAACTACCACAAAAGAAGGCAGTATTGGAGGAAATGAACAAAAAAGGTATAAGACACACACTCTTGAGAAGCTATTTCTCCAAAGAAGATATACAAATGTCCAATAAGCACATGAAAAAATGCTCAACACAATTAGCCATTACCAAAACCAACCAAAACCCACCGCTGCCGAGTCGATTCTGACTCATAGCAACCCCATAGGGTTTCCAAGGCTGTAAATCTCTAAGGAAGCAGACTGCCACATCTTTCTCCCGTAGAGCTGCTGCTGGTTTCCAACCGCCAACCTTCAGCAGTAGTCAAGCACTTTAACTATTATATTACGCCAATTAGCCATTAGGGAAATGTAAATCAAAAACCACAATGAGATACCACCTCACACCCACTAGGATTGCTTTTAGGAAAAAAACAAAAACAAAAAACAGAAAGCCAACAAGCGTTGGCGAGGATGTAAAGAAATTGGAACTATCATCCATTGCTGGTAGGAATGTAAACTGGTACGACCTGTGTGGAAAATAGTTTGGCAGTTTTTCTAGGTTAAACACTGAGTTACCATACGACCCAGAAATTCCACTCCTAGGTATATATACCCCAAAGATTTGAAAGCAGGACTCCAACAGATACTTGTACACCAATGTTCCCTGCAGCATTTTCCTGACAGCCAAAAGGAGGAAACAACCCAAGTGTCCATCAACAGATGAACGGATAAACAAAATGGGGTACATACATACAATGGAATATGTTTTAGCCATAAACAGAATGGAATTCTGATACATGCTATGACATGGATAAACCTTGAAAGCATCAAGCTAAGTAAGGCAGATACAAAAGGACAAATATTGTATAATCCCACATATATGAAATATCTAGAAGAGGTAAATGCACACAGACTAAAGTAGATTACTGCTTACAAGAGGCTGGGAATAGGGGAAAATGGGAAGCTACTGCTAAATGGGTATTGATGGAGTTTGTTTGGGGTGATCAAAAGATTTTGGAAACAGAACGTGGTAAACCGTTGCACGATATTGTGAATATAATTAATGCTGCTGGATTGTACATTTAAAAATTGTTAAAACGGCAAAACTTATATATATCATGGCACAACAAAATTTCAAAAAATAATTATGGTCAAGTGAATTTATTCCAGGAATACAGGATAGCTTGATATTAGGAAATCCATTCAGTATCATTCATCTTACTAAGAGATCTAAGGAGAAAAAAATTTATAGTATCCATGATGCTGAAATGATTTAAAGAAATTCCACTCATTCCCAGTAATTAAAAAAATACTCAATAAAATAAGAATTCATGGTTAGTACCTAAACATGAGAGCATATGTAACATGTGACAAATATACAGATATACATTAATTACACAGATGTAGATATCTACCACAGACCAAATGCCAACATTATATGCAACCGAAAAACAGTGGAGGCATTATTGGTCTAAAAGAGAACAATAGAGGTATTCCTACTGTCACTTCTATTTAATATTAAATTAGAGGTGTTAGCCAACAAAATTATGAAAGACAGCAATTAAAGGCACAAAAATGAGAAAGGAAGAGGTAAAGCTATTCAACACACAAATCAATAGCCTTTATATATATAAAAGCAATGACTAAGTCAGGCGATATAATCGCAAGCAAAACAAGGAAGTATCAAGGAATAAGGCTAACATTAAAAAAAAAAAAACAAAAAACAAAAACTGTACGAGAAAAACTTGAAACAGTTCTAATGCGTATGAAAGTTAACTTGAACAGTTATACCATATTCTTGGATGGGAAGACTCATCATTAAAAAGACAGCAATTATCCTTAAGATCAGTTCGAAATTTAAAATTATTTTCAAGAAAAATACAAAAAGTTTTTTTTTTATTGGTTGGTTTGTGAGTTTTTGTCTTTTTTTGGGGGGCGGGGGTGTGCCTAGACACACTGATTTTAAACTTATGCGAAAATAAACAGAAAACATGTGTGGGTGGGGAGACCAATACTGAGGGAGGGATGGTTCTGTCAGATATAATACATAAGGCCTCTGTCATTTAAAAAGTGTGATACTATAGCTAACATCATACTCAAAAGACAAAGACTGACAGCTTTCCCCTTAAGATCAGGAACAAGACAAGGATGCCCACTGTCACTATTGTTATTCAACATCATTCTGGAAGTCCTAGACAGAGCAAATAGGCAAGAAAAAAAATAAGTAAAAGGTATCCAAGTCAGAAAAGAGGAGGTAAAAACTACCCCTTTTCGTAGATGACATCATCCTATACATAGAAAAATCCCAGAGTCCACAAGAAAGCTAACAGAATAAAAGAATTCAGCAAAGTGGCAAGGTACAAGGTCAACACACAACAATCAGCTGGGATTCTACACACCAGTAATGAGCTAGCTGAAAACGAAAAGGAAGGAAACATTACCATTTACAATAGCATCCAACAGAAAAAAGTACGAAGGAATAAATTTAAGCAGAAAGGTGAAAGACCTGCACACAAAAAACTATAAAGAATGCTTTATAGTTTCTAGGGTCAATATAGTTAAGATGCCAAAACATACCCAAAGCGATCTATAAATTCAACACAATCCCTATGAAAATTCTAACAGCTTTCTCTACAAAAATGGAAAGGCCAATTCACCCATTTATATGGAAGGACAAAGGACCTCAAATAGCTAAAGCAATCTTTTTTCTTTTTTTGTAGTTGGAAAAGAGAGGGATATTTTAATAGCCTTTCCAGACAACAGTGGATATTCTTCTTTGATGCCATATCAAAATTCAACAAGTAGTACTTTACTAAATGGTAGTTGCAATGTAGAATATGAAACCATATCAATGAACTTTTTGTACTAATTACACTAAAATCCATTGACCTATCTTGCACTTTGAATAGATCTTTATCCCCACTTGCACCCAAGCACCATCTTTTTAATTTCATTGTGATAAAATATACAAAACATAAAATTAAAACCATTTTAAGCATAAAATTCAGTGACATTAAGTACATTCACAATGCTGTGCAACCATTACCATTATTTCTAGAAAATTTTTACCATCCCAAAAAGAAAATCTGTACCCATTAAGCAATAACTTCCTATCTCCCTTCCCCAAGTCCTTAATAATTTCTGTTCTACTTTCTTGTCTCTGAAGGTACGACTCACATTTCCTGACTGCAAAACATAGTATAAAGCTACAGTAATCAAAACAGCCTGTTACTGGTACAAAAATAAACATATAGACTAACTGAAAAGAATTGAGAGTCCAGAAATGAATTCAAACATCTATGGTCAAATGGTTTTAAACAAGGGTGCTAAGTCCATTCAATGGAGAAAGAAGAGCCTCTTCAATAAATGGTGCTGGGAAAATTGGATTTCCACATGCAGAAGAATGAAACAGGATCCATGCCTCGCATCATACACAAAAACCAATTCAAAACAGAAAAGATCTAAATGTGAAAATTAAAGCCATATGAAGAAGAAAATACAGGCGTGTGGCTGTAGGACAGATTATCAGAACGGATTATCAGATATGACAACAAAAGCATGAGCAGCAAAAGACAAATTATATAACTGAGACCTCATAACAATTAAATACTTTTGTTCATCAAAGGACTACATCAACAAAGAGACAGTTTATAGATTGGGAGAAAACTTTCAGCAACCATTTATCTGATAAGAGTCTAATATCCAAAATATATTCTCCTACAACTCAACAAAAAAAGACAATGCAATCAAAAAATGGGCAAAGGACTTGAACTGACAGTTCACCAAAGAAGATATTCAAATGGCCAACAAGCATATGAGAAGACGCAAATCAAAACCACAATGAGACATCACTTCACCCGGATTAGAATGGCAATGATCAAAAAAAACAAAAAACACTAGGTGTTGGAGAAGGATGTGGAGAAATCAGAACCCTCATCCATTGTTGGTGGACATTCAAAATGATACAGCTACTGTGGAAAAGTCTGGCAGTTCTTCAAAAGGCTGACCATGGAACTACCATATAACCCAGCAATCCCAATCCTAGGTATGTATATACCCAAAAGAAGTGAAAGCAGGAACACAAACAGCAACCTGTACACCAATGCTCACGGCAGGACTTTTCACAATGTCAAAAGGTGGAAACAACTTAAGTGTCCATCAAAAGATGAATGAACAAAATGTGGTTCATATATACAATGGACTATCATTCAGCCACAAAGAGAAATGAAGTCCTGAGACATGGCACAACACAGACGAACGTTGAAAACATTATGCCGAACAAAAAAAGCCAGTTACAAAAAGCACAAATACTGTATGACCTCTTTTATATGAAATAAGCAAATATACAGATACCAAAGTTTATTTATCAGTCGTTACCAGGGATGTGAGGGAGGGGAAGACGGGGAGTTTTTGCTTGGGGGCACTGAGTTTATATAATGGTGGTAGAATATTTAGGAAAAAGACAGGGATCAGGGGTATACAAAATGAAGAGTGTCATCAATATCACTGAATTGTGCCAGGTAGAAACTACTGAATTGGCAAGTGTTTTGTTGTGCACATTTGCACCACAATAAAAAAAACTCTCTTTAACAGTGTAAAAGTATTCTGGCAATAAAAATACAATACTGTTATATGTAAAACTAATACTGTTTCAAGGGAATCTAGGTAAAAAGAAAACCATAACTCAAAAATTACCATTTCTGTATCTATTTGGTCATTATACAATACCCAAATATTACTAATTGTAAGTTTTCTTACAATAAAGTATTAAAGGCTTAGATTTTTTTTAAATGGATGGTTGGAATAATTTCCATTAAAATACCTTTTCAATTTTAATGTTTAGAGTTATTAACCCAATTAAGCATTCACACTCAATCATTACCAGCAAAAACAATAAACATATCCAATGTGTGCACACATACATATATTAACAGCTAAAACATGCACATCACCTACCTGTTTGCTTATAAATTGCTAATTCTTGTACAGTTTCCAAAAACTGCCAAAATTTCTCATTACTTTCTTCTGCCATAAATTCACTATTTAAAAACAAAAAAAGTAATCAGTCAACAGACGGAAATGAAAAATGGTTTAGATACTCTATACTTTAGAACCAAATGATAACTTACAGTGAAAACAAAAACTAACACCAAATTACTGATTTCCATGTACTATAAAGCAAAAAGAGAACAAATTGATGATTCCTACTCGAACTAGTTAACCTAAACTGCAAGCATATACTCTCAGGAAGAATGCATGCAGATATTGTTTTTGGCTCTTTCTCACCATTAACAACTAAAAAATGGGTCATTTATTGTATTTCTCCATGTGAAACACCACTGAGAAGTATAATTTAATGGTAATAAAGAGAACACTATATAAACGTTGTTGTTGTTAGGTGCCGTCGAGTTGGTTCCCACTCATAGCAACCCTACGTGCAAAAGAACAAAACACTGCCCGGTCCTACGCCAACCTCACAATCGTTGCTGTGTTTGAGCCCATTCTTGCAGCCACTGTATCAATCCATCTCGTTGAGGGTCTTCCTCTTTTTCACTGACCCTCTACTTTACCAAGTATGATGTCCTTCTCCAGAGACTGCTCCCTCCTGATAATATATCCAAAGCACGTGAGACAGAGTTTCATCATCCTTGCTTCTAAGGAGCGTTCTGGCTGTACTTCTTCCAAAACAGATTTGTTCGTTCTTTTGGCAGTCCATGGTGTATTTAATATTCTTCACCAACGCTGTAATGCAAAGGCATCAATTCTTCTACGGTATTCCTTATTCACTGTGCAGCTTTCGCATGCATGAGGTAACTGAAAATACCATGGCTTGGGTCAGGCGCAACTTAGTCCTCAAGGTAACATCTTTGCTTTTTAACACTTTGAAGAGGTCTTTTGCAGCAGATTTGCCTAATGCAATGCTTTGTTTGATTTCTTGACTGCTGCTTCCAGGGGTGTTAACTGTGGATCCAAGTAAAATGAAATCCTTGGCAACTTCAATCTTTTCTCCGTTTATCATGATGTTGCTTATTGGTCCAGTTGTGAGGATTTTTGTTTTA
>NW_004443949.1:1107040-1136897 GCF_000243295.1 Trichechus manatus latirostris | reverse complement strand
TAAAATGAAATCCTTGGCAACTTCAATCTTTTCTCCGTTTATCATGATGTTGCTTATTGGTCCAGTTGTGAGGATTTTTGTTTTATGTTCAGGTGTAATTACATATTATGAAAAAGAAATTCCCCAGAATAACACTTTAAATCCAAAAACTTGAGTTTGGCAAACTGAAAGCTATTACTTTTCTTAAGTTCCTATTTCCTGAGCTCCTTCAATCTGTCCAATGCTCTTAAATTCTTCCTCTTCCACTTACTCCCCTCAACTTCTTTGATTTTTGTAAAATTTTTATTAGAAACATGACCAAACTGAAAATGAGCAGAATAATGAAATCTAGAAAAAAAATAATAGAGCTATGGCTGAAGAAACTACAGGTTTTAGCCTGCTACAACATCACACTGAAGAAATGGATTTATTTCAGAAGGATAGACCCAGGACCAGTACGTACAGGGTGCAGTGAGAAAGATTTTAGTTTGTATCATAAATACCTGCTAACAATTTAGATTTGTTCACAACAGAAAAACACTGAGTTATCGGAACAGACACTAGATTGCAGAAATCAGGTATGCTATAGAAATAATTCTGATAGTGGTTGGAAGTGTACACTAGCTACAAAAAGTCCCTGCCATTGAATCGACATTTCTTGAGCACTTATTTCTATGTCCTGTGCCCTGAGGGAAACAAATATGAATGAGAAAAACCCAGATAAGCAAAGGTTATCTCATTTTGAGATCCTTAATTACATCTTCAAAGGCCTTTTTTTCCAAATAAGATCACATTCACAGATCCCAGAAGTTAGGAAGTAGGCATATCTTTTCAGGTCGTTGTTACGTGTCATGGAGTCGGTTCCGATTCATAGCGACCCTATGTACAACAGAACAAAACACAGTCCAGTCCTGCGCCATCCTCATGATCTTTTCAGGTAGCCACCATTCAACCCACTACAAGTCAACCAAAAACAAACCCACTGCTTATCCAGTTGATTCCAACTCACAGCAACCCTTTATGACAGAGTAGAGCTGCCTCGTAGGGTTTCCAAGGCTATGGAAGCTGACTGCCACATCCTTCTCCCACAGCGCAGTTTGAAACTCCAACCTTTCGGTTAGCGGCGAAGCTGCTTAACCATTGTGCCACCAGGGCTCTTCAACAAGTGAAGAGGTTGGTAAATTAGACTGGGGCTGCACTATGGAGGACTTTACAGAGCATCCTACAGGAATCCCAGTTCTAAGACTCTTGAGGCCAGTGGAAACCGGACTGAAACTACCGGTACTAAACTGCAAGAAGTTAAGACTAAGAATAAAATCAGACCCATGCAAGCTCTGGGAGAATATGGGGAAAGGAGAAAAGGAGAGGAAGGGAGCACATTTTAGCTAGAATTATTTACTAAATATAATTTTTTAGTATCTAATATATGCAATGTAACCTGGGTGATGGAGTCGCTTTTTAGGACCACAAACTGCTGCTCTGGTAAATTTACAAACCAGCTGGTGTTAAAACCGTGGCTGCTAACGAAAAAGTACGCAGTTCGAATCCACCAGCCTCTCCTCGGAAACCCTATCGGGCAGTTCTACTCTATCCTATAGAATCGCTATGAGTCGGAACTCACTTCGGTGGCTATGGGTTGTTTTTTAATTTTACTGGAATACTAAAGGGCACAATGCAACAGCTACAAGTTTTGTTCCTGAATAGTAAATGATACCTCATAAACTAAATCCACCGGAAGAGATTCAGAAAAAGTATTAACTTGTGCGGCGCTGCCTTCTCTACCTCAAGCCTGGGAACTGCCAGAATGTTCTCCCTAGGAAACTAGGTGTCCTTCCCCGTGGACACACCCGGCTCCTGCCTCCGTGTGTCCAGAGCAGGCGAAGTGGGGAGGCTGTGGAGGGAGACCCGCAGTGACCAGCAGCGAGTGCAGACTGGGACGAACCGAGGGCAGCAACTGGCAAGCTGGACTTGGACTCGCAGGCCAACACCGCTTTGCCGGTGTTATTTCTCCTCGAATTGGACTGCTGGACATCAGTCGAAGCGCTGGCATTAAAAGCCACACTCCCCCCCCCCTTTTTCCCCCTTCATAAATGCTAATAAAACTAGGGCACCGAAGTTGTAAAAACCTGGTGAGCCACAGTTGCCATGCTCGGTACAAACTGAGGGGAAAAGTTGTCGCAAGAGAGCGCTGAAGTGAGCCCGAAGCCGCGGACGGTAAGACGACCGGAGGGGATGCCCGGCGGGCCGCTAACCAGTGCGGCCAGAGAAGCAGCGCAATTAGCTGCTGCTCAGGTCAGGCCGGAGAGGAGAGGGTCTGGGGAAGAGCCAGGGTCCCAGCGCGCCCACAGCCCGCCCGGCCCACACCCACCTCGCCTCCAGCAGCAACGGCGTCTCCGGCCACTTAGCGGCCAAGCGGGCCGTCACCGCCTTGGACGCGGAGGCCGTCGCGGCGCCGAGAAGCGACAGCCACAGTGGTATGGCACCTAGGAGCAGCCGCTCTACGCAGAGAGTCTTCGCCGCCGCCATAGCGCGGAGAGGAAAGCACGACTCCCTCGGACCCCGGCTCCCGCAGTCGCCACGCAACAGCCGGCAGCTCCCGCCGCGAGGCCGCCCACTTCCGGTGGAGGGAGCTCCAGTCCGTTACTCGGCTCCCAGGTCCCGGCGTGCCGCCCCGGGCGCATGCGTGGCCCGCCCCGGCGCCGTGGAGGGAGCGCCCCAAGGGCCGACTCGCGGGACTCCTGCGCTCTGAGGTACGTCGGAGCTTGCCAGGGATGCTTGGGACAGTCCGAACGGGGACCTCAGGTCCTCGGACAGAGGCCATGTGACACTGAGCCTAGAGGCGAGCTCTCAAAGCTGGACTGCGATTGCTGCCAACTAAGGCTGACTGGAGATGCCAGAATCTGTGGGGAACTGAATCTCTGGAAGTTACCTAAACATGTCACTCCCCTTTTTTTCACTCTCCCCTGTTTGCCTAGTCTATATCCTTCCTTAGATCCAGAGCGGAAATAACACCTGTAAAAGTTAAAGTTCCTGCCCCACGAGGTTGTTTAGTGGTTCCCAAACTATCGCCTAGAGAGTCACCTGGGAGGGCCCGATGCCCACCCAACAACCAAACCAAACCCATTGCCGCAGACTTGATTCCAACTCATAGATACTCTGCAAGACAGAGTAGAACTACCCCATAGGGTTTCCAAGGAGCGGCTGGTGGATTCCAACTGCTGACCTTTTGTTAGCAGCCTAACGCAGGACCACTGCGCTACACACCAATTCCATTAGAATCTTGGGAGTGGGATCCAGGCATCAACATTATTTAAACCCCACAAGTGATTCCTGTGTGCAATTCTGTTTGAAAACCAGTAATTTAGAAGATTTTAGCAAGCATCATCATCACCTGGAAGGCTTGTTAAGACAGAGTGCTGGGCCCACCCTTGAGTTTCTGACTCAGTAGGTCTGGGATCAAAACAGAACAAAACAAAAAGGTTACTGTTGAGTTGATTCCCAAGTTATGGTAATCCCACATATGTCAGAGTGGAACTGTGCTCTGCAGGGTTTTTAATGGCTAAATTTTTGGAAGTAGGTTGCCAGGCTTTTTATCTGAGGTGCCTCTGGGTGGACCCAAACCTCCGACATTTTGGTTAACAGGCAAGTACTTAACTGTCTGCACCACTCAGTAACTCCAGGTGTGGAATGGGGCCTGAGAATTTGCATTTCATTTTCCATCAAGTTCCAAGGTGATACTGATATTGCTGGCTAGGTACGACCCTTTTAGCCTTTCTACTCAAGAGTAGTCCACAGATCAGCAGCATCAACATCACCCGCTAACTCCTTAGAAACGCACAACCTCAGACTTCACCCCAGACCTACTAAATCAGAATCTCCAGTTTAACAACAGAAACCTCAGGTGGCTCTTATGCAAATAAAAGATTGAGAGCACTAATTTAGAGGACAATAGGTGAAAGGACTTAGAAAAGTGCCAGTTAATGATAGCTGTTTTTCACTTATTCTCACAAAAGACTTCACCAAAAGAGTAAAAAGAGAACCTACAAACTGGGGGAAAAAAGTTTGGAGATTACAAGTCAGACAAAGTTCTAATGTCTAAAATCTACAAGGAAATCCAACACCTCTACAACAAAAAGACAAATAATCCCATTAAAAAATGGGCGAAGGAAATGAACAGACACTTCACCAAAGAAGACATTCAAGCGGCCAACAGACACATGAGGAAATGCTTGTGATCACTAACCATTAGAGAAATGCAAATTAGAACCACAATGAGATACTATCTGACCCCGCATTACTGGTACGAATCAAAAAAACTGGAAATAACAAACGTTGGAGAGGCTTCGAGGAGATCGGAACTCTTATGCACTGCTGTTGGGAAGCCAAAAGGATATAACCATTTTGGAAAACAATATGGCACTTCCCTAGAACGCTAGAAATAGAAATACCATACGATCCAGCAATCCCACTCATAGGAATATAGCCTAGAGAAATGAGCTGTCACATGAATAGACATATGCACACCCATGCTCATTGCAGCATTGTTCACAATAGCAAAAAGATGGAAACAACCTAGATGCCCATCAACAGATGAATAGATAAACTGTGGTACATATACACAACGGAGTACTACGCAATGAGGAAGAACAATGATGAATCTGTGAAGCATCTCATAACATGGATGAAACTGGAGGACATTATGCTGAGTAAAATAAGTCAATCACAAAAAGACAAATATTGTATGAGACCACTACTGCGAAAACTCATGAAAAAGTTTACACACAAAAAGAAACTATCTTTGTTGGTTATGAGGGATGTGAAGGTGGGGCGGGAATACTAAATAAACAACAGATAAGTGGTAACTTTGGTGAAGGGTAAGACAGTACACAATACTGAGGAAGCCAGCGCAACTTGTTCAAGGAAAGGTCATGGAAGCTCCATAGACACATCCAAATTCCCTGAGGGACCAAATTGCTGGGCGGAGGGCTGTGGGGACCATGGTCTCAGGGAAGCTCAATTGGCATAACACAGCTTGTCAAGAAAATGTTCTACATTCTACCTTGGTGAGTAACATCTGGGGTCTTAAAAGCCTGTGAGCAATCATCTAAGATACTCCACCGGTCTCACCCCTTTGGGAACAAGGGAGAATGAAGAAAACAACATACAAGGAAAAGATTAGTCCAAAGGACTAATGGACCACAGCTACCACGGCCCCACCAGACTGAGACCAGTACAACTAGACAGTGCCCAGCTACCACCACTGATTGCTCTGACCAGGATCACAACAGACGGTCCTGGACAGAGCTGGAGAAGCACGTAGCACAAAATTCCAGCTCACAAAAAAAGACCAGACTTACTGGCCTGACAGAGACAGGAGAAACCGCTAGAGTATGGCCCCCAGACACCCTTTTAGCTCAGTAATGAAGTCACTCCCGAGGTTCAGCGTTCAGCCAAAGACAGCCCCATAAAACAAAATGCGACTAATGGGGCACAACAGTACAGGGACAGGGACTAGAAGGCAAGGAGGGGACAGGAAAGCTGGTAATAGGGAACCCAAAGTTGAGAAGGGGCAGTGTTGACGTGTCGTGGGGTTGTTAATCAATGTCATAAAGCAACATGTGTACTAATTGTTTAGTGAGAAACTGTTCTGTAAACCTTCATCTAAAGTACGATAAATAAATAAAGGATGACAGAGAAAAAAAAAGTTGTTTTTGTCATTATCAGCCAAAATAACAGCCATGATTGAGGCTAGATTCCAAGGACTGTCTGACCCCAAGCACATGCATCTACTACATCAGATTCAAAGACAAAAACTTTGCAGCAGAGTGAACAGGTTTTCCAGTACATAATATCCAACAAATCAAAATTTTTCAGTTTTATTTAACTGGGCAGAGGTGGGGCCTCAGGATTCTGACTCCTAGTCAGGAATTACTCTTTTTCTATTCAGAAGAGAGTAATTTTATAATAAATATTAAAGTGTATAGTAAAGAGAAGCAGCATCTGGAAAATAGGGAATCCACTGATTCACCATCCCTTCCCACCGTATTCAAGTTTCAGTAAAATAACTGCATCTCTGGAAGTTATCTAAACATGTCACTCCCCTTTTTCATTTTCTCTTATTTTCTTAGTCTATACCCTTCCTTAGAAAACCCTGCCCTGGAAATTCTACTCAAACAAGTTTCACTTCCTAACTTTGGCTTTCATTTCCTATTTCTCTTATTTAGTGAACTATTCCTCCTTTAATTTGCCATAAACTCTTTAACAGTCAGGTAGCATTTAAATTCTCATTTTTAGAAATTTGAATACAGTACTTATTTCTCTTACTAAAGATGATATATTCCCTCAGGGCTCATGCCTTATTCATTTTTGGCTTTCCTTACAGTACCTAGCACAAATACTTAGCATGTTATTGGAGCTCAGTAAATATTGATGTGGCTTGTTTTATGGATAGGTAGACAGAAGGATAGGAGAATTGAGTAAAAAGTCTTCATTTCTATCCACAGAGCATGACAGAAGAATATATTAAGCATCTTTCATAAATATTTGTTTTAATTAATTCCCCGTTTCCAGTTATTTGCAGATTGAATTTTTGCCATTGTGAATTGAAGGAAATAAGATATTGATGGTGAATGTCTTAAATGTTGGTTTATCTAATGAGTTGTGAATCTTTAAGAAATGATTTGTTGTGTTAAAAGTCACATAAAATATACTATTAAAGACAGCACTAAAACATATATTAATATACATTCCAGTATATTTGAGTTCAGAATAGAGGTGATACATTTCTCTTTGAAGACGATGAAATTACTTAATCCAGGGCCGTTTTTTAAAAGCATAATTGTTATCATTTTTGTTTACATAGTATTTGCCTAGAAATTTAGGTTGTTTTGAAACATTCCTAAGAATGCTCATCCCTGAGCTTATTTCCTTTGCTGAAGAACAAAAGGATAGGACTGAATGACATTTAAGATCCCTTCTAGGGCTCACAGTTATTATCTGTATATAAGTCTATGTATGTACAGAAACACTAAAATACCAAAAGATTGAGTAACAGTAAAGGTCACTCATATCAGTGGTGTAGCAAAGTATTCTAACATCAACTATCAATAACCGTTTAATACAGGTTAGCTATGAGCTACATGTACTTCAGGAACACAATTTATTTCAACATTTTTTAGCAAAACACAATTCAGAATTATTCACATAGGGTGATATGAATTAAAATTGATTAGGATAGCAGTTTTCACTGTATGTGGAAAAAGTGATTAATGAATGCTTTATAATAAGAATCTTCTGTTTAATAGCATAAATCATTCTGAATTTTTTTATGTGAAGCATGAACTATATGTATTTAATGAAAAGAGTGGTGCAAAGTGATGATAAAGTTACTGCTAAATTATCATGTTATATAATGAAACTTTAATTTTCTCAGCCTGAATGAAGTCCCACAGCTGAAATAGCCTTTTAAAATATTACCCTGTAGGTCTTCTCATTTTTTTGTGTGTGTGTTTGAATTTCTTAAATATGTAAAAGTATTTTACTTATCATCCTGGTTGGGAAGAATGTATACACATATAATTTATTATATGTCAACTCCCTAGGGAAGAATGTATATACGTATAATTTATTATATGTCAACTCCCTGGGCAAGATTAGACCAAAATCATAATCAAATGAGTAATGATTTAGTTTTCTTTTTTTAATTGTCAGCAAGTTTGATTTTTAAAGGTTTGCATATTTTATCTAGAATAGATTACAATTGCTCCACAAATGTCTAACTCCTGGTATGTTTGATGACATTTTTCAGTGCAGTTTACTGAGGTAATTTTCAAACAGTAAATTATGCAAAACACATAATGATTTTTAAATTAATCCTTTGAGATGATATAAAAACTTAAAATTTACTACAATAATAGCCTTCTATACTGAAATACATACTTAGTATTTTATAATTATGCACTTATTCAGAGGTTGCTAAATCACCATTCTTTTGCTTCTGTGTTTTATTTCTTCAACAAAACATAGGATCAAAACATGCTGGTTGAAGACAATGAAACACTCTGCTTTTATATCTTCTAGTAGAGAAGCTACACAAATTCTTTCATTCCCTAGGGAAGCACTGAAAAGTACTGAAATTATTATTAACAACAAAAATAAGTATTTGTAGGGTAACTACTTAACATTTACTGTATGAAACATTGTCTCAAAGCCTAAGTGACTTTGTAGTTTAGATGAGAAGGTAGTATAGTACATAAACCAAAAAAACCAAACCCATTGCCATCGAGTCGATTCCGACCCAGAGCAACCCTATAAGTCAGAGCAGAACTGCCTCATAGGGTTTCCAAGGAGCGCCTGGAGGATTTGAACTGCCGACCTTTTGGTTTTAAGAGTATAGTACATAAGTAAATCATAATAAGAAGTTTTATGTGACAAGATCTAAAGGACTGGCATGTTACAATAAATATAACAGGAATTAAAGGAAAGACAGTCCTAAGAAAGCCCTCACAGAATAGATGGTTTATCTAGACATTGAAGAATGTGTAGGACTTAGATGACTTAGAAAAGTGGAGCATTAGGAGGATTTTTCAGATGGAATATTCTAGGAAGAAAGAATAGTCATCAAGATTATCTATTAAAACACAAAACTAAGACTTTTATTTCTGGCACTAGAGGGGACTAGATGTTCAGAGAAACTCTTTTAGTATAGCATACCAATAATTCTATATACTAGTTTTAAAAAATATTTTTTTAATGCGTGGCTAAGCTGGCAAGAATCTGAGGTGACATTTGCCTTGAGGATATCTGTCAATCCCTGGTGGTCTAAAGCCTGGGTTTTATGTGTCATATGAGCAAGGAACAGGCGCCTTAGCCAGTTGGGAAGGTGGATCAATCACCAACCACATAAAAATCCTACACTTTTTTTATTGGGTAAACTAGGAAAAAAAAAAAAAGAAAGACAGGAAAAAAGAATCAGAGAAAGAAAGAGCTGCCACATAAAAGGGAGACAGTAGACATATATACCTGTGTTCCCTTTGGACTTGGGTTCAGAAAAGAAAACACTTCTCTGGGAATTCCTAACCTAAGGTCTCCAGCCACATAGATTTGGAACCATTATTCACATACCTGTGTGGCATGAAAATCTCCAGGCACTTAAGGACATTTCAGTCAAATTATTCGCTGACTACAAAGTTAACTGTGATAGTTAAGGTTGTGTGTCAACTTGGCTGGCCCATAATTCTCATTGGTTTAGCAGTTACGTAATGACACAGTTTAGCTTTTCTGGAATGATGCAGTTTGGCAGTTATGTAATGGTGTAATTTGGCAGTTTTGTAATGATGCAGTTATCCTCCATTTTGTGATATAATGTAATCACCTCCATGATGTGATGTGATATGATCATTCAATCAGTTGTAAGGGGAGTATCCTGGGGGTGTATGGCCTATATCCAATATATATGGATGCTCTGGCAAAGCTCGCTGGCTTTTGCTCACTCTGAATCCTGCATCTGCCTCGTCATCATCTGACCTCTGGTTCTTGGGACTTGAGCCAGCGGCCTGCTGTATTGCCTGCAGATCTTAGGATTCATCCGTCTCTGCAGCCTGTGAGCCAGCAGCCTGCCATCTTACCTGCCAATCTTGGGTTCATCAGCCCCTGCAGCTGCATGAGTCAGGAGAAGCCTCCAGCCTGATGCCTGACCCAGGGATTTGGGACTTGCTAGCCTCTAGAACCACATAAGCCGTTTCCTTGAGATAAATCTCCCTCTGTGTATGTATATATATAGCCACAATTCACTGGTATTACTTCTCTAGAGAACCCAGCCTAAGACATTAACCAAATAGAGACTTCTGTGGCCACATGCAACAAAGAAACAAACTTTAAACATTAGTTCATAAAACTCACTATACGAACAAAGAGCAACTACAACAATCAGGAACAAGGAAAAATCCTGGGGAGGGAAAGAAAATCTGATTTCCAGTTTTGCCACGTTGTATTGTTTGAAATAATGAGTTTCCAACAAAAAAAATCATGAGCAATGCAAATAAATAAGAAAATATGGCACATACACAAGGAAAAAAGCAATCAATAGAAACTATCCCTGAAAGGCCCAGATGTTGCACTTGCTAGGTGGTCTTAAAATTAGCTATTTTAAATATCATTAAAAAAATAAAGGAAACCATGTCTATATAAGTAAAGGAAACCATAAAAACAATAGCTCACCAAATAGAGAACATCAATAAAGATAAAAATTACAAAAAGGAGCCAAATAGAAATTCTGAAATTAACAAGTATAATAACTGAAATGAAAAATACTAGGGAACTCAACAGCAGATTTGAGTTGGCTAAAGAATCAGTAGACTTTAAGACAGATCAATTTGAGATTATGCACTTTTAGAAACAGAGGAAAAGAATGAAGAAAAATGAACCAGAGCCTAAGAGGCCTGTGGGTCACCACCCAGTGTGCCAATATATACATAATGGGAGTCCCAGAACAGAAGAGAGAGGAAGGGGCAGAAAGACTGTTTGAAGAAGTATGTCTGAAAATCTCAAATTTGATGAAAAACATTAATTTTTAAAGAAACGCAAAGAACTTTTAGTAGAAATCAGCACAAAGAGATCCACATAGATACACAAGTCATAATCAAACTTTTGAAAGACAAAAAGAGAATTGTGAAAGTTGCAAGAGAGAACACATTATGTCCAGGGGAGACTCAATGAAGTACCAATTTCTCCTCAGAAATCATGGAGGTCAGAAGGTAGTCAGATGACATAATCAAGTTGCTGAAAGAAAAAACAGTCAACCAAGAATTCTATATCTGGCAAAACATCCTTCAAAAATGAGGGAGTTAGTTAAGACATTTCCATATATAAAAATTTTAAAGTAGTAGAAGATTTTATTTTTTTCATGAAACCAGAAGTTTAGAAGTAAGCAGATCTAGAGCTGGTATGGCAGCTCAAAGGTGATTTTTAATCTTATCATCACAGACAGCTCCTGAGTCTCCAAATATCACTTATATATTCCTGGCAGGATGAACAGGAAATAACAAGAACAAAAGGCAAAACCTGGGAGTCAACTGAGTTAAGTATATCGGACAAAATTTCCTGAAGGCCCCATCCAATGATATGGGTACCCCTTGTATGAAGAGAGCCTCAGATACATAATTTTTAATCTAGGCACATTTACTAACCTTGCTGCCCCCAAAAAATTGGGATGCTGTTCTTAAGAAATAAGAGAGTGGTGTGTATTGTGTGGATAGCTGGCTGTGTTTGCCTTTATATGTTCAGTGTTTTGTTTTTGGGACAGTGAGAGTGTTGGAGATTCTGAAAGCCAGAGGAAAATTTATAAGACCACATCAGGAAGTAGACTATCTGCCGTAAGCAAGTGTCTTCTACCTTAATGTAAGTACCATAATGTGGGTGTAATTGGTTGAAGAAAGTACATGTTACTTAGCTGAAAGTCAAATTGCAGTAAGTCAGCAAGTGCCTTTATTTAAAAAATACTGTAATTCAAAACTAACAAAATATAAAACTATTTTACTATTCAATTGTTATCTTGACTCTGTTATATTTGCAACTGGAAGTGCTAAAAAATCACTGCCTTAAATTAGTTGTATTGAGTATCATGAGCCAAGAAAATTTACATCATTTGAGTAATTTAAGCTTAAAATCCTCCTGACCCAGCAACTGATCTTAATAAAATAAAATAACAATTTCTTTCACGTCAAAAGCATTCTGAACTTTAAGTATAATCTAAAAACAAAAATAAAAGATGTTAATGGCAGTTGGGACTAGAAAGTTAAGGCAGAAACATGTAGCCAAACAGATAAAATTTTTTCTAGTCTGAAGTCATCCTGGTCAACTCATCACTCCTGTGAGGCCACTGAATTCAAAATTTCTTTAAATACTTCTGGATACTTCTTAAGGTTCATTCTTGAGAGTAAAAATACATCATTAACAATTATAAGGTTGCTACTATTTTTGCAGCTTTTTAATTTTGATAAAAAATTTCAACATTTCCGAAAAATTGCAAGAATATAAACTTTACCCAGGCTCAGCAATTATTTAATATCCCTCCACTTGTTTTCATCATTCCTTCTCTTTATATATTAATTTTTACATATGTGGTACGGATTGAATTGCGTCCCCCAAAAAGATATGTTGAAGACCTAACCCCTGTACCTGCGAATGTGACCTTGTTTGCAAATAGGGTTTTAATTTTGTTATCAGTTAAATGAGGCCATGTTGTGGGGCGGGGGCGAGGAGGCGGTAGGGGGGAGGTTTTAATCCTAATTCCTTCTGAGTCTACGTTATAAAAAGGGAGTTACATGCAGGGGGAGGGAAGACTTCGTGGATAGCAGAGGCAGATACATCTATAAACAGCAAACGAACACCAAGTGTTGCCAGCAGCCATCAGAAGCTAGGAAAGACTCACGGAACAAGTCTTCCCTCAAAGGTCTTCTTGGGAAGGCATTGACACAGCTGATAACCCTAACTTGGACTTCCAGCCTCCGAAACTATGAGAAAATGAGTTTCGGTTCTCTAAAGCCACCCACTTTGTGGTATTTTGTTATGGCATCCCTCGGAGACTGAGACAACGTACATATATTTTTCTGAAACATTTAAAATTAGTTGAATACTTCACACCCTTTTACCCTAATACTTGGGTGTGTTTTTACTAAGAATAAGAATATTCTCTCATATAACCACAGTATAGTTTTAGATTGTTTATTGCAGATACATAGACACAATTGATTTTTATGTATGGTCTTGTGTTCTGCAACCTTGCTGAACTCATTTATTAGTTCTAATACCTTTTGGTGGAATCCTTAGGATTTTCTAGATATGAGATCATGTCTTCTGTGAATAGGGGTAGTTTTCCTTCTGGCTTTGAAATCTGGGCGCCTTTTATTTGTTTTTCTTCCCTAATTGTACTGACTAGAAATCCAGTGCAATGCTGAACAGAAATGGTGAAAACTGAATCCTTGTCTTGTTCCTGATCTTAGCAGGGAAACATCTTTTCTTTTGTCACTAATCATGATGTTACCACCACCAGTTGCCATCGAGTCAGTTCTGACTCACGGTGACCCTTTGTGTGCCAGATTAGAACTGTGCTCCATAGGGTTTTCAGTGGTTGATTTTTTTCCGAAGTAGATTGCCAGTTCTTTCTTCAGAGGCACCTCTGGGTGGATTTAAACCACCAACCTTTCGGTTAGCAGCCAAGTACGTTCTTGTGTGCCATCCAAGGGACCCCTTAGCTGTGGGTTTTTCACAGATGCCCTTTATCACGTTCAGGAATTTTCCTCCTAGTGTAAGTTTAAGTGTTTTAATCATGAAACGGTATTGGATTTTGTCAAATACCTTTCCTGCGTCTATTGAGACGATCTTGTGATTTTTGTTTTTTATTCTATTGATTTGATTTAATACATTAATTGATTTTCTGAACCCAACAATTTCTGAATCCCACTTGCTCATACTGTGTAGTTGTTTTTAAATGTTTCCAGATTCAATTTGCAAGCATTTTGTTGAGGATTTTGGCATCCATATTCATAAGAGATATCGGTCTGTAATATTATTTTCTTGTGATATCTTTGGTTATGGTATCAGAGTAATACTGTCCCTCTAGAATGAGTTGGGAAGGGTTCTCTTTTCTACTTTTTGGAAGGGTTTGTGAAGAATTGGTGTTAATTCTCCTTTGAATGTTTAGTAGAATACATCAGTGAAGATCTCTTTATGGATATGTTTTTCGTTTGTTTCTACTTATTTATTAATAATTTTATTGAGGTAAAACATATATAACAAAAAGTTCACTATTTTAATCAGTATTAAATGTACAAATCAGTGATATTAATTATAATCACCGTATTGTGCAACTATTACTACTCTCTACTTCTAAAAGTTTTTCATCACCCCAAACAGAAACTCAGCATCCCTTAAGCAGTAACTCCCCATTTTGCCCTACCCTCAGCCCCGAATAACCACTGATAAACTTTTGTCTCTATGTATATGTCTATATGTAAATGTCTATTTGAGATATTTCATATAAGTGGGATCATACAATATTTGTCCTTTTATGTCTGACTTTTTTCGCTTAGCATAAGTGTGTCTGTCAGTTTGTTGTACTGTGGGGGCATACATGTTGCTGTGATGCTAGAAACTATGCCACCAGTATTCAGACACCTGCAGGGTCACCCGTAGCAGACAGGTTTCAGCTGAGCTTCCAGACTAAGACAGACTAGGAAGAAGGACCCAGCAGTCTACTTCTGAAAGGAATTAGCCAGTGAAAACCTTATGAATAGCAGCAGAACATTGTCTGATATAGTGCCAAAAGATGAGCCCCCCAGGTTGGAAGGCACTCAAAAAACAAC
Source organism: Trichechus manatus latirostris (assembly GCF_000243295.1). Lineage (NCBI taxonomy): Eukaryota > Metazoa > Chordata > Mammalia > Sirenia > Trichechidae > Trichechus > Trichechus manatus. Next base: position 1,122,555 of record NW_004443949.1, on the reverse strand, counting down.
TGGGGAAGAGCTGCCTCTTCAAAGTAGAGTCTACCTTAATGAGATGGATTGAGTTAAGCTTTCAGGACCTTCATTTGCTGATGCGGCACGACTCAAAATGAGAAGAAACAGCTGCAAACATCCATTAATAATCAGAACATGGAATGTACGAAGTATGAACCTAGGAAAATTGGAAACCGTCAAAATGAAATGGAACACAGAAACATTGCTATCCTAGGCATGAGTGAACTGAAATGGACTGGTATTGATCATTTTGAATCGGACAATCGTATGGTCTACTATGCTGGGAATGACAACTTAAAGAGGAATGGCGTTGCGTTTGTCGTCAAAAAGAGTATTTCAAGATCTATGCTGAAGTACAATGCTATCAGTGATGGGATAATACCCATATGCCTACAAAGAAGACCAGTGAATCCGACTACTATTCAAATTTATGCACCAACCACTAAGGCCAAAGATGAAGAAACTGAAGATTTTTACCAACTTCTTCAGTCTGAAATTGATCGAACATGCAATCAGGTTGTGTTGATAGTTACTGGTGATTGGAATGCGAAAGTAGGAAACAAAGAAGAAGGATCAGTATTTGGAAAATATGGCTTTGGTGATAGAAATGATGCCGGAGATCACCTGATAGAATTTTGAAAGAACTAACATACACAGCAACTATACACATGGACCTTGCCAGATAGAATACACAGGAATCAAATCAACTACATCTGTGCAAAGAGATAATGGAAGAGCTCAATATCATCAGTCAGAACAAGGCCTGGGGCTGACTGTGGAACAGACCATCAATTGCTCATATGCAAGTTCAAGCTGAAACTGAAGGAAATTAGAACAAGACCACAAGAGCCAAAGTATGGCCTTGAGTATTTCCCACCTGAATTTAGAGAGCATCTCAAGAATGGATTTGATGTGTTGAACACTAATGACCGAAGACCAGTAGAGTTGTGGAGTGACATCAAGGACATCATACATGAAGAAAGGAAGAGGTCATTAAAAAGACAGGAAAGAGAGAAAAGACTAAAATGGATGTCAGAAGAGACTCTGAAACTTGCTCTTGAACATTGAGTAGCTAAAGCAAAAGGAAGTAAAAGAGCTGAACAAAAGATTTCAAAGGGTGGCTTGAGAAGACAAAGTGAAGTATTGTAATGACATGTGCAAAGCCTTGAGATGGAAAACCAAAAGGGAAGAACACACTTGGCATTCCTCAAGCTGAAAGAACTGAAGAAAAAATTCAAGCATCAAGTTGCAATAGTGAAGGATTCTATGGGGAAAACATTAAACGATGCAGGATGCATCAAAAGAAGACGGAAGGAAGACACAGAGGCATTATACCAAAAAGAAGTGGTCAATGTTCAACCATTTCAGGAGGCAGCATATGATCAGGAACAGATGGTACTGAAGGAAGAAGTCTAAGCTGCACTGAAGGCGTTGGCGAAAAACAAGGCTCCAGGAATTGACGGAATGTCAACTGAGATGTTTCAACAAACAGATGCAGTGCTGGAAGTGCTCACTCGTCTATGCCAAGAAATTTGGAAGACAGCTACCTGGCCAACTGACTGGAAGAGATCCATATTTATGCCTATTCCCAAGAAAGGTGATCCAACCAAATGCGGAAATTATTGAACAATATCATCAATATTACACGCAAGTAAAATTTTGCTGAAGATCATTCAAAAGCGGCTGCAGCAGTATGTTGATAGGGAACTGCCAGAAATTCAGGCCGGGTTCAGAAGAGTACGTGAAACCAGAGATATCATTGCTGATGTCAGATGGATCCTGGCTGAAAGCAGAGAATACCAGAAAGATGTTTACTTGTGTTTTATTGACTATGCAAAGGCATTCTATTGTGTAGATCATAACAAATTATGAATAACATTGCAAAGAATGGGAATTATTTGTGCTCATGAGGAACCTGTACACAGATCAAGAGGCAGTTGTTCGGAGAGAACAAGGGGATACTTGGTGGTTTAAAGTCAGGAAAGGTGTGCGTCAGGGTTGCATCGTTTCACCTTACCTATTCAATCTGTATGCTGAGCAAATAATCCGAGAAGCTGGACTATATGAAGAAGAAAGGGACATCAGGATTGGAGGAAGACTCATTAACAATCTGCAATATGCTGATGATACAACCTTGCTTGCTGAAAGTGAAGAGGACTTGAAGCACTTACTGGTGAAGATCACAGACAGCCTTCAGCATGGATTACACCTCAACAGAAAGAAAACAAAAATCCTCACAACTGGACCAATAAGCAACATCATGATAATTGGAGAAAAGATCAAAGTTGTCAAGGATTTCATTTTACTTGGATCCACAATCAACACCCATGGAAGCAACAGTCAAGAAGTCAAAAGATGCATTGCATTGGGCAAATATGCTGCAAAAGACCTCTTTAAAGTGTTGAAAAGCAAACGTGTCACCCTGAAGACTAAGGTGCGCCTGACACAAGCCATGGTATTTTCAGTCACGTCATATACATGTGAAAGCTGGACAATGAATAAGGAAGACTGAAGAAGAATTGACACCTTTGAATTGTGATGTTGGTGAAGAATATTGAATATACCATGGGCTGCCAAAAGAATGAACAAATCTGTCTTGGAAGAGGTACAATCAGAATGCTCCTTAGAAGGAAGGATAGCAAGACTACATCTTACATACTTTGGACATGTTGTCAGGACAGATCAGTCCCTGGAGAAGGACATCATGCTTGGTAAAGTACAGCGTCAGTGAAAAAGAGGAGGACCCTCAACGAGATGGATTGACACAGTAGCTTCAACAATGGGCTCAAGCATAACAACAATTGTGAGCATGGCACAGGACCAGGCAGTGTTTTGTTCTGTGCTGTATAGGGTCGCTATGAATCAGAACCAGCTTGACAGCACGTAACAACAGTGTTTTCAAGGCTCATCCATGTCATAGCAGTCATAGCTTCATTTCTCTTTATGGCTGATCATGTTCCATTGTATGTATATAGCACATTTTATTTATTCATCTGTTGATGGACACCTGGGTTGTTACTACCTTTTAGCTACTTTGAATAATGCTGCAATGGACATTTGTGTACAGTTATCTGTTTGAGTCCCTCCTTTCAATTTCTTTTGAGTATATACCTAGGAGTGGAATTGTTGGGTTATATGGTAATTCTGGAAACCCTGGTGGCCTAGTGGTTAAGAGCTATGGCTGCTAACCGAAAGGTCAGAAGTTGGAATCCACCAGGTGCTCCTTGGAAACCCTATGGGGCTGTACTACTCTGTCTTGTAGGGTTGCTATGAGTCGGAATTGACTTGACAGCAATGGGTTTTGGTTTTATGGTAATTATATGTTTAACTTATTGAGGCATCTGTTTTCCACAGCAGCGACTCCATTTCACACTCCCACCAGTAGTGCATAAGGGTTCTGAATTTCTGCACATCCTTTACAACACTTCTTACTTTCTAATTTTCTGCTAACCATCCTAGTGGATGTGAAGTGGTACCTAATGTGGTTTTGATTTGCATTTCTGTGGATAGTTACTACTGATTCAGTCTCTCGTATAGGTCTTTTAAGATTGTCTTATTTCTTCTTTATTCAATTTTTGTAGTTTGTGTCTTTCTAGGAATTTTTTTATTTCTTGTAAGTCATCTCTTTGTTTACATACAATTGTTCATTGTATTCATTATAACCCTTTTTATTTCTGTAAAGTTGATAGCAATGTCCTGTCTTACATTTCTGATTATAGTTATTTGAGTCTTCTCATTTTTTCACTTAGTCAAATGAGCTAGCAGTTTGTTAATTTTATTGATCTTTTCAAAGAACTAGCTTTTAGTTTCATTGATTTTCTCTATCATTTTGTAAATTGTCTATTTCATTAATTTCTGCTCTAATCTTTATTATTTTCTTACTTCTGCTTGCTTTAGGTTTAGTTTGCTTTTCTTTTTACAGTTTCTTAAGGTAGGAGGTTAGATTATTGATTTGATATCTTTCTTCTTTCTTAATATAGGAATTTGCAGCTATACATTTCCCTCTAAGCACTGCTTTAGCTGCGTCTCATAGGTTTTGGTGTGCTGTATCTTGATTTTAATTCATCTCAAAGTATTTCCTGGCTTCTCTTTTATTTCTTCATTGACCCATTGGTTATTTAGGAGTGTGTTGTTTAGTTTCCACATATTTATGAGTTTCTCAAATTTCCTGTTATTGATATTTAATTTCATCCCATCTGGCAGTTTGTTGTACCATGGTGGCTCGTGTGTTGCTATGATGCTGGCAGCTATGCCACCAGTACTGCAAATACCATCAGGGTCACCATGGTGGATGGGTTTCAGCAGAGCTTCCAGACTAAAATGGACTAGGAAGAAAGGTGCTGGCAATGTACTTCAAAAATTTAACCAATGAAAACCTTATGGATTGCAACAGAATACTCTTTGATATAATGCTGCAAGATGAGCCCCTTAGGTTGGAAGACATTCTACAATAGATGATAGACTCAAACATACCAATAATTATGGAGATGGTGCAGGACTGGGCAACATTTCATTCTGTTATACATGAGTTGGAGCCCACTTGATGGCAACTAACAACAACCTTTCCTCACTGATTTCCCCACACAGTGTTAAGTCTCTGATGTTGCTCCAGAGTGAGTCACACCTTTGGGTGTACACATAGTCACTCTAGGATGACAGCTGTACTCTTTTCCTCTTTTTCTGTCCATATCCAGCTGTTAAACTCCACTAATTGCTGGCAGATAGCTGTATTGTTTACAACAATGCCCTGGGCCGTAAACGCCTTTACAAACTAACCAAATTGTGAATGCTTGGAAACTCTGGTTGCATAGTGGTTAAGAGCTACAGCTGCTAACTAAAAGTTCAGCAGTTCAAATCCACCAGCTGCTCCTTGGAAACCTATGGGGAAGTTCTACTCTGTCCTGTTCAGTTTCTGAGGTTAGCGTTTGATATTTGTTCTGACTCCAGAAGGAGTTCTTCCAGCTGTCTTATTCTATGCTTCTCTCCTGCAAACTAGCTGACCTACAGTCTAGGTTGTATTTTCATAAGATTCACCAACCAATCTCTTCCCGGTTCCCTTCACCACAACTTTCATTGTTTTTGAGAACACCCTTAGGTTTAAAAGGAACCCTAGTGGTGCAGTGGTTTAGCACTTGGCTGTTAACTGAAAGGTCAGCAGTACAAACCTACCAGCCGCTCCATCAGAGAAAGATAGGGCAGTCGGCCGCCATAAAGATTACAGCCTTGGAAACCTTACGGGGCGGCTCTACTCTGTCCTACAGGGTCACTAGGAGTAGGAAACGACTTGCCGGCAGTGGGTTTGGTTTGGGCTTAGGTTTAAACTTTCCCAGCTCTTCTGCAAATGAAGCTAGTTCCTTTGGGAACAGATTAGGAGCTATCAGTTTTATGAACAACTTTACCACCCAGACAAAATCTCTGAGCCAGGGCTCTGGAGCTGAGCTCTCAGTAGAGAGGCGAAAGTGGCCTGAATTCCTCTAAGCTTGCCTCTCCTGTCATGGAACCGCTGGACAAAAGGATACTGGGGACTCAGTATTCTGTGTGCCATACTGCCATGCCTAAGGTAGAGCCCCTGTTCCACAAGTGGGGGTTGGGCAGAAGAGAGGAGCTGTTGCCCCTGAATGAGTTTTCTTGGGGCAGTCTCAGCAGTTGGCAGCTGGAGTAAGAAATTGGGCAGGATGAGAAATGCTGAAGTCCTGTCCCTCTTAGGAAGAAAGCCCTCTACCTAGGAGCTGGGGTAGAGAGAGCCCTCTGTTCTTGGCTGCAGCAGTCTGGAGTGGAGGCTCTGCCTCCCTGAGCTAGAGGGAACAATCATGGTTCAAATACCACAGCCTCCCCCTCCTTTCATATGAAACTGTCATTGATTTTCTTGAATAGGTATTTCTTCCTTTGCTACCTTGCCTTAACATTATTTGCAGGGGCTCTAAGAGGCTGATTTTTCATAAATGTTACCAGTTCTACTGGGTAGCAGGTCAGCAGTCTCCTCACACTGTCACACTGGAAGTCCATCTTTTCTATATCACTCATTTTTCATGTAGTGTGAAGGTATTTCAGAATCTAAGCTAGGGTTGCCAGAGTGCAATTTGAAAGGGCTCTTTGGTCTGTTCAAAGGTCACTCACTTCTCTCAGTTGCAGCTACATTGAAATAAAAAAGGACCTGGAGCATGATCTAAGAGAGCACAGGATAACTTGCTTAACAAGGTCCCTGTTGTATCTACCCTTGACTTCTACACTCTTTTTCCCTGTAAATCAGACTTCTCTCATCAACACCTTTACCTCAGTGATCCTTCTTCCTTCTCCCAAATCACCCACTAAACTAACCTTTTGGTCTCATGACCCAAAGAGTTTTATTTTGAACCGTTTTGGCACCCAGAACATCTGGGGCTGATCCTTCTATGCATAGGTAGGACATATATGGATGAACTTCTCAGAATCAGAAGCATCTTGAAGGGATCGAGGCAAGAGGTGAATAAGGATCAGAGGGTACATTATGAGAGGACATGTGGCAAAAATGTCCTAGAAGTTGGATACTGGGAAGCTGGATTCAGGACTGTTTTAGGCTGGGCTTTCTAGAGAAGCAAAACCAGTGAAGTTCACATATATATATGAGAGAGAGATTTACCTCAAGAAAATGGCTCATGTTGTTGTGAAGGCTGGCAAGTCCCAAAGTCCATGTGTCAGGTGTCAGCTAGAGGCTTCTCCTGAGTCACATGGCTGCTGGGGCTGATGAACCCAGAATTGGCAGGGCAGACCGCAGGCTGCTGGCTTACAGGGCTGCAGCAGCCAGCGAATCCCAAAGTCAGCAGATGAGGTGACAGGCTACTGGCTCAAGTCTCAAGAACCAGAGGTCAGATGATGACAAGCCGGAGACAGGATCCAGAGCAAGCAAGAGAACTTTGCCAGAACATCCATATATATATTGCATGCAGGCCACACCCCTGAGGAAACTCCCTTTACAACTGATAGGCTGATCACATCACATCTCATCATGGAGGATGACATCATTACGTAACTGCCAAATTACATCATTACATAACTGTCAAACTACATCATTACATAACTGCCAAACCACTGAGAACTATGGCTCAGCCAAACTGACACACAACCTTAACCATCACAAGGATTTACATATTTTAGTACATATTAATATATTAACATACACGCTTGTAATGAAGATTAAACTGCCAATGTGGACATTTTGTGGATAGATACTAAAAAATAACAGAGAGAGGATAACAATTCTAAGAAAAATTGCACTGATACAGGTGAACTTCTTACTAATTTTTATTTCATTATAATGCATCACATTAAGTATACGCAAAACTACATCAAATGAGAAAATGCATATAAAATGCCTTGTGCATGCCTGGTAAATGCTCAGCACTAAAAATTGCAAATGTATCATTAATTATATCACCTTATATTTTATTATATTATATAGTTATCATATTATATTATATCATACTAGATTATAATCTATCATTAATAGCATCATATCATTAATAGCTGTTTTTTGAAATTTTCTTAAGTTTCATATTGTTATAATTTTATTTTAGTGTTTATGTAGCGGAGTTTTCTAAGCATACATTTCCGAAACTGGTGGGAACATTGGTGAGGATTTTCATTAAATTGTACTAAGAAATATAAGTCATATCTTCACCCAAAATTTATGTTCAAAGTTCCTATAATACAAAATGTCAGTATAATTTTTGCCATTGACTCTGAAGATGTCTCTTTGCCTACCAGTTTCTCTTCTGTTTCGTCTGGATTTATATTTAAACATTGGGCTTTCATTTTTATCCTAATTTCTGCAAGGCTGGAAGAGCTGAATAGTGATACCAGCTGGCATAGAGTTGAGCCTATATCAGCATACTGATGTTCCTGTATCAGCATATTGATGCTAGTGACACCAGAACGTCTCTCTGTCTCACTAAGCTGCCTCACATAGGCATTAAACAAGAGAGGTGAGAAAAGAGAGCTGACAGTAATCAGCCTTCAGAGTGCATGAACAGTTGTCCGCTGGAAGAGAGAATATTATAGAGTGAGTAGTGCATTATCTCAATGACATGAAACAAATCAATAGATCCCAACGACCCATAATAAATAAGAATGAGTGTGTGATTTTCATCTGGTCATTGATGACTAACTATTGAGACCAGAATACTTTTGGTCCTGACAAAATCCTTTTAATTCTCTTGGAATCCACATTTCTAGCTTTCATGGAAGTTGGGGTAACCGACACAGGCCGTTGCCCTTAGGTGTTCTTTTGAACTTTGAGCCTTGAAAAAACTGGTTCCTAAAAGTCACTTTTGAGTCAAACATTCGTCTAGATAAACTAATAAGACCGTTTTGCCTTGGGCATTGTGTTCATTTGAAGAATTCAGTCAATTTCGGGTAACAGACTCCAAAGGTCAGACTGGGAGCTGTGTTTAGGGTAAATCAGTAATTATTTTAATTGTTCTTCAAGACAATGCTGTGTGAAAATCCTTCCTGACCACAAATTTACCAGTTCTATTCCAACCCTTTTGTCAACAGCAGTGACAGTACGATCTGGTATAAGAATTTTGGAAGTTCTTCTCATCTTCAGAACAATTTTGACACTCACTCAAAATGTTACCTCGATTTGCAAATCGTATGTTCAATAAATTTCAATTTCTATTATTAGCTTAATATGATTTTCATTTAGCAGTTCTGAGCCTAACTGAAAACTAAACTCACCGTGAAGATGTTTTAAAAAAACTGAAGCTGATGATCATCCTGATACAAAGAATCGATTATTTTTTATTTTATTAGTTTTTTAATTGAAGAAAAGCACATATACAGAAAAGTGTCCACATCATACTTGTACAGCCCAATGAATTTTCACACAGCTCTCACTCAAGTAACTTCACCTGGTTCAAGAAATAGTACATATTAACAGCACCTCTCCAGCCTTTTAACAGTCATTGTCCACGGCTTTCTCCACTAGCCTGAATTCTTACACAATGAATTAGTTATATCTATTTTTGAACTTGAGTCAAATAGAATTATGTGACTTCTCTCATTCAAGATTAGGTTGATGAGGAGTGGTATACTGGTAAGTGTTTAACAACAGATTATCCCCGAAAAAAAAATGCATGTATATGTAGTTGAGGAGTAGCATATAGTTTACAAACAATAACAAAATATACAATACTCTTTATTATAAATTCCATACATCTGTAACTTTAGTACGACTTTCTATTTCTTACAAAAATCCACTATCGTTTTTTATAATTCTATCATCAATAGTAATATCCAAAATCAGTTTATGAATAAATGCTTGACTGATATTTGATTCAGCAAAGAAGTCAGTCATGATGGCTGTGTGTAATTCCAGCACTAATGTTGGTTAATATTTTCATTTACATTGACGAGAAGGTGAAAGTTAAACTCCGTGTTCATAAATGATACAAGTCATTTCTTTGCTGAATTGGATGATAGTTTTTGGATGCTGGAACAATATTTCTTCAATTTTCTGTACTATTCTAAATGCAATGGCACAAATACACTTTTATGTTTAATCTGCATTATCAACATTGTCTCCATATCTTTGTTAAATCTAGATGAGTTGGACAAACTTTTTCTGTAAAGGGCCCGATAGTATTTTAGGTTTTGCAGGTCACACAGCCTCTGTTGTAACTATTCAACACCTGTTTTTATAATAAATGACTGAGAGTATGTTCCAGGAAAATTTTACTTATAGAAACAGGTGGAAGGCCAAATTTGCCCCCACAGGCTGTAGTTTGCTGAACTTTGGTTTAGACAATCACAAAAAAATAAATAAATTTGCTGATTATCATGGTGTAAATATGCCCACCATAGCCAACTTCAAGCTAACAACATGGTGTTACTGAACACAGAGTTGGTAAGAAATGTGCAGTAGGAATCATCTAATATTGTCACCAGGCAGATACAATAGATGTAAATGTCCCCTCAAAACCATAGATGATATTAAAATGTAGTAAAATGATTAGGAAGCGATGAACTTTGAATACTTATTACTTTTGTTTTTAGTATAATTTATTTAAGTATAAATATAGGAAATTTAATTTTTAATACTGACTGTTTTTAACAACTGGCTCGCAAAATGCCTAAACATTTAACACTTGGCCCCTATCATTTGATATGACCCAGCTGCCTGTGACAGCCCTTCATGTTGTTGCCTGTAGGTGGCAATAGGGCATCTATTCTCAATACTGTATATTGTAGGACCATCCACACCGCAATTTATTTATTCTGCTGTAAAAGGATTGGTCTCTTTACTTTTTAGCCATTATAAATAACGCTGCTATGAGGATTTCTATATATGTCTTTTATTTAATCTTACAATTGAGGTGAAATTCACATCACATAAAATTAGCTATTTATTAGCATTTAGTACATTCACAGTGTTGTGCAACCACCACCTCTATCTAGTTCCAAAACACCCCAAAATAAAACCCGTCCCCTTTAAGATGTTAGTCCCCATTTTTCCCTACCCCAGCCCCTGGCAACCACCAATGTGATTTTTGTTTCTATAGATTTCCCTGTTCTGAATATTTCATATAAATGCAATCATTTAATACGTGACCTTTTGTGTCTAGCTTCTTTCACTTAGCATAATGTTTTTGAGGTTCATTCATGTTATACTGCCTATCAGTAATTTATTCTTTTTATGGCTGAGTAAGATTCCATTGTATATGTATATATCTCATTTTGTTTATCCATTCATCTGTTGATGGTCATTTGGGTTGTTTCCATATTTTGGCTCTTGTGAATAGAGCTGCTATGGACATTTGTGTATAAATATTAATATTTGTTTGAGTATCTGTTTTAAATTCTTTCAGAAGTAGGATTTTTGGGTCATATGATAATTCTGTTTAACTTTCTGAGAAACCACCAAACTGTTATCCACAGTGGCTGAACATTTGACATTTCTACTAGCAATATATGAGAGTTCCAATATCTCCATATCCTTGTCAACACTTGTTACTTGACTTTTTTTATTTTAGCCATCCTCCTGGGTGTAAAGTGATACATCATTGTGGTTTTTATTTGCATTTACATATCTTCGGATGAAAAAAATGCGTATATGTAATTTCTTTGGCTATATATCTAGGAGAAGATATGCTTAAAGATTATGCATTATCGTAGCTTTATGGTTGTTGTTGTTAGGTGCTGTTGAGTTGGTTCTGACTCATAGTGACCCTATGTACAACCAAACAAAACACTGCCCTATCCTGTGCCATCCTCACAATTGTTGCTATGCTTGAGCCCATTGTTGCAGCCACTGTGTCAGTCCATCTTGTTGAGGGTCTTCCTCTCTTTCGATGACCCTCTATTTTACCAAGCATGATGTCCTTCTCCAGGGACTGCTCCCTCCTGATTACAAGTCCAAAGTTATGTGAGACGAAGTCTTGTCATCCTTGCTTTTAAGGAACATTCTGGTTGTACTTCTTCCGAGACAGATTTGTTTGTTCTTCTGGCTTTCCACAGTATATTCAATTTTCTTCACCAACATCATAATTCTAAGGCATCAATTCTTCCTCGGTCTTTCTTGTTTTATTGTCCAGCTTTGGCATACATATAAGGTGACTGAAAGTACCATGGCTTGGGTCAGGTGCACCTTAGTCTCCAAGTGACATCTTTGCTTTTTAATATTTTAATGAGGTCATTTGCAGCAGATTTGCCCAATGCAATACGTTGTTTGATTTCTTGACCACTGCTTCCATGGGCATTGATTGTGGATCCAAGTAAAATGAAATCTTTCCTTGAGAACTTCAATCTCTTCTCCATTTATCATGATGCTGCTTTTTGGTCCAATTGTGAGAATTTTTGTTTTCTTTATGTTGAGGTGTAACCCATACTGAAGGCTGTAGTCTTTGATCTTCATCACGAAGTGCTTCAAGTCCTCTTTGCTTTCAGCAAGCAAGACTGTGTCATCTGCATATCACAGGTTGTTAATGAGTCTTTCTCTAATCCTGATACCCCATTCTTCTTCATAATAGCTTTATTAGATACTGCCAAACCTTTACTAAGTCTAGTAGATTGTCGGTAGTGTCTTTTGGATTTTCTACCTAAACAAATACATTGCCTGAGAAAATTGACAGTTTTGTTTCTTCCTTTCCAATGCGTATACATTCTTATTTTTCATTTTCTGCCTTATTTAGCTGGCCGATGCTCTAGTGCAATGTTGAATAAAAATGGTAATTGCAAGCATTCTTGTTTTTGTCCTGATCTCAATGGGAAAACTTCCATGATTTCTCTATATGATGTTTATGTAGGGTTTTTGTACATATCCTGTTTTAGTTATCTAATGCTATTATAACAGAAATACCATAAATGGGTGGCTTTAACAAACAGAAATTTATTTTCTCACAGTTTAGGCGGCTAAAAGTTCAAATTCAGGGCACCAGCTCTAGGGGAAGGTTTTCTGTCTCTGTCAGCTCTAGAGGAAGGTCCTTGTCTGTTCTGAGCTTCTGCTCCTGGGCAGTCTTCAAGTTCTTGGCAACTCTCCTCCCCATCTCTCTTTGCTAGCTTGCATTTTAATCTCTTTTATATCTCAAAACCCCCACGTGTCTGTCAGTTTGTCATACTGTGGGGGCTTGAGTGTTGCTGTGACACTGGAAGCTATACATTTGACTGTGTGGATCATAACAAATTATGGATAACATTGCAAAGAACGGGAATTCCAGAACACTTACTTGTGCTCATGAGGAACCCGTACAAGAGGCAGTTGTTTGAAAAAACAAGGGGATACTCTGTTGTTTAAAGTCAGGAAAGATGTTCATCAGGGTTGTATCCTTTTACCATACTTATTCAATCTGTATGCTGAGCGAATAATCCGAGAAGCTGGATTATATGAAGAAGAACACAGCAGCTGGATTGGAGGAAGACTCATTAACAACCTGCTTTATGCAGATGACACAACCTTGCTTGCTAAAGGTGACGAAGACTTGAAGCACTTACTGCTGAAGATCAAAAACCGCAGCCTTCAGTGTGGATTACACCTCAGCATAAAGAAAACAAAGATTCTCACAACTGGACCAATAAACAACATCTTGATAAACAGAGAAAAGATTGAAGTTGTCAAGGATTTCATTTTACTTGGATCCACAATCAACACCCATGGAAGCAGCAGTCAGGAAATCAGAAGATGAATTGCATTGGGCAAATATGCTGCAAAAGACCTCTTTAAAGTGTTAAAAAGCAAAGATGTCACCTTGACGACTAAGGTGTGCCTGACCCAAGCTGTAGTATTTTCAATCGCCTCATATGCATGAGAAAACGGAACAATGAATAAGGAAGACCAAAGAAGAATTGACACCTTTGAATTGCGGTGTTGGCAAAGAATACTGAGTATACCATGGACTGCCAAAAGAATGAACAAATCTGTCTTGGAAGAAGTACAACCAGAATGCTCCTTAGAAGCAAGGATGGTGAGACTCCGTCTCACGTAATTTGGACATATTATCAGGAGGGAGCAGTCCCTGGAGAAGGCCATCATGCTTGGTAAAGTAGAGGGTCAGTGAAAAAGAGGAAGATCCTCAGTGAGATGGATTGACACAGTGGCTGCAACAGTGGACTCAAGCATAGCAACAATTTTCAGGATGGTGCAGGACCAGGCAGTGTTTCATTCTGTTGTACATAGTTGGAGTTGCTATGAGTTGGAAGCAACTCAAAGGCACCTAACAACATCCTTATATCAGGAAATTTCCCTTCGTGATGTTAAATCTTTATGTCGCCACTAGATGTAGTTACCCCTGCCTGACACAGCCTTTAAATACGCCTTATTCTATAAATTAAGATTTATAGATCAGTAATTTTTAAGTAATTGTTTTTATACTAGAATTACTAGCAGGATAAAAAGGAGGGAATAAAGGAAATAAGGAGAATAAAATTAGGGTCTTCTTCCAATTTTTCTTCAAATTTTTCAAGAAGTCCAACTTCTTAAGAAAGACAAATCAAGTGAAGTTGAGGTTGGCAAAACTTAGCCTGACCATTCTTGATCTTTCCTGTTTTCTATGCAAACTTTGGAAGTACTAGGATTAGTTTTATTAGAAGTTGGAGTACTTATTTTGTCTGAATATTTATGGTATTACTTACTTGTTGTATTTTTATAATGATTCCAATTATTCTGTTTATCTCATATGATTGTGCTGGAGCTAAAGAGGTAAATCCCAAAATTAAATGCAGAAACCAAGATTGTATTAGGCAATACCCCTTTGTAAAACAATACCCTGAAGAAGCCCAATTATACTCTAGTTGATATAATAATTACTTTAAGATTAAACATTATGATAACCCATTTTCACAAAACTATACCTTGTGGGAATTAAACTTTGAAAGGTTGTCAACTTGTACTAATGTCCACATAGAAACTTGACTGGTAAATATAAATTTTTCTATTCCTGGTTCCTCTGATTTTAAACAGACCCTGTGTGCACCCCATGATTACTTATTCCTTTGTGGCAGTTCACTATAGATGACCCTTACCCTAAAGATTTTCTTCTGCATAGGCCACACCATATTTAGATAGTTGGAGAATAAAAGTTCAAAGTATGTTGAGAACTTTAGGAGTTCCTCTAGATATTTACATCCATAATAAAAATCTACATTGGACCAGTGATTTAAAATTTAATTTCTTTAGCCCAGTATGGACTAACACTTACCAGCAATCCTATTGCTGACTACCCCAGATGGAACTGGTCCTTTGTGCCAGTAACCATTCCTTGGTTTGGTACTGTATAATTAAAACAGTCTATTCGTAATCTGTCAGCTACTATAGCTCAAAAAGCTGATAATATTGCAGATGGAATGGCAGCACAACAATCCCTTAGTTCACTGGCTAAAGCAGTACTAAATAATCGTATACAGGCATATCTCATTTTACTGTGCTTCACTTTATCGAGCTTTGCGGATATTGAGTTTTTTACAAATTGAAAGTTTGTGGCAACCCTGCATCGAGCAAGTCTATTGGCGCCATTTTTCTAACAGCAAGTGCTCACATTGGGTCTCTGTGCCACATTTTTGTAATTCTTGCAATATTTCAGACTTTTTCATTATTATTATCTCTGTTATGGTGATACATGATCAGTCATCTTTGATGTTACTATTGTAATTGTTTTGGGGTGCCACGAACAGCACCAATATAAGACAGCAGTCAGGAGGAGGAGGAGAGAGAAGAAAGAGGAACTTTATAAGGGAGAGGAAACCATCTGAGGAACCAAACTCTAAGAGAGAGGAAGCCATTTAAGGAAAGATATAGAGAGCTGTAAAATGATGACTGAACCAAGGGTTTCATTAGGAATGTATGCGTGTTGGGGGTGGAGTGGGGAGTATAATAAGAGAAGAGGCAGAAACGTTAGCCAGATTCCAGTTTAAATAGAGAGTCCAGTTTATGTGCAAAGCCATATCCTCTTAGGAATCCAACTGATTTTTGAATGTTTATCTTGTATCCTGCTACTCTGCTGAATCTTTCTATTAGTTCCAGTAGATTTCTCGTGGAGTCTTTA
>NW_004443949.1:1063132-1106734 GCF_000243295.1 Trichechus manatus latirostris | reverse complement strand
TACTGGGACGGGTTGTTTGTGGCACTTACTACAGCCACCAGAGCGGGTTGGTAATCAGTGCAGGGCAGGTTCCAGTAGGTCGTGCCTGTGCTGCTTGGTGGTGTGATGTCAAGGGCACGGTGCAGTTAGGCAGGATGCAGCAGGGAGATTGTTATGTGTGGAGTTAAGATGGATATGGGAGAGAGGAGAGAGGAACAGGAGCCAAAAACATACAAACGAACAAAAAGGAATGCTAGTGGGGTTTGCCATTGGAGTGGAGAGATGAGAGACTATGAAATGGAGAAAAACAGAAAGGGGAAAAGGAAGAAAAGAAAAGAATGAATAAATAAAAATCGTAAAGGTTAAAGAACTGCAAAGTTCCCAGGGATCCCACCAGTGCAGCTATGAGTTCTGGGGAAGTCGCTCTCAGATGTTGCAGTACAGCCTGGCTAGAAGGCATAGAGGTATACAACGCCAGGTATTCAGGGAACAGAAAGAGAAGGAAGATATAGAGAGATGAGAAACTGAGTAATGAAGAAAGGCAAAAAGGGAAAAAGAGGGAAAAGAAAACAAAACAAATAAATAAATAAAACACAAGAATGAGAAAGGCCCCCAAAAAAACAGAAGAAAAAAAAACAACAATAAAGAAAGAAATGCCCTTAGGGATCCCTCTGCATGTCTGTGCAAGCCGAGGGGGAGGTCTCCTTGCCACGCAGCACCGCCTAGCCAGAAAGGGCTCCCAACTCAAGAAAAGGAAAAGAAAACAAACAAACAATTCAAAACAAACAAACAAACACAAGCCCCGGGATCCCACCAGCGCGGCAGCCCAGATCTGGAAGCAGCTCCACACTCGAACGGAGCTCCACAGCCCCTCAGTAATAAGCAAAGATGGCACACGGAGCCAGGTATTAGAGCGAAAGGAGGGGGAGGTGGTGAAAGGTAAGGAAGAAATCAAAAGAAGCAGAAAAAAAAAAAGCAACACTAGCAGCCAACAAATGGCACTCAGAGAGCCAGTTAGTGCGGGCTGGTGTTTCTCGGACTAGAGACTGTGTCCGCGGGACGCAGAGGGGGCCAAGTGTGGGTGAAGAAGGGTAGGGAGTGGGAAAGCGTATATCACAAATTACCGGAGCTCTGCAGCCCCTCAGGAAGAAGCAAAGATGGCACACGGAGCCAGGTATTTGAGTGAAAGGAGGGGGAGGTGGTGAGAGGTAAGGAAGAAATCAAAAGAAGCAGAAAAAAGCAACACCAGTAGCCAACAGATGGCACTTTGAGTGCCGGCCCATTCGGGTGTGTGGAATCCAAGCAGCCGGTGTTTCCCGGTCAGGAGATTGTGGCCGCGGGAAGCAGAGGAGGCCGAGTCGGGGTGAAGAAGGGTGGGGGGTGGGAAAGTGTATATCGCAAATTACCGGTTGTTTTGTCTCCCTCTGGACGCTCCGTGAGGCTGCTTTCTCGTACCCCCTGTTTGCTGGTCTCCAATAGGAGTCCAAGATGTTGGATCTGCACTGCGTTGGCTGATAGGGGACCTCTGCAAGAATCTCTCCTCACTCTCTGTTCTCTGTCAGCTTCTCACTCCATTTGGTGCTTGGCTGAGTTCTTTATCTCTTCATTTGATGTTTTAGGGTTTCAGGATTGTTGTATTCTCTGTTTGGCTTAGTTTTTCGGATCTTTGCTGTGGAGGGATGGCGTGGTGCTTCTGCCTGGAGCACCATTTTGCCGGAACTCCCTTCCCTCGATTTTTGTTTGAGAAATTCTTTATTTCTCCTTCACTTTTGAAGGATAATTTTCTGGGAATAGAATTCTAGTCTTGTGGGTTTTTGCTTTCAACATTTTAAATATTTCACTTCACTCTTGTATTGCTTGCATGGTTTCTGAAGATAAATCTGATGTAATTCTTATCTTTGTTCTATAGAGTAAGTGTTTTTTTCTTCTGGTTTCTTTCAAGATTTTCTCTTTGTCTTTGATTTTCTGCATTTAGAATATGCTGTGTGTAGGTGTAGATTTTTTTTATATTTATTCTGCTTGGCCTTCTCCGAGTTTAGTGGATTATTTTAGTGGTTGGTGTCTGTCAAAAATTTTGGAAAATCTCAGCTGTTATTATTTTAAATATTCCTTCTGTTCTTTTCTATCTTTCTTTTACTTCTGGTATTCCATTACATGTACATTACACCTTTTGTAATCATCCCACAGTTCTTGGATATTCTGTTCCATTTTTTTCATTCTTTTTCTCTTTGATTTTCAGTTTAGGAAGTTTCTATTGATGTATCTTTAAACTCACTTATTCTTTCCTCAACCATGTTCAGTTTACTAATGAGCTCATCCAGTTCATTGTTTCTGTCACAGTTTTTTTTTTTATTTATGGCATTTCCTTTTGATTCTTTCTCATAGTTTCCTTGTCTCTGCTTACATTACCCCTCTGTCCTTACATGTTGTCCTGTTTTCCCATAGCATATTAATCATAATTATTTTAAATTTCTAGTCTGAATAATTCTAAAATCTCAGCCATATCTGAATCTGGCTCTGATGCTTGCCCTATTTCCTCAGGCTTTTTTTTTTTTTTTTTTTTTGCCTTTTAGTATGACTTGCAATTTTTTGTTGTAAGGTGGACATGTAGTATTGAATGAAAGGAACTGAGGTAAATAGAAGTTTGATTTGAGGTTGTATATTTATCTGGCTAGGAATTAGGATATGTTTACTGTTTGCTGTAGCCATAGGTGTCAGAGGCAAAAATTTCCTCTTGTGTCTTTGATTTTGTGTTTCCTATTGTCTTTGGTTTTCCTGAGGGACTCCTTAAATAGGTCCTTGCAGTTGTCTTTGCCTGTAATCTCCAGTTATTATACAGGAGCCCTATTGATATGATAATAAGATGTTGGGGAAGGAGGAGTATTCTATGATCCTGTGATTAAGTCTCAGTCTTTTAGTGAGCCTGTACCCCTGCAATGTAACTTTCACAAGTGCTTTTCAGCTTTTTTTTTTTTCTCACCTTTTTAGGTGAGATAAGAAGGCTATAGGTGGTTCAAGTTGTGTATTTCCCTTCCTCAACATCAGTTAGACTCTGGTAATACCCACACTGGTTAGGTTATGGTGAAACAATTTCTCTTGAGAGATCATTTTTAAGAACAAAGAAGCACTTTAGGCATATTTCAAAATGGTTCCTTTTCCCTTTCCCCTGCCAGAAGCATGAGGGGATTTTTTATCTGATCTTCACAGTGAGACCCTGTTGGGATTCCTGGAAATAAAACTCTCAAAGATGTGGGGCTCTCCCGAAGCTGGGCCTGTAGGAGTTATCTCTCAAGCTAATCCATGCTCAGTCTTCAGAAATTACTCAATTACCCTTTAAGTATTCCTCCTTGATTTTGGGTCCAACAACAGTTACCTTTTCTGATAAACTATGATTTTCTATATCTGTCTTCATCTCCAGTTTTCGGGACAGTGGTTTGCACTCCTACCTCAGTTCTTTGACATGTCTAAACAGACTAGTTGACTTCAATTTTTCAGCTTTTTTATTGTTGTGAGGATGCGAGTCACAACTCCCAAGCTGTTTATATGTCAGATCAGAAATTGAAGTCCCTTTTGGATGTTTTAGAAAATAATGAGTCTTTCACATGGAAACAAATGTACTCTGACATTTAAAATTGTGGCAGACAATAATTATTCGGTAACTTTTCATTCTAAGATTGTTGTGATAACTGTAGGAGTCCATCTGCAAAAGGGAGGGGTTGCCTCAATCTGGTGTATAGATATATTAACACCTTCAAACTCATTTTTCCCTAGATTGCCAAATTCAGTCCAGATTGTAACATAACTGTGGTTTCCTACCCAGTTGATTTTTTTACCTTTATTACATAAGGGGATTATCCAAGCATCATGTGATTAGAAGTGGGTACAATCTGGGTTCTGCTAGATTTCACTGTTTTGTGGCTATAAAACTTGCATTCTCACTGCAGTTTCCATGGATAGATTTTAACCGGCCATGTTTATTCAGCGTGGCTATCTGGCGTGGAGTGAATGTGGCAGACTGTCTCTTCAGGTATTGAACACAGAAATGGTCATGGAAAATGACTGTGAGAATGGCAAGGAAATGCATAAGGTGATAATTAAAGTGCCTATGAAGTAATCAAACTAAATTTACTAAAAGAATAAAAATTGTAAGTTTTATTACGTATATTTTCACCACAATAAAAAAATAAACAAATTGAGCTATTGGATTAAGGGTAGCTGATCTGATTTGAATTTGAATGTTAAAAAAATTCAGTGTTAACATGGTGATGGGGGATGTAAGGCATTGGGAATAAAGTCCATCTGCCCCTCACTTGTAATCTTAGAGTTCAAGGATTAGCCAAAGTTATCAGCCAGAAACTATAGGATAATGACACTATTTGACCCCAAAAGAGTGCAAATACACTGTGAGACATCCAGAAGGACCCAAAAGACCTCTAAAATTTGAGTTCCACGCTATATATATTTAATAACTGAAATGTAATTAACCATGAGGCTTTGATTATCACCCATGTGCACAAAGCAAATTGCTTTGACCTTCCTAATTGTGTTAATTTGAACCCTCAGTAAGAAAGCAAATATTCAGTGTAGTGCTTACATTATGAAACTATGAAAAAATAAAATCAACTATTGTAGTGAGAAAAAAAGCCAGGCACGCCTCTAAATGACTTTTACATGTATGGACTTGTTTTCTCTTAAAAATAAGTGGGTGCAGTTATGATTCTCATGTTAGAGATGAAGAAACAGTGAAGTTAAACAATTTATCCAAGGTCCACAGCTAATTCCAGTAGGAAAGGAATTTGAATCTGGGCAGTCTTGACTTCCATTCTGTTTTTTTTTTTAAACCATAATTCTATACTGCTTTTGAAAGTGGTCTAAGGAAGGAGAGTGATATAACCAGGCACGCATGATAGAAAGATCATTCCACAGCAGTATGAAGAGTAATAGACTTAGGCCTGAAGACCAGGTAAGAGATGATTGAAATGGTTCAAATAAGAGAGGACAAGGAGTCAACAAGGCAGTAGCAGTGGGGCTGGAAAAGAAGAAACAAATATGTATGTCTGGTTTGCATGGAGTATATGATCCAGGTTGACTTACAGGTTTCCAGCTTTGGCAACTGTATGGATGTAGTTCCATTCACTCAGAAGATGGTGTAGGTTTTAGGGGGAAAGTGATAAATTCATTGTTGGACACATTGAGTTTAAGACACAATGTTGCAAGAAGAAGATTCAACATACTAGGAAATCAGAAATTCAAAATCTCTGTTGATTTGAATGTCTAGGGGTAGAACACAGTAAAGAAGAAAATGTGTGAGTAGTGATTCTCAGGTCTCTTGCTTGGGCAAGCGGATAAATAGTGCTGACATTCACTGAGCCAGGGGAATTGATGAGTTTTGGACATAATGAGTCTGAGGCACTTGAGAGGAATCCGGATAGAGACAGGTTAGGATAGTTGGATATATAGGTCTGGGCTCAAAACATGGACTTTTTGTGAAGATAAAATAAAATAAGCTATTTAAAAGTACTCTGGGAAGTGTAGTGTGCTCCATAGACTACTATTATTAGCTACTATTTTTGTTGACCCAGTTTCAAAAGGCCCTGATAAGTAATATCCACCTAGTCCATGATTAATTGCTGGGAGAGAAACATTGTTTGTGGTTTCGTGGAGGTAAAAGAAGACATCAGCATTTTGTCACTGATGACAACAGCATCCTGCCAGTCTTAGAAGCCATCTCAGCCTGTGTTCATCAGAAACGTTTCACCTAAATTTTAACTGTGAACAATTCAATTGGGTTAGAAAGGAATGTTAATTAATTCTTTAAAATTGGCCACTATCAATTGTGGGTACTAAAAATACCTTTAGTTGGGAAAGTAATTGGTTGAAACTGAGGATTTTTCTATAGTACAGAGTGAAAAGCTCTGTTATCTAGAAAAGTACAATTTTTTTTTTTTTTGCTATGTTATAGAAACCTAGGAATAAGACATTTTTATTACCTTCACTTCGTGGTCTCCTTGATTCACCTGGGAACCAGAAGAAGAAGACAGTAGTGTGGTGCATTAGTCCACAGTTCTTGAACTACATAGAAAAGGTTTGAAAAGCTCTGCAAGAAAATGGCTGGATGTTTCAGGCAAGCAGCATAGCTTTAAAACTCCCAGAGAGGTTTTCTTCCTCTTGCAGGAGAGTCTTGCCCCTTACTGCTTTAATAATTATGGAACCAAGGCAAGGTAGGAGGGGAACAAAGTTGAAGGAGAATGATAAACTAGATAAGATACATCATTGATTCATTCAATCTGTCATAATAAATACTCATCAGACACAATGGTGGATATTGGGGATAAACGAAAACCAAACCCGTTGCTGTCAAGTCCATTCTCACTCATAGTGACCCTACAGGACAGAGTAGAACTGCCCCATAAGGTTTCCAAGGAGCCGCTGGTGGATTCAAACTGTTGACCTTTTGGTTAACAGCTGTAGCTCTTAACCACTACACCACCAGGGTTTCCAATATTGGGGAATAACAAAGTATGAATACATATCTTCTCTCAGGGGCCTTGTAGACTAATGGAGAGGCAAACCTATAAATAATTGTCATGCAAACTGTTATTTACTACGATGGAAATATAAGCAACACACAATTGGAGAATAGGGAAAAGGGGAACTTAAAATTCTCAGTCAAGGAATGCCTCACATGTAAGATGGCATGAAATAAGAATTGAGAGAGGAGGTGGAGTTCAATAGTCAGAAGTGCTTGAAGGGACCTCCACTAACCAAATTTTAGATAATTTGAAATTAAAAAATTTTAGTAATTTATTATAGTACACTGAATAAAAATATCCACAGATCCACAGGGATAAGAAAGAAATAGAGAGAAGGGGAGGGATAGGGGTGAAGGTAGTAGAAGAAGGAAAGCTCATAAATATAGAAGGAATGATAAAATTAGAAAATCTTCATAATTTGAAATCCCCAGTGTAATATTTGATTTAGACATGGCTCATAAATAGATGCTAAAACCATTGGATTCAAATGATTTTGGAGAACATGATATTTGAACAGTGCCAAAATATCACCGCAGAGATTACTTATTAATTGTTGATGTTGTTAGGTGCTGTCGAGTTGGTTCCAACTTATAGCAACCCTATGTATAACAGAACAAAGCACTGCCCGTTCCTGCGCCATCCTCACAATCATTGTTATGCTTGAGCTCATTGTTGCAACCACTGTGTCAGTCCATCTTATTGAAGGTCTTCCTCTTTTTTGCTGACCCTCTACTTCACCAAGCATGATGTCCTTCTCCAGGGACTGATCTCTCCTAATAACATGTCCAAAGTATGTGAGATGTAGTCTTGCCACCCTTGCTTCTAAGGATCATTCTGGTTGTAGTTTTTCCAAGACAGATTTGTTCATTCTTTGACAGTCTATGGCATATTCACCAACACCACAATTCAAAGGCGTCAGTTCTTCTTCGGTCTTCCTTATTCGTCATCCAGCTTTCGCATGCATATGAAGCGATTGAAAACACTGTGGCTTGCTTGGGTCAGGCGCGCCTTAATCTTCACGGTGACATCTTTGCTTTTCAATACTTTAAAGAGGTCTTTTGCAGCAGATTTGCCCGATGCAATTCGTCGTTTGATTTCCTGACTGCTGCTTCCATGGGTGTTGATTGTGGATCTAAGTAAAATGAATTACAAAGGGGAAAATATACCTTTACGATAGAGTGATCTGGCAGACATGACCTTAACCAAGTGAAAAAATTTAGCATTACGTGTAGTCAGACAATGTGATGACATGTGCCTTCTGATGAGGCAGTGTCAGATATTCCCAACATCATTTATGAAGTACTTTTGGCCAAAATGTTGAACCTAAATCTAATCAAGCCTCTAAACCCAACTTCTAGCTTACAAAAAATATAGGGAGTGGAGGAACAAATTAAACAATAGTACGAGAAAACCAACAAATTCAGAATGTGAGGGCATCCTACAATAACATTGGCCTGAAATTTTCTAGGTTAATGCCTTGTTGTTAGTTTTGTCAGATGCCATGGAGTAGATTCCTACTCACAGCGACCCCAGGAGAGTAGAACTGCCTTACAGGGTTTTCTAGGCTGTAATCTTCATGGGAGCAGATCGCCAGGTCTTTTCTTCCGAGGAGCCACTAGGTGGGTTTGAACCGCCAATCTTTCAGTTAACGTTCAAGGGCGTAACCATCGCACCACCTTAGTGTTTTAGACGGAAAACATTTATCCTAGATTAAAAGACATTTAAGAGAGATAACAAAAAATGCAATGTGTGAACCTTGTTTGGTTCCCTTTTAGGAAAAAAAAAAGCTATTGAAGACATTTTGGGGAAAATTGGAGGAAATTTGACTGAACTGGATATTTGATTATATTGTGGAAGTGCTAATTTTCTTAGGTGTGATAAGGAACCGTGAGTATGTAGGAGAATATACTTACTTACTTATTCTTAGGAGTTGTACAAAATGTTACAATGTCTGTGACATTCTCAAATGGTTCAACAAAAACCAAAACCAAACCCTTTGCCTTCAGGTCGGTTCCAACTTAGCAACCCTGCAGGGCAGAGTACAGCTGCCCCATAGGGTTTCCAAGGAGCGGCTGGTGGATTCAAACTGCTGACTTTTTGGTTAGCAGCTGAGCTCTTAACCACTGCACCACCAGGGCTCTGGTTCAACAAAAAAGGTATGTAAATATTTGGCAACATGTTAGCCATTGATGAAACTAAACAGAAGATTTGCAGATGTTCATTGTACTATTCTTTCAGCTTTTTTCAAAATAAAAATTAAAAAATATTACATAGGTTAGGAGGGAGCTTAGAATGATATTTGATCCTAACAAGATAATTTTGTCATTTCAGCCTCATGATGTTTAGTAATGAACCATAACCCCTATCCATACCAGCTATTTCCCAAATTCTACTTGCACAGTTTAATTTTCCTACATAGGCATACATAATTTTTCTTATATGATATTACGAGTACACTATAGTGCAATGAATGGTTATGTGGGCGCTGGAGTAAGTTCTTTTGTCTCAATTTCTAAATCCCATGAGCAGGGATGTTGTTCTTTTGACTACTGCATCCCCAGTCCACTTGGACCATAGAGGGTGCTCAAATAATACTTTTTGAATGAGTGGATCTGTAGAATAGGCATAATAATAGTATCTACTTCAAGCATACTACCCTCAGTAAGTGTTCAACCAAAAACCAAACCCACGCTGTCGAGCCGATTCCGACTCATAATGACCCTACAGGACAGAGCAGAACTGCCCCAATAGGGTTTCCAAGAAGTGGCTGGTGGGTTCGAACTGCCGACCTCTTGGTTAGCAGCTAAGTTCTTAACCGCCGCACCACCAGGGCTCCGGTAAGTGTTCAATATCATTTGTATTCTGATTACAAAAGGAAGCATTATTCGGATTATTTCTGTCCCAGTGGTGGTTCTAAATTTTCTATATAGGAGGAGCATAGGGATATCCAGCCGGTTGAAAGTGAGGGCTAGGGAATTTGAAGATTTATTTACATTGCAAGTATTGTTTTTATTTAGCTTTTAGTTTATTTGGCACTGCTGTCATGCCTACCCTGTCAAATTGTCCAGCTCCCGTGTCATTCTCTATATAGGCACAGTAGGGGGCCATCTCCATTTTGTGCTGCAGTGGTTCACTCATTCATGCAACATTTTTTGAACCCTTACTACAAGCCCTGAGCAAGCCCTTGGGGACTCAGTGATCAACCAACCAACCAAGCAACTAGGCGAAACAAAAAGCAAAAATAAATACAAAGGAGTCCAGCCCAGCTGAGGTGAAAGACACACAGCCAGTGATACAAATAACATGACAACGGATAAAACAAATGTGCTCTCAGAGCCACTTCTCCAAAACCGCGCCGAAACAAAGTGTCACAGAGCCAGGAGACCGTTGCTGGCGTGAATGAGGGCCAACCACAGACAAGTCACCAGACTCCTGAGGAAGTTGTATTCACATTTCCACAAAAACAAACAGCACCTCCCCAAAATTTTGGGCTTTGTGATCTTAGATTGATGCTGCCTCAAAGACAGGGTCTGAAACAGTCCTTTTCATCCCTGTCCCAATGCTTCCTGTGTTAAACTTCCGGCTTGCTTCCTGATTTAGCAGATCAGACTCTTGGGGCGTTCCTGCTCTCCCTGGCCTGACATCGGATTGTTTTCAGACCTCAGAGCATTGTCAGTGTTGGCATGTATTTTCAGGACAAAGTGGTTTTAAGGTCTTCCAAGAGCTGCCTAATGTTTCTTGAGCCCACTCCTAGTTTCAAACTTGTGTCCACTGCGCTACGGCAGTATGCTCGACTTGAGTAATCTCTCCCAATGGACATGCTCAGACTTTCTGTTCTTAGTGTAGGAGATGTTTCTTTTCTTAACTTTCTGTAGGTGGCTCTCTCATGCCATGTGTAAATGGAGACAAACCAGACTCAAGCAAAGCCAGATAGTAACATCAGTCTGAGTTTGTTGCTATTCAGCGTACCACTGTAATTTATGGATACAGAATTTCCAGAGAATTTAGGAAAGATATATTGCCTAAGTTCTAGTGTTATATTCAGCTTTAACAAAATGAGGAATGAGAGACTCATACCCCTATTAAAATCAATTCCTCATATATTTCAAATGCAGTAACACCAAAAACAAAAATTCACTAACAACTAAAACCAAAACATCATCATGCAATCAGGATATTTGATTCATGTTTTTGGAAATACAATAAGTCACACTCTGATTATAGCATTTCAGATTGGTAGACTAAAGAGTCCCTTATGAATCAAATGTTCTTACAAACATGTAGTCTACATAAAAACCTATCATTTTCATATTTTAAAGAGCATTTAAGTTACAGTAATTTAATCATTGAGTCCTTGCAATTATTTATATTGGCATACTATGGTGAGCATGTAAGAATTACTTTTCAATAACGTAAAAGAGCATTTTATATCTTTTACCATTTGTTTGGATATGTGAAATTTTCAACTATGTTGATTTACATGGGGTCATAATTATAAAACACTGAAGAAAGCTTTAAAATCAATGCAAAATATAAAAGGCACACATGAATGAATACGTATAAAATACTACAGCCGCAAGCTATTACACATATAATTAGATTTATTACTTTTGGCTTTGATTTTTTTCCTCCCTGTCATTAAATCATTATGGGGATCCCTTGAGTTCAGTTATAATTACACACATACACATTATAATATTCCACACATATATAGTATATATACAGTCTTTAAAGCTGAATCAACGTCATAAGGTATATGCAAATTTAAATGTATAAACGTCAAGTAATTAAAATTATGATTTCCTAAGCAACATTAACAGATAGCTATGAATCACTGCATTGTATGTTAAATTTATGTAACTATAGATCTCTCTGGCAAAGTGGAATTATGGTATATGTGTGATTTCTTTAAATTTTATAACTTACAATTCTAAATGATTAGTTATAGCTTTCTAAGATTAATAATTGTATTCTATATTTAAGGGCTTTCCTTTTATCCTGGGCAGGTTAATCATTCCCTGTACTTGGTCCCCTGCTAAGCAAAGTAGCCTTAGATGATTGCATAAGTCTAAGACGTTATCATGACATGACTCTGCTCCCTTGGCCCCAATTGAGGTAATGAGTGAGTGGGCACTCTACCCAGGTTCACCCAAAGTATAGATTTGTCAAGGGTCTGAGTGGTGATGAGGTTGAGGGCTTTGCCCAAGATAAGAGTTGGTAACTCATTAGAATAATCAGATTTTCTCAGTGATTTTGGATGTGAGATTCAGAGAAAGTTGCTCCGTTGGTAGAAGGAACAGAATTTTTTAAAAGATGAAAATAAAGAAGCTGAATCACGTTAATAGGAAAACACGGCAACAGGGATCCATAATATCTTGCTCTCTTAGATGGCAGCAAGGTAACCCAGTGCTGGAGCTGGTCCTGACCAACTTTCTTGGTCAGTCTCTATCAGCCAACTCTGCCAAGGTTTCTGTTCTCTCACTGGTTGTCTGACTTCTGCTGGCTTCTCACATGGCTGAACTTTACATTCTCCTTATTTTTATGGCACATAAAGTGAACTCTCTCTCCTTGCAACCAAAATATCAGTGTAAACTGGTATGAAGAATGGAGCTATACACAACAGATGCTCACAGGAAATGAGAGACATGTGGAATTGGTTATGGTGATGAAACAGAGTAATGGGCAGTGAGAATTCCATCCACAAAAGAGAGCAAATGCTGGTAGCCTGCACTTTGAGGTGATGGAACAACTAATTAAGCCATAACCTGTTGGCTCTAGATACCTAGATAATATATAGACCATAGGCAAGTCTTTGAGGACTTCTGTGACTTTGAAGACTAGATCCAAAAGACCTGCAGAATTGTAGGGTCAGCTGAATTCCTGATTAGTTCATATCCCCATGTAAAAGTTTAGGGCCCTAACTGACAGAGTTTGGAATCCTGATAATTAGACATTCTGAGAAGTAGGAGAGATTAAGTGACTTGCCCAAGGTCACACCAATGGTAACGAGTAGAGATGACTGGATCCAAGATTTCTAACTCCAATTCTAGCTTTTTTTCTGCTGCACTGCCCTACCAGCCTTTAATCCTTTCTTGATTTTTTAAAGGTTCATTGTTCTTACACATTGTCTTCTGGAGGAAATTATGCTCTCATCTTGCTAAACTTCCCATTATGACTCACACTGGTAAGATATTACAGAGTTAATAAACAAGAAGCTATCTGTTTGAAATAAGAATTGCTATTTTATCCTTACTTAGTATCTACAGATATGGAAGCAAAGAACAATTACAGAGGGACTATATTGAAGAAAAATCTGTCATATGTGGAGTGAAGTTTAGAGCAGACCAAAATTAGGGACCATGCTTTCTAATCCCTCGTTATAGCACAGCACATCTAGTACTCAATAAGTTTTTAAATCCAGTTATCATTCCCACTCTGAAATATTTCACATTGAACGTGATATCAGGGAAATGAAATAGAATTAGAAATTCAAGCATATTTTAAAAAATGACTTTTTAGAAAATAAGGAAAAGAAAAGGCTAAATCATTTTGAAATGCAAAAGGACGTATTGAGGATTATATGTGTGCACATATATGACTGAAGTTGGAATGAGACCTGTGCCAAAGAACTTACATTCTGCAGTGAATGTTATTGGTTGGACCAGTGAAAGACTTGTCTCTACAAAAGTTTTTATTATTTTAATATGAATGTTTTGCTGAAATGTCCTGCTAGAGAATGGGACAGAAATTTTGGATAATCTAATCTTTATTATCTTCACAGAAAGGCTTGTACATGGAAAGTATTTTACATAATCTAATATTTGGAAATCTTTATGGTATCTATTGGGTAAATAAAGTTGTAAAATACATTAGGGGACGATGATCAACACTTATTTGCTTTTTAACACTTTACTCAAAAGAACTCACAGAACTCAGCCCTATTTACCACAAACAGGCAGTCAGTTCTCTAAGGAGAATCTAAGTTTTCTAGTCCACATATACTTGGTGTCAGTCCTGTTCCTTGAATGGAGAATTCAAAACAAAGCAGAAATCTTCAGTGATGACACATACTGTCTTTGTCCCATTCCCTGAATAATTAATTTTAATTGAATATTAGACCTAAGTTAACTTCCTGAATGAGGAGAAGGGAAGGTAAAGAATCCACTCAGTTTTCTTTTGGCAGATTCAAAATCACACCAAATCTTCCACCCTTCTCCTTTGTCAGTCCTCACACCAAGCAAGCAAGCCAACACAAATATGCACACGAAAAGCGCCTATAATCTTTGAACATCTCCCAACAGTATGCAGAGATTAGTCCCACCCCGGAGACAAGGTCTTCACTTTTCTCCAAGAAAATGCAAATATTTGGAACATGCTAACTGGTCAAGGATAGGCAAGAGAAGAGAAGGGAAGAAGGAGTAGATATTTTTTATAAGTCTTCTAATTCTCTGTCCTTCTCTCAATCCCACATAATATAAGGGGTACTGTCTCTGTAGGGTTGCTATGAGTTGGAATTGACTCAATGATGGTAATGGGCTTTTCGGGTCTCCATCTTATAGAAGAGAAGATGTTAAATTACTCAATCAAGATTACCCAGCTAGTGGCAGAGCCTTGATTTGTCTACTCTGAGGTGGATACTTTTTCTAGTATGTCACCCAGCTTCTCACCTTAGAAGAATATTTATTCGTGGATAAAGACAGGTCTTATTATAAGTGATTTTCACTTAATTTCAGTAAAGATTGTTCTGTTTTCTTCAGACTTTGCAACTGCAAAAATCCCTTTTCTTTGGTTAGTACATACACCATAAATCATAAAAGTGATAGCAGTCTGCTAATTGGTGATTGCCACATTTCCTAGGTATCTTTGATAGTCTTAAAATTCAGTTTCTGCCAATGAATGTCTTTTTGGGCATTAGCAGCTGTATGATAAATATTTTAAAATAATGATGATAACCAATAATGATAAGGCTTCCACTGAAGCTGTCTAAAAATTATTATTATATAAAGCACTTTCTTTGAATTTGAAAATCTGTGTTTCCAAAAGATATGTAATTGTTTTTAATAAGCTGATATTAGAGAAATATATGAACCATTATTTAATCAACATATATAATGCAAACTTTGCTATTTTAATCTCACAACTTCCCTTTTGATTATTAATCAAAAACTATTTTCTTTCTTGGCTTGGAGGAGATGATGCTAACAAAATATAGTGTAATTGACTCCAGGAGCTAGAAAGAGAAGAGCAAACTAAACCTAAACCTACCAGAAGAAAGAAAATAACAAAGATCAGAGCATAAATAAATAAAATCAAAACCAGGAAAACAAGAGAAAGAATCAATAAAATCAGGAGTAGGTTCTCTGAAAAGATCAATAAAATTGATAAACCTTTAGCGAGACTGACAAAGGAAAGAAGAGAAAAGATGGAAATAACCAAAATAAAAGAGGGGGACATTACAACTGACCCAATAGAAATGAAGAGAATTATGACAGAACATTATGAACAACTGTATGGCAAAAAACTGGATAACTGAGATGGAATGGACAAATTCTTAGAAGCACACAACCTATCCAAACTGACTCAAGAGGAAATAGAAAGTTTCAGCAGACCCATAACAAGTGAAGAGACCAAATCAGTGATCAAAAACCTCCCAACAAAAAAAAAAAAGTCCTGGACCAGGACTTCACTGGGGAATTCTACTAAACATTTAGAGAAGAATTAACACCAATACTGTTTAAACTCTTCCAAAAGATAGAGAAGTAAGGAATACTCCCTAATTCATTCTATGAAGTAAACATAACCTTGATATGCAAACCAGACAAAGACACCACAAGAAAAGAAAATTACAGGCCAATATCTTTTATGAATACAGATGAAAATATCCTTAACAAAATATTAGCAAACAGAATTCAATAGTATATTTAAAGAGTTATATACTATGACCAAGTAGGATTTATTCCAGGAATGCAGAGATGGTTCAACATTAGAAAATCAATCAATGTAATACACTGCATCAATAGAACAAAGGAAAAGAACCACATGATCATCTCTATGGATGCAGAAAAAGTATCTGACAAAATTCAACACCCTTTATTGATGAAAACCCTAAAGAAGATTGGAATATAAAGGAAATTTCTTAATATGATTTAGGGCATATATGAAAAGCCAACAGCCAATATTATACTCAATGAAGAAAGACTGAGAGCTTTCCTCTTGAAACTGGGAATAAGTGAAGGATGCTCACTCTCACCACTTCTATTCAATATTGTATTAGAAGTCCTAGCCAGAGTAGTAAGACAAGAAAAAGAAATAAAAGGTATCCAGATTGGAAAAGAAGTAGCAAAATTATCTCTATTTGTAGATGATATGATCCCATACATAGAAAATCCCAAAGAGTCCACAAGAAAACTTCTGGAGCTAATAGAGGAATTTAGCAAAGTTGCAGAGTACAAAGTCAACAAACAAAATTCAGCTGGGTTTTTATACAGCAGCAATGAGAAATCTGAAAGGGAAATTAAGGAAACAATTCCATTGACAATAGCATCTAAGAGAATAAAATACCTAGAAATAAATCTAATCAGGGACATGAAGGATTTATACAATGAGAACTATAAAACATTGCTGAAGGAGATTAAAGAAGACTTATAAATGGAAAGATGTTTCATGTTCATGGATTGGAAGACTTAATATTGTTAAGATGTCAATACTACCCAAAATCTATAGATTCAATGCAATCCTGATCAAAATTCCAACAGCCTTCTTTACAGAAATGAAGAAAACCAATCCTCAACTTAATATGTAACGGCAAGTGGCCCAGAATAGCTAAAACAATTTTCAAAGAGAAAAACAAAGTAGGACTCTCACTTCCTGATTTTAAAATATGCTATACAGCTACAGTAATCAAAACAGCCTAGTACTAGTATAACAATAGACCCATAGACCAATGGAATAGAATTGAGAGTCCAGAAATAAACTCACACATCTATGGTCAACTGATTTTTGACAAAGGTGCTAAGTCCATCAATGAGGAAAGAATAGTCTCTTTAATAAATGGTGCTGGGAAAATTGGATTTCCACATGCAGAAAAATGAAACAGGACCCATGCACCATACACAAAAACAAATTAAAAATGGATTAAGGACCTAAATGTGCAAACTAAAACCATAAAATTCTTAGAAGAAAAAGCAGGGGCAATGCTGTCAGGCCTAACTTTCAACAATGGTTTATCTAATATAATAACAAATGCCCAAATAGCAAAAGACAAAACTAAATGGAATCTCATAAAATTTAAAACTTTTGTTCGTTGAAAGACTTTACCAAAAAAGTGAAAAGACAAGATACTGACTTGGAGAATATCTTCAGAAACCATATATCTGGCAAGAATCTAATAACAAAAATATATATAAAACTTCAACAATTTAACAGTAAAAAGACTAATAACGCAATCATAAAATGAGCAAAAGACTTGAATAAATGTTTCACCAAAGAGGACATTCGAATGGCCACCAAACTCATGGAAAGATGCTCAGTGTCATTAGCCATCAGAGAGACACAAATCAAAACCACAATGAGATACCATTTCACTCCCACTAGGATGGCTAAGATTCAAATCAAAACTACAGTGTACATCTCATCCTGACAATAGTGAAAAAAAAAAAAAAAAAAAAAAAAAACCCCAGAAAATAACAAAAGTTGGCTAGGATGTGGAGAAACTGGAACCCTTATCCGTTGTTGGTACAAATGCATAATGGTACAGCAGTTGTGGAAAACAGTGTGCAGCTCCTCAGAAAACTAAAAACAGAAGTACCCTAGGACCCAGCAATTCTACTCCTAGGTTTATACCCAAAAGACTTGAAAGCAGAGACTCAGAGACTTGTACAACAGTGTTTATTGCAGCACTATTCACAACAGCCAAAAGGTGGAAACAATCTAAATGCCCATCAACAGATGAATGGATAAACAAAATGTGGTACATACACGCAATGGAATATTACTCAGCCAGTAAGAGAAATGAAGTCCTGATACATACTACAGCATAGATGGAGCTTGAAGACAGTATGCTGAGCAATAGGAGACAATCACAAAAGGACAAATATTGTATGACCTCATTTATAGAAAAAGACAAGAAAAGACAAATGTATAGAGACAAAGTTTATTAGTGGTTACTAGGGGCAAGAGGGAGGGGGAAAATGGAGGTTAACGGTGATGGAAAAATCACATGAATTAAGGGTAAGGTTACACAACCAATTATTGTAATTGCTGGCAATTAAGTTGTACACCTGTAAAAAGTTGAATTGGCCAAAGTTTTGTGATAGATATGTTTATAACAACAACAACAACAAAAGAGTAGCTGCTGAGGCTGCTGATATACAACCGAACACCTCACGGGATTTGGTTCCTTGGTTTGGAGGTTTAGGGTCATGGTTTCCTGGGACATCCCAGTTAATTGGCCTAATAATGTGTTTAGTGTTTCTGTTCTACCTCCTAGTTCATTATATAGTGCCTGGGGTCTTAAAAGCTTGCCAGCAGCCATCCAAGGCACAACAGTTGGTCTCTATTCACCTGGAGCAACAGAGGAAGAAGGAGAGTCAGGAATAGGAGGAGGATATGGAACGTGTGGCTGATTGCCTCCATGAACAACTGCCTCCTTTGCCATGAGACCAAAAGAACTGGATGGTGCCTGGCTACCATTATTGAACATGTTGATCAAAGATGCCATAGAAGAATCCTGATCAAAAGGGGAAAATGCATAACAGAAATTCAAATTCTCGTGGACTCCAGACTTCCTGGAGCCATGAAAGGTAGATGAACCCCTGAAATGATTGCCCAGAGATAATCTTTAAACCTTGAACCAGAAATATCCCCTGAAGTCTTCTTAAAACCAAACAATAGTTTAGCTGTTTAGCTTAACTAGTAAAAAAAAGTCTGCCTTGAGCAATATGCTCTTTTAAGAACTATCTATATGGGATCAAACTGACAACAGCAGCTCGAAAGTTTAGTTAGGAACCTTACAGGGCAGTGAGTTTATGTTAATGAAGGAGGAACAAGTCAGAAAAGGACGGTTACACTTGAGCGCCTGGTAGATTTGAACTGCCAGCCTTTTGGTTAACAGCCGTAGCTCTTTACTACGCCACCAGGGTTTGCTGAAGAATGTAATCAATGTCACTAAATTGTACATGTAGAAACTTGAACCCGTGTATGTCTTGCCGTGTATATTCTCAACAACAACAAAACAAATAAAATTTAGGAAAAAGGATGTAATTATTTAGAAGTGATTTTCTCTAGAGAGCCAGGAAGCTTGCGTAGTTTAGTTTCCTATTACTTTCTGTCCCCTGGGTTTTGCATGAGTTTAGCACTGCCTTTCTTGCCTTGTGTATTTGTAAGAGGAAACAATTAGATAGGAGAGGCTCCAGGGGACTGTTCCTGGCAGTAACAGGTTGTGCTTAACTACCTTCTACTCGCATGCACCTGATGCTGTTGGTTATTAGCAGAGTTTGTGGGAATCAACGACTACAGTATCTCTTTGCTTAATAGGTGTATGCAAAGGGAAAAAGCACGTAATAACATTTATCTGCAGGTGCATCCTATGGTCTTAATCCAAGAAATAGAGTTTTGTAGAGTTGTAGACAGCTGTTTTACTTGTTCCTTGTTTTCACTGCACACGTTGATCCGTGAGTATTCAAAACATGGTCTGCCTGACTATGCTACCCACGGGAAAAATCAACAAGGAGCAATGTCCGTGGTAAAATGTAATGGACAGCAAAGGCTATTGTAAATGGAGTGGTAGGAATGAAGCATAAACAAACCAGAATGGTGGTAGAGACAATTAGTGGCAGACTTTTAAAAATGAAAACGTGATACCAGTGTGGAAGTCATAATAGAAACGAATGTTGTTTGACACTTTGAAGATCCTGCTGATCTCCAATTCATTGGCATTGTCTCATTCCTCCAGGTGCTGTGGCTGGAGATCAAATCAAGTCCGTGACTGGTTCTGAGAAGATTTAAAGAGTAAGATCTGTTACCTTGTCCCACCACCTTTCCAGGGAAGGAGTTTTGTATTCATTCTCCTTGCTTTCCTCCTCCTCTTCTTTCTTCTCCTTCTCTCCCTCCTCCTCTTTTTTTTTTTTTTTTTTAAGGTCCTAGGATTTCTGTGGTATTGGGTGGGGAGAAAAACTGGAGAAACCACAAGCCAGATGGCTCTTCATGATAGAAAGAGGACATTGAGAAGGAAAATCTAGTAGATGGGCAGGAGGCTAGAGAAGCAATGCTAGAAGGGGGAAGGAATGGGAGCATGAGGGTAGATTGGGTGAAGAAGTCTGCAGAGTTGAGGAGTTAAATTGAACGCGAGACTTCTGGAGGAGGGGAGATGTATAATAAGGATTTTTAGGAAGTGTTGCTATGTGATGCACAGTGCAATCCCATATCTCTATTTCCAGCCAAACTATTGAAAAGGTCAGATAGTATGTGTGTGCATCTGTTACGTCAACATGTGTGACGGGCACTATGTCAGAGCAGAGCTGACCCACTAAGACCCAAAGAAGAAACAGTGTGAAAAAACCATTGAAAAATAGGAATCACTTCCTTTACTGGCCTCTGAATTATCTACTTCCTGAACTTTCCTTGCCCCTTCTTGCACCTTTGTACTCAGTCTTAATAGCCTCTATCACCTCTGTTTCACTTGGCTGTCAAAATCCTACTCATCTTACAAAGCTTAACCCTTCCATGCTCACAGACATCTCTAGGGACCAAGTACTTTTTCTGCCCCCAAAGTTTTATCGGGAAGCCGCTGCACCACTGACAGCGTGTGCTGCCATAAGGCAGGGACCTTTATGACTGAAGCTGAAGAAATGGGCGCGTGCTGCAAATTACTGTTTTTATAGGCTATTGTATGAGTTGTCTGAATTTTCCATAGAAAAAACAGAAATTTTGAAAATTTTTATCTGTTACACATATGTACCAATAAACCCTGGTGGGGACTCTGGGGTATAATTAGTGGTACTTCATATATACCACTAAACACTTAGGGTAGATTTGTGGGAAGGCGCAAGAAAAAAAATTCATGCTACCTACCAACAATTTAGACATACTCAAAGATTCAGCATGCTTCCATTAATGAAAATACACGACATGCAAAAAAATTCAAAGCAGAAAACAATTGGTTCACAAAACGGTTAAAGACCGTCTTTCCCTTAAAGCTTTCTCTGTCTCCTTGGCTGGAAATAATTTTCTTTTTAATTCCCACTCCTGCAGTTTTTCTGTAGCTCTCTGAAGTCCCTCATCACCCACTGCCTGGTACTACCCCATATGGGCAGGTCTCTCTCACTGAGTGTGAACTCCTCCAGTGCAGGGACATCCCTGTGTCCTACCAGGTCCCAGATCCTGGGAAAGCCTTGCACTTAGTAGATGATCAGTAAACATCCATGGAACGACGCATACCTGGTTCCTTAATGTGGCTTTTTTTTTATCTGCATGTTATAATTCATGGATTGTTTTTTAAAAAAGCTTTTTTTTTTTTTCCTTTTCTTTTTGTGGATAAGATCTTTCTTCCCATACTACAACATTGAAAGATAAACCTGGTCGTAACAAGTTTTAACAATCAAGATAGTTCTAAAACAAGCAAGATGGAAAAGTAATCAAGAAATTCTTTAGAGGATACTATTTTTACTGCAGTAACTAAATTATAATAGGTGCCCATCCAGTTTGGACATGTATTTACAAAATAAAATTGGGGATGAAAGACAACAAAACTGTGATTCTAAAGATTTAGAAGGGGGTCCATGCTGTTATCTATCTTTGTTTTAAATTAAAAGAATTGCCAAATGCAAATTATTAAAAAATCAGGAAATGTAAATAATTGGAGGTGGTTGATTAGAGGTAGTTCACATACTTTCCTTGAGGAAAGAATGGATACTTATGGCTGTACACATTTCTTAGTTTGCAGGTTGTCCCTGTGTCCATTGGCAAGAAGAAGAGAAGTTCTGATTTGAGATGCTGAAATAATTGGATCGCAGAAAAAAATGAACAATAGCTACATATATCAACATATATTAATCTAAAAAACACATTGATAGGTAAAAAAAGCAAATCACAACAGCACACACTACAGGGGAAGTCAGCAGAACTGCACTGAACCAACGCTAAGAAGTTTCCTGAATACAATCAAACACTTTGAGGGACAGAACAGCAGGGGTAGGGATCTGGGGACCATGCTTTCACGGGACATTTAGGTCAATCGGCATAACGAAGCTTATTAAGAAAATGATCTGCATCCTAGTTTGGTGAGTGGCATCTGGGGTCTTAAAAGCTTGCAAGTGGCCATCTAAGATGCATGAATTGGTCCCAAGCACCTGGAGTAAAGGAGAATGAAGAACACCAAAAACACAAGGAAAGTATTAGCCCAAGAGACAGAAAGGGCCACATAAACCAGAGACTTCATCAGCCCGAGACCAGAAGAACTAGATGGTGCCTGGCTACCACCAATGACCGCCCTGACAGGGAACACAACAGAGAGTCCTTGATGGAGCAGGAGAAAGGTGGGGTGCATAACTTAAATTCCAGTAAGAAGACCAGACTTAATGGTCTGAATGAGACTGAAGGAATCCTGGAAAGCATGGCCCCGGACTGTCTATCAGTCCAGAACTAAAACAATTTCCGAGGCCAACTCTTCAGACAAGGATTGGACTGGACTGTGGGACATAAAGTGATACTCGTGAGGAGTGTGCCTCTTAGCTCAAGTAGATGCAGGAGACTAAATGGGAAGCTTCTGTCCAGAGGGAGATGGGAAGGCAGAGAGGGTTAGGAGATGGTTGAATGGACATGGGGCATCAGGGATGGAAAGGAGGAGTGTGCTGTCACAGAGTGGGGAGAGCAATTAGGGTTACATAATAACGCCTGCATAAATTTTTGTATGGGAGACTAACTTGAAATGTAAACTTCATTTAAACTACAAGAATAAACAAAAAAAGTAAAAACAGCAAATCACAGAAGAATATATACTGGATGAGTCCCCTTATATAAAGTCAAAAATCAGGTAAAACAAAACAATATATTGTTGAGAGTTATATGCATAGTGTTAAAACTATAAAGAAAGCAGGAAATGTTAGCACAAAGTTTCAAGTGGTTAGCTCTGGAATGTTTAGGAGGGACTAATAGAGGACTTCGAGGATGTGGATAACGTTCTATTTCTTAAGATGGGTGAAGGATTTTGAAATATATGTTAAATATATCTTTGTGTGTATGACATAATTGACATTAAAAAATGAATATATACTGTAACTTCACTGCCGTGTTGTATAATTGGGATATATATAGCAGCTTGGTAGAAGATTATGTCAAGGGCTATGCAAAATTACAAGATATATTATTTTGGGGGATCATTTTTACCAAAAGTGTGTGGGCAAAAGATTTTTAAAGTAAAGCATACTGGAATATTTTATAAAATAAAGCAAAACATTTGTATG
Organism: Trichechus manatus latirostris; assembly: GCF_000243295.1. Taxonomy (NCBI): domain Eukaryota; kingdom Metazoa; phylum Chordata; class Mammalia; order Sirenia; family Trichechidae; genus Trichechus; species Trichechus manatus. Next base: position 1,083,762 of record NW_004443949.1, on the reverse strand, counting down.
AAGTTTTCAGATAAAAAGGAGACCTGGTGGTACAGTGGTTAAGAGCTCAGCTGTTAACCGAAAGATCAGCAGTTGGAATCTACCAGCTGCTCCTTGGAAATCCTATGGGGCAGTTCTACTCTGTCCTATAGGGTCGCTATGAGTCAGAATCAACTTGACAGCAACAGGTTTGGTTTTTGGGTTTTTAAGGTAAAATATAAGTCTTGCAAAGAAAGTTGCTGTTTGCAGTGAGCCATTTGAAGCTTGACCTCAGACCACTTGGGGTGCTCATTCATTGTCCTCTCTAATAATGGGTGCTCCAGAGAAAACATGTGGGAAGCCCCAAGAAGTTGAAGAGAGGCGTTCAGCTTGAGCCATCAGGGAGAGTAGATTAATGCCTTGTCTCAGTACATAGCCAAGGGGTATTTATGAATATAACCCTGTAGCATGCGGTGATAAATAAGCTTGCTCCCTTTTTACTATTTTAGAGAACATAGCAAATTCCTTTAGAGGTTTTTGCTGAAATAGCTTTTGTTCTTGATGCCTTCTAGAGGTTATTGGAGATACGGTAATAAATTGGTCTCTGGTTTTGAAGTAATATTTAACTAAGCCACTTCTAGAAGAGTGAGTGAGAGACTCTATAGAATTTGTAGGAGTAGATAATACACTTAAGACACAAGTGACCATCAAAGAGGAAAAAGGAAATTTTAAGACAGAACAAACAGGGTATCTTTAAAATTCAGGATGAATTTATTTGTCCAAATTGAACCATCTCTTATCAATAAAGGGAGTTCTTCTATATTCTATATATGTACATCAAGACAGAGGAAGAGTTGTCTCTACAGAAGAGCAAATCTGCTGCAAAAGATCTCTTTAAAGTGTGGAAAAGTAAAGATGTCACCTTGAAGACTAAGGTGTGCCTGACCAAGCCATGCATGCGAAAGCTGGATGATGAATAAAGAAGACGAAAGAAAAATTAATGCCTTTGAATTATGGTGTTGGAGAAGACTGTGGACTTCCAAAAGAACGAACAAATCCGTCCTGGAAGAAGTACAACCAGAATGCTCCTTAGAAGCAAAGATAGCGAGATTTCGTCTCTCATAGTTTGGACATGTTATCAGGAGGGATCAGTTCCTGGAGAAGGACATCACGCTTAGTAGAGGGTCATCAAAAAAGAGGAAGACTCTCAATGAGATGGATTGACACAGTGGCTGCAACAATGGGCTCAAGCATAACGACAATTGTGAGGATGGCACAGGACCGGGCAGTGTTTCCTTCTGTTGTGCATGGGGTTGTTATGAGTCAGAACCGACCCAACGGCACCTAACAACAACATAGAAAAGAAGAATAAGGAAATTCAGAAACTCTGGGTAGAGTCGAAATTTATTCAGTCAACAGATTTATTGAGTACCTACTATGTGCCAGACACCATTCTAGGCAATGGGATTACAGCGACGAGTAAAATCATTGTCACTGCCCCTTGGAATTTATATCTAGTAAAGAAGATGGATATTAATCAAGTAGCATATAAAATAAGTATAATTGAAAGCAACTAAAGTGCTGTGACATGAAGGTACATGATGTTAGAAGAGGAGGTGCTGTATGAGAGGGGCTAGATTTAGTGGTAGAATGAATCAAGAAAGATTTCTCTGAGGAAATGACATTTGAGCTGAGATCTGAAGGATGGTAAAAATTGTTGAATTTGAACGAACGGATGGTTGTTTTCCAGGAAAAAAAGTATATGCAAAATTCCTGGGGCGAGATGCAACATACCTGGTCGATTCTAGAAATTAAAGCAAGATGAGTATGACTGCAGCAAAGTGAATGAAGGGGGAGAGGTAGGCATGGGAAGGGCCTTGAAGGCCATTACAAGGATTTAGGTCACATCTTAAAAGCATTGAGAAGCCATTGACATGTTTTAAGTAGGAGAATGAATGATATGAAAAGAACATATGACTGAAGGATTAGAATAGATTGACAGGAGTAGGGACATTGGGTTAATTGTGAGCCAAATCAAGGGATATGGCGCCTTAGCTTATGGCGCTAATGGAAAAAAGAATGTTCTCAGAAGTATTTAGAAGGTAAAATCCATAGGACTTAGAAATGGATTGAATATGAGGAGTGAGAAAGATAAATTGCCAGGGATGACTCTTGGGTTTCTGGCTTAAGATGTTTTATCATTGACTTGGGGCACATGCAAGGAAAAAGATCAAGGATTTGGTTATGAACATGTTGAGTTGGAGATATTTGTAAAGAAATCAAATAGAGATAGTGAGAAGGCAGTTGGCTACATGCAAGTGTAGTTGAGCGGAGAGGTTTGGGCTAGACATAGAGGTCTGGGAGTCACTGGAATATAGGTGGTAGATTAATACCAGGAGCACAGGTGAGGCTTTTGGTGGAGTTTAGAGTGAGAAGACAGGAAGGCCTAGGACTGACCTTTTCTAAAAATAATACTTTATTGAGTTTTTGGTGAAAGGGTACACAGCAGGTTAGGTTCCCATCTGACAATTTCTGCACAAGTTGTTCAGTGACATTAGTTACATTTATCACAATTCTCTTTGTGTTCTGTTTGTTCCATTTCTAGTACTCTAGTTTCCCTGCCCCCTTACCTTCTCATTTTTGCTTTTGGGTAATTGTTGACCTTTTGGTCTCCGGCAGATGGTTTTTAAGTAGAGCACTGATCTTACAGGTAACATCCTTAATTTTGTGTGCCACTCTGCCATTTAGCTAAAAGGTAATCTCAAAGGATAGGCTCAGTCCTAGGTTTAAAGAGTATCTCAGGGCAGTAGTCTTGGGGAGTCCTCTCTTCTCTCCTGTTCCAGTTTGTCTGGCCTTTTTTTTTTTAACAAGAATTTGAGTTCTGCTCTGTATTTCTCTCCTATTCTGTCTGGGACCAACTTTTGTGACCTCAGTTAGAACAGTCAGTGGTGATAGCCAGGCACCATCTAGTTCTTCTGGTCTCAGGTTAGATGAGGTTGTGGCTCATGTAGACTTGTTTCTTCCCTGAACTTTTGACTACTTTCTTACTGTTTTGCTCCTCGTGAGTAGAGACTTGTAGTTATGTCTTAGATGACTGCTCACAAGCTTTTAAGATCTCATATTCTACTCACTTCACTAGGATGCAAACCTTGATTTTTGTGAACTCTGTTATGCCAATTAACTGAGTTGTAGGTCTGAGCTTGAGGTGCTCTAACAAAAAAGTGAAAAGGAGTGACCGCAGAGCTCGATTTATCTGTGCCAATTATGCATGGTAACCCAGTCTTTATAGCCCTAGAGGAGGGTGTGGCACAGGAAAAAGAGAAACCCAGTTAAAAAGCATTCATTCATTTAATTATGCATGAAGACTTTACTGAGTGCCAGTGATTGGACTAGGCACTAGAACTAATACAAAGAAGAGGAAAGTATAGAATCTACCTCTGAGTAGCCCATAATCCAGTGGGGGACATGTAGCTTTTAGGCCCTAGCTTCCCAATTTGATGAAAAAGATTATGAGGCCCTGGAGAAATCTATATTCCACCTTAGAGAAACAGCCAACTCTCTTTTCAGAGCCCTGTTGTTGTTGTTAGGTGCGATCGAGTCAGTTCCGACTCATAGCGACCCTATGTATGACAGAACGAAACACTGCCTGGTCCTGTGCCATCGTCGCAATCATCATTATGCTTGAGCCCATCGTTGCAGCTACTGTGTCAATCCATCTTGTTGAGGGTTTTCTTCTTTTTCTCTGACCCTCTACTTTACCAAGCATGATGTCCTTCTACAGGGACTGAGCCCATCTAATAACATGTCCAAAGTATGTGAGATTAAGTCTCGCCATCCTTGCTTCTAAGGAACATTCTGGCTGTACTTCTTCCAAGACAGAGTTGTTCTCTCTTCTGACAGTCTGTGGTATATTCTATATTCTTAGCCAACGCCATAATAATTCAGAGCCCTGGAATTCTCTAAACACAGTGCTGTTATCCAATGTGAATAAGAACATCAAATTGATTCCTTCAGGGAGTCAACAGTCAGCTTGACAATCAAGACCCAGTGCTTTCTATGCTCAAGAAGACCTAGCCAGGACCAGGGCCAAATGGAGGAAAAAGCTAAAAACTTGTTTACAGCAGTAGTCCTCAACCTTGGCCTGGCAATGGAATCACATTGCGAGTTTAAAAGATTCTGATGCCTCTATCCTGGATTCTGATGTTAATTGATCTGAGATGTAGCCTGGCCATCAAGATTTTTTGAAAGCTCCTAAGATAAGTACGGAGCCCTGGTGGCACAGTGGTTAAGAGCTATGGTTGGTATTTTGAATCCGGAGCAGTTCTACTCTGTCTTATAGGGTCACTATGAGTTGGAATTGACTTGACGGCAATGGGTTTGGTTTTTTGTTCTTTTTTTTAAAGATAATTATATTGTCCATCCAAGGTTGAGAATCTCTGGTTTAGAGCAATCAGAACCAAAAGACCCCTCCCACCAGCCTTGTGTGCTTGCCCTGAACAGACCTTTGATTGTCAATCAAATCTCAACCTAGCTCATTTACCTATCTTGAGTCTTGTTCATCGTATTTTTACCTATTTGATTCTATCAGAAGTCTCTGTTCTTAGAAGGCCCGTAGCTACAACCTAAGTTACTCCTGAAATACAAATAACAACAGCAATTACACTCCCGCCCTTGGCCTCAATCCAAACTTACAAATCCTATGTACTCTGAAGTTTACTCAGGGAATTTCTGCCCCTCTTGCCAGTTCGGAGCAGGGCAAAAGGCAGAAGCCATGACTAAAGACTTGTTTAGGGCAGTAGTTCCTCAGCCTTGGCGTGGTTCCTCAATTTGGTGACAGAGATAATGGGGCCATGGAGAAACCCATATACTACTGGGACTTTGGGGGGTTAGAGGTTTTGAGGGCTCAGGAATGGGGAAGAAAAAAGGGGACCAGAATTTAGACAGTCACCAATGATCAGGTTAGCATCATTCCTGACTGTGATAGTCAGTCATGTTTCCTGCCTCTGTCACTATTGAACCCAGGAAACCAGCTCCAGACAGCTTGCTTCTGTAGATAAGGCTCAAGTGCACCTTAGCTATGGGGAAGAGGGTACTTAACTATTTGATTCAAACTTTTAGATTCAGCTCTTTTGACTTTGACATGCCCCAACAATGAATCATTAAACCTTGGCATTAAATTATTGGCATTGCTTCCAAGTAGTGTCTAATGTAGAGGAGGCTTACCAGTCAAAGACCAACAGGAACACACCTGTAGCCAATGTTTACTGATTGCTGCAGCTAAGGAGACTACATACCTTGAGGAACCATGGAGTGTATGGACAAGAGAGAGTTACAAAAAAAACATCTGTTGCTGTCGAGTGGATTCCGACTCATGGCAACCCTGTGTGTTACAGAGTAGAACCACTCCACAGGGTTTTCTTGGCTATAAAATTTTCAAAAGCAGATTGCTAGGACTTTCTTCTACTGTACTGCTGAGTGGGTTCGAACTGCCAACCTTTAAGTTAGTAGTTGAGCGTAAACCATTTGCGCCACCTAGGGACTTAAGAGGAAGTTAGGAAGGACTTACTAAAGGATTTGGGCATGTGTTACGTGATTTGGGGGAGGATTCAAGGAAGCAGGGAGTCTGAGTTTCTTAGTGCTGCAAGTGGGTGGCTTTAACAAACAGAAATTAATTTTCTTGGCGTTTCAGAGGCTAGCAGTCAGAGATCAGAGCAGCGACTGTAGGAGAAGGCTCTGTCTCTGTTTGCTCTGGGGGACAATCTTTGTCTCTTTTAGCTTCTGGTCCTGTTTTTTGGCAATCTTTATGTGACATCTATTCAGTTTGTCCTTGCTTCTGTGCCTAATCTGCTCCTTATATATCCCAAAAGTGATTGATTTAAGACACACCTTATGCTGATATGGCCTCATTAACTTAACGAAGTAAACCCTATTTCCAGATGGGATTATGCACACATGTATAGGGGTTAGGAATTACAACACATGTTTTGGGGGGTGTCATGGATTGAATTGTGTCCCCCTAAAAATGTGTGTAGCAACTTGGCTAGGTCATGATTCCCAGTATTGTATGATTGTGTTATCTGATGTGATGTCCTTACGTGTTGTAAACTCTACCACTATGATGAGATTATATGTGATCTCCTCATGTGTTGTAAATTCTATCACTGTGATGAGGTTATACTGATGAGGTTGACAAAATCAGTGTCTTAATGCAATCTCTTGTGAGATATAAAAGAGAGAAGTGAGCAGAGACACATAGGAACCTCGTAGCACCCAGAAAGCAGTGCTGGGAGCAGAGCGCGTCCTTTGGACCTGAGGTTCCTGCGCAGAGAAGCTCCCAGACCAAGGGAAGACTGATAACATGGACCTTCCTCCACAGCCGATGGTGAAAGTGTTACACTGTAGCTGAGGCCCTGAATTTGGACTTGTGGCCTACTGGACTGTGAGAGAATAAACTTCTCTTTGCTAAATCCATCCACTTGTGCTATTTCTGTTGGACCAGCATTAGATGACTGAGACAGGGGAACACAGTTGAATCCATAACAGGGTCAGAATTGGGGTCTTTGAAAAGACAGGACAATCAGGTATCTTAATAATTTTTATTTAGAGGGCAAAAGGAACAAGGCAGAGCTGGAGTTGTTAGAGAAGGAATAGTTGTCATTCATAGTTTCTGGGAGAAGAAGTGTTTGGTCATTTTGTGATTGAATAGTGTCTGTTTTTATCTTTGTTCTGGCATGTTTATGGAGTGTTTTTGCCTTATTCACATAATGTTGTGTTCTGTGAAACTGTTTATATTCAGCAGGAAAACACAACGGCCTAGCTGGTAGCAACCAGGCTAGCTACAGGCTGACAGTCGTCAGGGCTTTGTTTTTCTTTCTCACCAGACAAGTTGGGGTCAGGATAGGGATGACAAAAGGGTCAAGGATGGTTTGGAGATGAGGAATGGGATAGGAGTTAGGAGACACAAACAGAAACAACTAAATCTAAGCAGACATAGCATGTCGACCACACTTGTTTTGCTCAGAAAGGCCCATCAATCATTCTATGAAGCATCTGCTCATTGTCTGAAAATTTATTTGCTCTTGAATAGGCCACAATATAAGCGTATTTTTCTAAATAGTATATTTCTTTCTTCCCTCCTCCCTTTCCTTTCCTTCCTCCCTTCTTCTTCTTCTTCCATTCATACCTTCATTCATTAATTCAAACCAACCAACCAATAATAACCAGCCAAGGCTTTATTAGGGACCTGGGCACTGAGCTAGTGTATCGGTTTGTACTAGTTTTCTATTACTATGTAACAAATTACTACAAACTTAGTGGTCTAAAACAACACCCCTTCATTCATTAGTTCTTTAGGTTGGAAGACTGGGCATGTTATAGCTGGGTTCTCAGTTCAGGGTCTCACAATGCTAAAATCAATGTGTCAGCTGGGCTATGCTCCTTTCTGGAGGTTCTGCAGAAGAATCTGCTTCCAAGCTCATTCAGGTTTTGGCAGAATTCAGTTCCTTGAGGATGTATGATTCAGGTCCCTGTTTTCTTGCTGGCTGTTGGTCAAGGACTGCTCTCAGCTCTTTGTGGTTTCTTGAAATTCCTTGCCATGTGGTACCCATAAGCAGTTCGCAATGTGATTGTTGTCTCTTCTTCTGAACCACCAAGAGTACATCTTTCTGACTTTTTAAATCTGTGAACTGTTAGACAAAACTTTCTGCTTTTGAAGGATTCATGTGATTAAGTCAGGCCCACCAGGATGATCTCCCTTTTGCCATATAGTGTAATATAATCACAGGAGTGACATGTTATGATATTCACAGGTTCTGCCCATACTCAACAGGAGTAGATTATACAAGGGCAAAAGTCATTGGGGGTCATTTTGGAATTTTGCATACCTCAGCTAGATAAATATAGGTATCAATAAGGAGTGACTGTCTACAAAATGTTCATAATCTCCAGTAAGACTCAGTCATATAAACAGATAATTTAAATACACTACAGCAATATAGCTATGTAATTGTACTGAGATGGAACAGAGGAGAGAATAATTAACTTTATCTGGACAGGGGGAATTAGAGAATATCAAAAATGCTTCACAGAAGAAGAGATGTGTCTCCTGAGTGTGGAAGGGCAAAGTGGATTACCAAGTGGATAGGGTAGTGTTATGGATTGAATTTTGTCCCCCCAAAATATGTATTGTAAATCCTAAGCCCCTGTATCTGTGGATATAATCCCATTTGGGAATAGGACTTTCTTTGTTTTATTAATGAGACCTTATCCGTGAGTTTTAAGTCAATCACCTTTAAGATATAAAAAGAGCAGATTAGGCCCAGAGAAGGAAGCACAAATGGAGAAAGGCTGATGCCTTGTGGTGATCACCAAGGAATGGAGGAAGACAAACTGCAAGAGATGAAGATTTTTCCCTCAGAGTTGGACAAAGAGAGCCTTCCTATAGGGCTGGCTCTCTGAATTTAGTCTTCTAGACTTCTAAACTGTGGGAAAATAAATTTTTGTTCTTAAAACCACCCACTTGTGGTATTTCTGTTACAGCAGCGCTAAGAAACTAAGACAGGTTGGAAAGAGTATTGCTGATGGAGGGAACAATATTTGCAAAGGAACCATGAAGCCACTAGTGATGTTTGGGGAACTGCCAAGAATTGAGTGTGTGTGTGTATGTGTGTGTGTGTGTGTGTGTGTGTGGACGAGGAGAGGGTAGGATGGGAGGCAGGGTCTTGGGCATTGGAGTGTAGCAGAGTGAGAAAAGAAAGCTGATAGTAGAGTCTAGATAAATAACGTACAGAGGTGAGTGGAAGAATATGGGCTGGTAAAGCACATGGAGGGAGGAGTGGTAGGCAAAGCTCTAGTGTTCATTTTAACTCTCCAGAAGCAAGCACATGTCCCTATCCCACTGCTTGGTGAGTGACCTTTGGATAAATAACTATCGCGTGAAATAGATCATAATTTTATCTTGCTCAGCTACACTGTGCTTTTTACGTTTTAGCAAACAGAACTTCTCACAACAAAGATCCAGAAAGAAAGACATTTCAATTTCCTTTTTTCAGGGGAATGAGATGCTTTTGCATTTGCTACATTAGGACAGCACCTTAGATTTAGACACTTAAATGATGCATCATTGCTTTATAAAATCACAAGAACAGCATCTCACTAACAATAGCTGGGAAGAATTAGCATTAAATGTTTAAGAGCAAATCACAGGAAAGAACGATCAGTAGACATCTATACTCCATGAAAGGAGGAAAAATGAAACAGCAACTGTTTTGAAATGACTTCCTGTGCGAAAAAGAATATTAAATTTGGGCGTCTGAAGTATAATTAAGAATTAATTGGATTAAAAAATCCCAAATAATTATATTAATTGAATAAAAATGGATATGCACTGCTGAGGTTGTGTATAGCACCTTGACTTGGGTTTGGGTAGACAGGTTTATAGCTACATTAATTTTTTTTTTTTTTTTTACATTTAGAATATACTGTCTTGATAAAACAAAACTAGAGCAATAATGAACAGATATCAAAGCTTTAAGAAAATACTTTGAGGACAATAAGTGCTTATTGCCTAATTCCTCAAGGAAAAAAATAGAAATAATCATTCAAAATTTTGAAGATAAGAAGACTCTATGTAATAACCATTATAAGGAAGTAAAAAAATAATGTAGTTACGTAGCTAGTATCCTTTCATGCCAAGGTAACAAGTTTTTTTGATAAATGAATATATATATGTATGTATGCATATGTATATGCAAGTATAATAGAACTTTGCTTTTATGTGGTATAATTCATTGGACATTTTACTAGGACCATCATTCTAAATGGTAGAGAAAGGTCATGCTAGAAAGACTGTTATCCGTAGTAGGAGGCTGAGGAGCACAGTTGAATTATTTGCCCAGGGAGTTAGTACTCACTTCACGTTGGATAAGATATAAGCAAGAATTGTCAGGACTTTGAGGCCAGGCACATTTAGCAAGAGAGTTTGTGGAAACATATTTAGGCAATTTTATTTACTTATTTTTTATTGTCTTTAGGTGGAAGTTTACAGGTCAAGTTAACTTCTTATCCACAAATTTATACACGTATTGTTTTGTGACATTGGTTGCAATCCCTACAATGTGACAACATGCTCCCCCTTTCCACCCTGGGTTCCCTGTGTCCATTCATCCGGTTCCTGTCCCTTCCTGCCTTCTCGTCCTGCTTTTGGACAGGAGCTGCTCGTTTGGTCTCATATATTTGATTGAGAGGCACGTCCTCATGTGCATTATTTTTTGTTTAACAGGTCTGTCTAATCTCTGTCTGAAAAACAGGCTTCAGGAATGCTTTCAGTTCTGGGTGAGCAGAGCATCTGGGACCATAGTGTTGGGGATTCCTCCAGTCTCTGTCATACCAGTACGTCTGTCTTTTTACGTGAATTTGAATTCTGTCCTACATTTTTCTTCTGCTCTGTCCAGGACTCTCTGTTGTGATCCCTGTCAGGGCAGTCGTTGTTGGTGGCCGGGCACCGTCTAGTCCTTCTGGTTTTGTACTGGTAGAGTCTCTGGTTCCTGTGGTTTAGTCCTTTGGGCTGTTTTCCTTGTGTCTTTGGTTTTCATCATCCTGCTTTGTTCCAGGTGGGATGGGACCAGTAGAAGTATCTTAGACAGCTGCTCTCAAGCTTTTAAGATCCCAGACACTACATTTTCTTCTTGAATTATGTTATGCCAGTTAACCTAGATGTCCCCTGAAACTATGGTCCCAAGGCTCCAGCCCCAGCTACTTGGTCCCTCAAAGTGTTTGGATGTGTCTAGGAAACTTTTGTGCTTCTGTTTTGGTCCAGTTGTGCTGACTTCCCCTGTATTATGTGTTGTCCTTCCCTTCACTGAAGTTGACACTTGTCTACTATCTAGTTAGTGATTTCCCCTCCCCCTCCCTGTCCATTCTCATAACCATCAAAAATGCTTTTTTCTGTGTGTAAACCTTTTCTTGAGTTCTTATAATAGTGATTTCATGCAATATTTGTCCTTTTGTGACTGACTTATTTCACTCAGCATAATGTCCTCCAGATTCATCCATGATGTGAGATGTTTCACAGATTGATCATTGTCTTTTAACCTTGCATAGTATTCCATTGTGTGTATGTTCCATAATTTGTTTATCCATTTATCTCTTGACAGGCATTTAGGTTGTTTCCATCTTTTTGCTCTTGTGAATAGTGCTGCAATGAACATGTGTGCATATATCTATTCGTGTGATGGCTCTTATTTCTCTAGGGCATATTCCTAGAAGTGAGCTTGCTGGATCATATGGTATTTCTATTTCTAGCTTTTTAAGGAAGTTCCACATCCTTTTCCAAAGTTGTTGTACCATTTTACATTCCTACCCACAGTGCATAAGAGTTCCAATCTCCCCACAGTTTGTTATTTTGTGTGTGTTTTTATTTTTTATTTTTATTAGTGCCAGTATTTTCAGGGTGAGATGGTATCTCAATGTAATTTTGATTTGCATTTCTCTAATGGCTAATGATTGCCAGCATTTCCTCAAGTGTCTGTTAGCTGCCTGAATGTCTTCTTTGGTGAAGTGTTCCTTCCTTTGCCTGTTTCCTAATTGGATTATTTGTCTTTTTGTTGTTGAGATGTTATAGTATCTTGTAGATTTTAGAGATTGGCCCTTACTGGATATGTCGTAAGCAAAATTTTTTTCCCAGTCTGTACGTTCTCTTTTTACTCCTTTGGTGAAGTCTTTTGATGAGTGAGCAGTTTTTAATGAAAGCATATTTATTTATTAACATATTTAAAGAACATTTATTCAGATGCCTACTAAGTGCAAAGCACTTTACTAAGTGCCTTAAAAAGAGTCCTATTTGAAGTCTGCACTCAGGGAGTTTTCAGATCTGTCTTTCTGATGTTGTTGAAAATGCCTTTCTAATGGAGGCAAGGAGTCCCTTGTTGGTGCAAATGGTTAACGTGCTCGACTGCTAACTGAAAGGTTGGAAGTTCAAGTCCACCCAGAGGTGCCTCAAAAGAAAGGCCTGGTAATCTACTTCCAAACAGTCAGCTACTGAAAACCCTATGGAGCCCAGTTCTGCTCTGACACACGTGGAAGTCACCAGGAGTCAGAATCGACTTGACGCCATCTGGTAGTGGAGGCAAAGACAACTACCTATACTATCTTAGAGCTTGATATTTGATCTTATGATTAAAATACATACATACATACATACATATGTATATATAGACAGAGAGAGAGAGGAGAGAAGATAGAATTCTTTGCCAGTGTGGTAAAGAAGAGCGTTGCATCCTGATTTATCAAATGAAATGTTAGGAAAGAGAAAATAGTCTTTACAAAATGTGCTTCTACCTTAAATTATTCTTTCCAAGGCTAATAATTAAACTAAGGTTATCTGTTTTGCTGCAGAAAAATGAAAGTATATTTTTAAAGCTTACTTGCCTAAAATTAAATGTAAATGTTTTAAAGCTCAAACCTATTTGAAAAATGCAAACATTTTAATTTCCTCAGAGAACTAATAATTATCTACACTGATTTTCACTCCCAATCCTCTGTCTGTTTCTCATACCACATTAATGGCATTACCATCCATGTAGCTTTCCAAGCTAGGACACTTTGAGTCATCCACTGTTTGCTTCTCTCTCACCTCTTCATACCTACTAAGTCACTGAATTCTATTGCTTCTATCTCGGCAATATTTATCAAATTGTCTACTCTTTTGTTGTACTGTCATTCTGTTTTGTTCAGGGTCTCATTTCTCTCTTGGACCATAGTAATTGTTTACTTAGTCTTTCATAGATTCTTTCAACAGATATTTATAGAGTACTGACTACTATATATTACCTATATTATTAACACCAACACATCTTTATTTCTTGTTCAGAAGTTAGATCTGAGTTCCAAACTCCTTTATATAGCTGTTTATTTACTTATTTTTTATCTCCATTTGCCTGTCTCATTAGTAGTTTAAACTTATCCAAAGCAAAACTCAGAATTCATCCTTCCTGCAGCAACTTATCCTCAACCTGTTTCTCTGTCATTTCCCCCTTTTCAGTAAATGGAAACGTCATCCTTCCTGTACCTCAAATGACAAACTTCAGAATCATCTTTGCCTCATCCCTTGCTCACTCCCCCTTATCCAATCTTTCAGCAAGTCCTATTGATCTGGCTCTCATCATATATCTTGAATCCAGTCACCTCTCTCCTTCTCTACCTGGTTCAAATCTGAGTACTGTAACCTACTGGCTATGTGACCTTGAGTCATTAATGCCTGTAAGTCTTGGATTCAAATACAAAGCCACACATTAAAAAAAAAATTTTTTTTATTGTACTTTAGATGACGGTTTACAGAATAGTTTCTTATTAAACAGTTAGTACACATATTGTTTTATGACATTGGTTAACAAACCTACAATATGTCAACACTCTCCCTTCTCAACCTTGGGTTCCCTATTACCAGCTTTCCTGTTCCCTCTTGCCTTCTAGTCCTCAAAACCAGACTTTTTGAAAGAAAAAGAAAAGTGTCATTTCTTTCATTCTTAGAGTATGAGTTCACCTATCAAAAGCCAAAATCTAAAGGACTGAGTGGGGAAAAAATGTATATTGACTTAGCCTTTTTATCTTCCCCAAAGTGATTTATTTTGAAAGGTAAAGGATGGGCAGTTACCAGATTCTAAATGGGGGAGTTTTTGAAAAATGTCATAGAGTGTTTTGGGTTCTCTACTGGCATTTATTTGGTGAGGGCAATGATAGAATTGTCTTGCAGCTACATGACTCAAATATTCCATTACATTCAGAAATCAAATTATGTCTTCCTATGCAGTAGGATTTCAAGATAGAAGATATATTTTGAGATAGTTATAATATAGAAAAGAATGCCTAGCTCATTTACGAGAATATTACATTTCCCCATGTTCTTCAGTCCCGAATCTGTGCTTTATCTTGGTGTGTGATCTCTGCTTCAGTTAACGCAGTTGTTAGTTGCTGCCAAGTCGATTCCGACTCGTGGCCACCTCACGTGCTCCATAGGGTTTTCAAGGCTGTGACCTTTTGGAAGCAAATTGGCAGGGCTGTCTTCCAAAGAGCCTCTGGGTGGGTTTAGACTGCCAACCTTTTGGCTAGTGGTCAAACGCTTCACTGTTTGTGCCACCCAGGGACCTCAATTGATGTCATTCCCGTCTTTTTCTTATCATATACATATAACTCAGGCCTATTCTTACTTATCCTAATGGTATTTTTAATTATAGTTCCACTAACACCTCTGCTATTTCATTTTCTTCTTGAAAGGAATGGCTTCTGATCTTACTTTATTTACCCAAAAGAGACAGAGGTTAGTTGCATAGTGACTGAATCAACTTACATTGGAAACTTTACAGATTTCTTCTATCGCAGGAAATGAAATCTTAAAAGATGTTTTATTTTGTCATTAGAAAATGAAGGAAACCAGTGACCACCCTCACAGGGAACACAACAGAGAGTCCCTGATGGAGCGGGAGAAAAGTGGGATGCAGAACTCAAATTCTAGTAAAAAGACCAGACTTAATGGTCTGACTGAGACTGAAGGAACCCCAGAAGGCATGGCCCCCGGACTCTCTGTCAACCCAGGACTAAAACCAGTCCTGATGCCAACTCTTCAGACAACGATTAGACTGGACTATGGGACATAAAATGATACTCATGAAGAATGTGCTTCTTAGCTCAAGTAGATACATGAGACTAAACGGGCAGCTCCTGTCCGGAGGTGAGATGAGAAGGCAGAGAGGGTCAGAAGCTGGTTGAATGGACATGGGAAATCTGGGGTGGAAAGGAGGAGTGTGCTGTCACAGTATAGGGAGAGCAATTAGGGTCACATAACAATGTATGTATAAATTTTTGTATGAGACACTAATGAATTGTAAACTTTCACTTAAAGTACAGCAATAAAATTAAAAAAGAAAAAGAAAGAAAATGAAGGAAGTTACATCTTTCCACGCCAAGTTTCTGGACTCATGGCTGTAAATTATCTCTAAATTATAGTCCAGGCCACCATCCCCTCTTGCCTGGCCGACTGCACTACTTAGCCTCCTAACGAGTCTCCCAGCTTTCTTTCTTACCCCTCCTACTCCATTCTTCATGGAGCAGAGTGACCTTCTAATATAAACCAGGCATGCCATTTCCTTCCTTGGAATAAAATCCAAACTTGTTATCATGAATGGTCTGACTCCTGCGTCCCTCTCTAATCTCCTTTCTCTTCCTTGAGTCCACCAAGCTGTTTTCCACTCCAGATCTTTATACTTGTTCTGCTTAGATAGCTTTTCTCCATGACTTTTGGCAAGGCTGGCTAATTCTAATTCTTTCGGATTCAGTACTCTTGCACCTGCATAACAAGTCTTTTCTGATCACCCAATAGAAAGTGCTGCCTCCTTCTCTCCATGTTCACCATTTACTCTTTGTCTCATTACTGTTTTCCCTCATATACTTGTTATAATCAGTAATTATCTCAGCTGATGGCAAATCCATCCTTCCAGTTGCTTAAGGAAAAACCTTGGCACCATCCTTGGCTCCTCTCTTTCTTTTGCCCCCATATCAATCCACCAGGATCTGTTGATGTCTCTGTGTTCAAGATACAGGTAATGTAGCCACTTTCCACTATCTCCTCCGCTACCACTCTGATTTGGGTCTGAACCACCATTATCTCTTACCTGGTTACTACAATACCCACTTACCTGGTTTTCCTGTCTCTACACTTGCATTCTCACAGCCTATTTTCAACAAAACAGTCAAAATGACCCTGTCTTAGTTACCTAGTGCTGCTGTAACAGAAATACCCCAAGGGGATGGCTTTAACAAACAGAAATTTATTCTCTCACAGTTTAGAAGGCTAGAAGTCCTAACTCAGGGAGCCAGCTCCAGGGGAAGACTTTCTCTCTCCGTCGGCTCTGGGGGAAGGATCTTGTCATCAGTCTTCCCATGGTCTAGGAACTTCTCAGAGCAGGGACACCCCGAGTCCAAAGGATGCACTCTGCTCCTGGCTCTCCTTGCTTGGTGGCAATGAGGTCCCTCTCCTCTCTGCTCTATTCTCTCTTTTACGTCTCAAAGGGATTGTCTCAAGATACAACCTAATGCTGTAAATTGATTCCTGCCTCGTTAACATAACGCCTCTAATCCTGCCTCATTAACACCATAGAGGTTAGGATTTACAAAACATAGGATAATCACATCAGATCATGAATTGGTGGACAACCACACAATACTGGGAACCATGGCCTAGCAAAGCCGACACACATTTATGGGGGACACAATTCAATCCATAACAGACTGCTTTAAAACTTTTCAAATCCTCTATTGGCTCTCTCACATTAAAATCCTTACAATGGCCCACATGGCCCTACATGACCTGCATCCCTACTTCTGCATCCCTGCATCTGACGTCTGCCCTTCTCTTTACCCTGCTGGCATTTAAACCCTTCCCAGGCAAAAATGATTGCCTTTATTGCTCAGTAAGGTGTACCAACAGCCTCAAAATACCCGGCACATAGGAGGGGCTGAATAAGTATTTTTGGATTAAATAAAGGAATGAATCTTATTTACTTCTTCATTGTTTATTTTTCTGCTGCTGGGATGTAAGATACTTGAGGACAGGGTCTTTCTTTATCTTGTTTAATGTTGAATCCACTCAGAACAGAGCCTAGTATACAGTAAGTGCTCAACAAGTTTTTTGTTTTTTTTTTTTAAGAAAAGAGTGGATATCTGCTATGAAAAGATTAGCACATTTACTTATACTACTCTGAGTTAATGAACACATTACGTGTAGAGATGGCAGAGTTTCCATTCATCACTCGTAGGAAACCATCTATGGTGGATGTGTTCTGTTATACAATAAAGCAAAGAATGGACTGTTCACATAAATAGAGCTTTACAGTAAGCAGTATGTAGGGTCATGGACACCCCACAGTTACAATCATGTAGTAAACTGGAATGCAGTCAATATATATCACCATTCTTTCTGAAGTTTGCCCTGACTACACCAGTTCTTCTGCTTAACTTCATCCAGAAAAAGAAAACTACAGTTTTTCTGGTTATTTGTAATACTTCTTACTCGAGGGTTTTTTTTTTTTTTTTTATTGGTTTGTTTACAAAAATGGAGAAAAACAGAAAGCATTTCAGTGTTCCAGAGCACTTTCTCTTCTGGAAGGAGAACCGCAATGCTGCCAATGACTTACATTACCTGTTTTGTTTTTCCATTTCTGTTGAAGGGCGTTCGTATCCATACCTTCCTGTGTGCAGATGTAGGGGATCTCCAACCATTCTCTGGGATTGTTGGGGTTGTTAATCTCTCCTGGCTTTCCCCAACATTCTCAAAGACAGTTTCTGGCATCAAAGGGTAAATGGAGATGTTGAGATGCAATTGTATCTCCCAGTTGAACTTGGTTAAATGGGGATTGTTCCAATCAAAAGTTTGAATCCTGGGGAGTGCAATGTTGTTAGCAGGTTTGAGGATATTTGAGAAGAACAGGGAGGAAGAGTACTAAAGTTAAGGCAGAGAAAGAATCAGGCGAGAAAATAATTGTAGTAAAGCTTATTAAGGCATAAAATTAGGCGAACAAATTGCTTCACAGATAGTGTTAGGCCTGATGCTAGACTGGCAAAGGAAATGGAAGAAAGCGCTTTGAAAACATTATTTTTATTATTTTAATAATTTGTGTAGGAATCATAGTAGCTGCAATCTGTTAGCCAGAAACAATTGCCAGCTGGTGTCATCCTGGAGTAACTATAGTAGACTCAATGAAAACATGTTTTTCCTTTTTACCTGGATAGCATTCAATTTTAGAAAGTTTCTATTCATTTTCGCCTGAGTGTGAGGTCTGCCCTTGTAGATAAGGGAGCCTATTTATTGCATTGATTTAAGGGCTCTTATTAGGTTCACACCAAGTTCCACAACTGTAATAGGGAGCCCAGAGTGGGACAGAGGTGTTTATACAACCAAAGTTACCAGTCATTATAGATGCATGCTTGAGGACATGCCTGACTTATCTGTGTAATTGCCTTAATTCTACACACTGCTTTCCTTGCGGTTACTTCAAGGAAATGGTGGAAATCCATTAGATATTTTACTGGAAACAAAAATAGATCATCTGGGATAATGTTCTTTGAAAAGGCTTAAAGGTGAATTTACTTACTGAAACCTACATTTTGTTAGCAACATAGCTGTTATACTTGTTATAATATTTTCTTCTGAAATTCTACTAAAATTTCTCTTTTAACAATGAGATGATTATCTTAAGATTATTATTGTCTTTCCCCTGTTTATCTGGAAACCCACAGACTAGGTGCCAAAATACTGCAGGATGTAGAGATTGCTCAGCTTTGCTTAGAAAGCCAGAAGGAGAGGGGAAATAATTTAATTGTTCTGTTGAGATTCCATTGTCTCTTCCTGCCTCTTGACTAAAAGGGTCTCTCAAGAGAGGAGAGAGAGCAAATTATGAGCTCTGGTTTTGATGTCCATTGGATTTCTTCAGTGGTGATGTGAATATATTTCAGGGATGTTAGTGGTTTCTAATCCTGGCTCTGCTTTCACCTAGCTTTCCTTGGTTTAGCTTCCCCATCTCTGAAATGGGATATTATACTTGTCCTATCTCCTTAGAGTGTTATTTTGAGGAACAAATGAGACAATGGCTAGGAAAGCACTTTCTACTATACAAATTACCACCACTACGAAGGTTATCCATTTGCGTAGTTAACAAGGTTATATGAATTCATGCAATACCACTTGATTTTATAGAAAATGAGAAACTTCTCCAATTAGGTAATATAAAAAGGTATACTTGGCTAAGGCAAAGGGTTTTTTTTTTTTTTTTTAAAATAAGTAACACAATTAACCAGGTGCATTCAGGAAATAATTGTTGGGTTTTATTGGTTTTTTTGTACTATTACAATTTCTTGCTTTGGAAAGTAGTGCCATGGCATTAATAGGATTTTAAACTTGAGAGAGAGAGAGAAAGAGAGAGACAGACACACAGAGAGAGAAACAGGATCAAATAAGCTTTAAAGAAGCTGATTCATCTTACTCCACACCTTTCTTGCTAACAATATAGGCTCAAAAATGTATCAGGAAGGGCCTGTTCTGTGGTTGTTTAGAGAGTTGAATACAGGAAAGGAAGCAAAGGGGGGAAGCTTTGTTGAGAGGAATCCCATTTGTCTAGAACAATAAAAATAACTCTCTATGGACAGGATTTAGCATCTGGAAGGAGACCCAGATCTCAACCGATGGCTGCAAAAGGGACAGTCTGATATGAAAAAGATAGTACAATGTCTCAGGAAGAGACTAGTACTGCACGGATCCATAAAGCGGTCAGGTGGGAAGGCTGGCTGCTATGAAGGCCTGGAATGCAACGTGTGGTGGACTAGGACTGGCAGGATAGCCAGGAGGACATGCTGGCCTGGGCCAGGGACTCACACTGCGTTGTTCTCAACACACTACTACCCTCCACTTGGAAAATAGGTCAGTCAAGTTAAAAGATTGTAGAGGGGCAGTTAACTCCAATTTAATGGAACATCCATTATCTGAAAAACAGAAATTGTTATTAAACAGATATTGGGTTCTCAGGTAAACGCAAAATTTAGATGCTATAAAGTTTTCAAAAACGTCTGCACACAAACAGGAGCTTGTTTAACTTATGAAAAGCAGATATGTGTAGATCTTCCCCACTGAGGAGAGGGAGGGAGTCTTGCATATTTAGGAGCTCAATGCATATTAGTAGGATGAATTTTTGGAGGTGACCTCTAAACTCCCCTTACCTTCTAAATACTGACTGCATGGTTGTGAGTCCGTCTGTCTAGTGCTGGAGAGAAAGCAGTGTGCATTAAATGCAGAGCCTGATACACAGTGGGCACTTAATGGATACTTCACGGGTGGATGCTGGTCGAATAAAGTTGTAGAGTTGGACACATCAAGTCTGTAGTTAAGAAAGGACCGGGAGAAAAAAATAAAAAACTTGAGCACCAGTCAAAATGTCTTGGGTAGAAATTAAAAGCAGTGTGGAGCCATTTCCCCTGCAGAGAAGGGACCAGCCAACCTTTGTGGAATCTGGTCTAGATCTCCCGGCGGCGGTGTGCAGGTGTTATCTCTGCAAATAAGGCCGGCCAGGCTTCTGTCCACTCTCAGATCGAGAAACCTGACTGTTGAGAGGTCTCGGATCAGCGCCAGCGACTCGCTCCTGCGGGCTTCTTTGTTGTTGTTGTTATTGTTGGGTGCCGTCGAGTCGAGTCGATTCCGACTCATACTGGGCCTCTTTACGCTCCACCTTTTCCTTTATCCCAAATCTCTTCTTTCTCTTGGTTGAAGGAATTCCCACCCCCAGTGCCTCCTCAAGCCCCGCGGAGCTGCGGACTCCTCCCCTGGAAACTCCTCCCGGGCTGGAGAAGGATTTGGCGCATGCTCCGTACCTAGGGCAGGTTTTTGCTGCGGGTAGCTGGGCTCCTGTCACACCGGCTGGCGGGTTGTGGCGGTGCCAGCCTGGGTGTGCGAGTGTGTGTCTGCGTGCCTGCGCCTGGGCGGACGGACCCGGAGCAGCAGTGCGACTGGTCCTGAGAGGCGGCTTCGCAGAGGCGCCTCAGCCGCTCCCGCTGCGGGGGCCGCCCTGCAAACTTGCGGCGGGCGCCTCTGTCCTCGCCGCTCCCGCGTCCCGCGTCTCCCGACCTGCGGGCAA
>NW_004443949.1:1038463-1062440 GCF_000243295.1 Trichechus manatus latirostris | reverse complement strand
CGTGGCGGCCGAGGACGAGGAGGAGGAGCCAGGGGACCTGGAGGAGGACGAGGAGGAGGACGAGGAGCCGGACCCGGAGACCCCCGAGAACGGCTCCCTGCCCCGCTTCGTGCCGCGCTTCAACTTCACCCTGAACGACCTGACCCGCTTCGTGGATTTCAACATCAAAGGGCGCGACGTGATCGTGTTCCTGCACATCCAGAAGACTGGGGGCACTACGTTCGGCCGGCACCTGGTGAAGAACATCCGGCTGGAGCAGCCGTGTAGCTGCAAAGCGGGCCAGAAGAAGTGCACCTGCCACCGGCCGGGAAAGAAGGAGACCTGGCTCTTCTCCCGCTTCTCCACGGGCTGGAGCTGCGGGCTGCACGCCGACTGGACGGAGCTCACCAACTGCGTGCCGGCCATCATGGAGAAGAAGGACTGTCCCCGCAACCACAGCCACAGCAGGTACTGTTCCCTGCCTCGTCTTCCTCCCACCTCCCCAGCCCTCTCCCCTGAGTCCCGACCCCGGGCAGCCCCGCGCTCCCTGGGCGTGCGCGTGGTTCCCCGATTTCTTCGAGCCGTTGGAGCAGAGGCTTTGAGAGAGGGGTAAGAAACCTCTGGATAGTGCTGTGGTCTTGAACTCGCTCCCCTCCCCCCAGTCCCCACTGCTTCCCGCCCCCCTCCTTTCACCTTCGAAGGTGTCCACAGCCGTCGTGTGTTTCTTTCCTGGTGCCTAGCACGGTGTTGCTTCCCTCCAGACTGACCCCCCCAAAACCCCATGGAATGCCCTTGTGGCGGGGCCGGGGAAGGAGGGTCTGGGTTAGACCTGCGAAGTCGAATCTGGTACCTAAGTTTTTTGAGTGGAAACCCAACACTTGGAGCCGAGGGGGTGGTAACAGGCAGGTGGAGCTGAAGTAGAGGGCAGGGCAGGAGTTTTCCAGGCACGGTGAAGTCAGAGACGAGTGTGCTCTCTTGATGAGTGGCTCTTGGATGGCTGCCCGCCAGATCGGGAAACAATCTTCTTGATACTGCTTTGAATATACACGTTCAAATTCCTGCTCTACCTCCGTAACCCTAATTCGGGAGATGATCTTTGCTGCCGAGCAGTGCCGGGATTTGAACTCTTGCTGGTGGTCTCAGCAAGATTTCCATTCTCCCCCTAGTCCATTCCATCAACTCATTCCGGAAGTGTCTATGAAAGGCCTACTGTGTGCCTGGCTGTGTGCTAAATGCTTAGTGGATACAAAGATATAATAAGTAAGATCCCTTCATTTCAGCCTGGAACAGCTTTCTCCTCCTCCTCCTTTTTTTTTTTTTTTTTTTTTTTAAACAGCAATATGCCAAGAATTAGGAAAGTTAGAACTCTTAATAGTCAGTGAAACTGCTTACATTATTAACACCCTTTGAGAGAGACAGGGGCTTCAGAATTTGGTTGAATGTTCTTCCTGCCCATTACAATTTGAAAATTAATCTGACATGCTCACTCAAGGGACTAAAATATTAAAAGCTTGGAACACTAGTTCAGAAGTTTTTATCTCAAATATTTCAAACAATTTGGTGTAAGGAAATAGGAATTTAAAAACTCAAGCTCAGTATGTTGATGTCAGATAGCTTTTGCATTTGACATTACAGAAAAGGTTCATTTGCTGGAAGCTACCCAGATTCTAGAATTCACCACCACTGAAGCATCTAATTCTACTTCATTTCTTCAAGAATGAGCAAAATTTCATTTGGGGTTTTTTACTCTGGCAGTTTTTCAAATACTTTATTTCTCCTCTGCTCCTTTCCCTGTTTAATAGAAATTGGTTAGATTAGGAAAGTGATTGGAGTTGGAATGAAGGCCTTAGGTTCTTTCTTTAGTATATTTTAAGGATCTTTTACTTTTAAAGATTTGTAATTATGTATTATTTTAGATCCTCCCACTCTATTTTAGCTTCAAACTTAGTTTTTCAATTAAGTGTAACTTCCCAACTTCCCAACACATAAAAGACAATCGATGCTATATTTCATTCAATACTGTACTCTTTGTATTTGGACTTGTACGTATTCATTACTGAATGACCTCAAAGGGTTTGCAAGTCTGCTTCCCGCCTTCTGTTAAAGACTGGAAACATCGATTGTTAAACGTAGGAACTTTTAATGACTCTTGTAGAGAGGGAGGGTCAGCATTATTTTCTACCAATGTATATATAAGTCTTAGTGAATAGATGAAGATTTTGCAGGGATTAGAGTAGGACATGGATTCTAAAAATAATTAGATTTTTCTTAGTGATGAAATTAGCTACTGCTGCTACAGATCCTGCATAAATTACAAGCAGTAAGAATTCACTTCTACAGGAAATATTCAATATCTCTCTACTTTGTGACCTAGAGAAATTCTATATTGGCTAATTAAACATATGGTTTCTATTGCACAGACTATTTTCTTTGTTTAGTTATAGACCATAAACATTCATTTCTCGTTGACTCACAGGTTATCAGATAATCACCCTGCATCAGTTTGCTTTTTTTAAAAAACTTTTTTTGTGGTGGTTATTTTTTGCATTGCATTTTATAATCCTTTTTCCTTTTGCTCCCTACCCTTTCTCCCCTTCCCAATAATTTTTGATTTGTTTTCTTCTTTAGATACTGTAGGAAGGAATTGTTGTGGCTTATGTGAGATACTCTGCATCAAAAGCTATATGAAAAAAAGTTGAACAGATGTTAACAGTAGCATCTTCCTAGCAGAGGAGATTGAGTTGGTTGTCTGTCATGCTCATGTCTGTATATAGCATTCTACACTCAACTAGATTAGCCTGGATAATGGACGGTGCATTTCCACAGTGCAAAATGGCAGATGATCTATGGCTACATAATGGGAACAAGGTTCTACTTCAAATAGGGCTGACTTTAAGCAAAATTGTGAAGTAGATCGTGTTGATTTTAGTTCCCTAGTCTCTTCTGCTTTGGCCCCCATGCCACCCCTGCCCCATTTCTCTCAGGGATCAGTAGCCCTGTGGATCACTTAATGCGCAAGAGCAAGGATTCTGGAGTCAGACGGATATGGGTGTTATACTTAGTGTGTAACCAGGAATAAGTTACTCTTTCTGAGCCTCAGATTTTTCATCTTTAAGATGTAAGTACCACCCTCATAGGGGTATTGTGAGAAATAAATGAGCATGCAAAATGCTTGGCAGAGTATATATGCTGGTTGATAGTAATACTTACCAGAATTGACTCCACAGCAACAGGTTATATAGTAATACTTAAAAATCCATACAAGGTTGTCAATTGTAATAACATTTTCTCTAATGAAGGCCATCTGTCACAAAAGGATCTCATGTTTGTCCCTTAGGGTAGCTCAGTGCAAATGAGCCACCTTAATTTATAGAGATGCCATTTTATGGTTATTTGTACTAACACAGTATCCTAAGTTCCAAATTTAAGCAATAAATTGAAAACTATGGACCTACCGTGGGGGCAGTGTGGGGAACAGGGATAGAAGAACAGGTAATATCATTGGTTACACATTCTGTTGGGGATAAGAACAGCTACCTGGAATGCTGAGAGAGGAGATGGGAACATCTAGGACGAAAGGCAGAAGTTGGAAGCCAATTCTGAAACCAGATGCTAGGCGGAGGTGAAGGAATCATTGTATTGGTTATGTGGGTCCAAGATGGTGCAGGACTCCAAGGCTAGGGTTTGGATCTAGCCCAGAGGGCATTTCTGATCACAGGAATCCCGGAGCAGCTAACAGGAAGATGGCACATCTAAATGACCTCTTTTATCATGTTACTGATGATTTTGACCCATTGTTTATATTTTGTTTTTTTCCAGTTATTTCTTTTGTAGAGTATCCTTTTTTACTATCTTTATATTTTTCTTTCTTTATTACTATATGTTTCCCCCCTTTATCTGCATGCACAGATCTTTAGAAGGCTCTTCTTTACCGTTGTTGTTGAACATGGATAGAATTGTAGCATTTTATGACTGAAAAAAGACCAAAAAAAAAAAAACTAGTCTCACCATCTTACATAGCAAGGGGGGAATCCGAACGCTAAAGATGGGAAACAATATGTCTAACATTTTGCCAGCGAATTAGTGTCTTCATTTTTGTATCTTATATTCAGTGTTTTGCCTACTATTTCTTCTGTTTACTATGAAAAGTATAGCAGGGAGCGGCTTAAGCATCTGCTACATTCCAGTTATCTGTGACAGTATATGGTTTTGAACAAACAGTGTCAGCTATGGAATTTAGGCAGTTAGGGGAGATAGACCTTAATCTTCTTTGGTAAGTATCGCTCCCATTCTTAAATAATGCTGTAAAGAGAGTCCATCCATATCCTTTTGTATTGTGGGATGACAGGTTTTCTCTTATGATCCTTATTCCATTGGTTCAGTTAGAGTAGTGGGAATTTTGTGGATATTGTATTATGTAGGGCGCTCCGTGCTGCAAACGATACTAAAGTAACTCAGACTCAATTCAGCCAGAGGGATTATGTATTGGCTTATATAACCAGACAACAGGAAGGGTGTGAGTAGAGATGGTTACACAAATGACTGGTACTAGAGATTTGGGGTCTCTCTTCCCGCATTCCTTCTATCAAATTGGCTCATTCCATAAAATGGGAAAATGACCTTCACATCTAATAGCTCCATAAGCTAAGAGGAAAACAAGTTCTTCTCTGAGCTCTAGTTTGAAATTTGAGGAATGACTGGTTATTCCAGCTTGGAACTTATGCCTACCCCTTCAACCAATAATGTGGGCTGAGAGACGAGGTTCTCTGACCCATGTTGTATCTAGAACCACCCCCATGGTGTATGTGTCTGTCTGTGTGAGACAGGTCAGTTATCAGAAGCAGGGAAGCTAGCACGGGTACAGCTCTTGGGTGAGGCATTGGGTTCTGGAAAGTCTCTACGATTGTGTTAATTACACATATAAAATAAATGAGAAATAAATGAACTCCTCGATCTCTTCTTTGAATTCTATTTAGGAGAATTTTTAAGTACACTCCAACTTATTTGCAGCATCTGGAAACAATATCATGTGAGAAATAATTGAAGGAACTGCTAATATTTAATATGGAGATGGGAAAAATAAGGAGAAATCCAACACTTGCCTTTAAATACTCAAAGGAAGAAGATATGGAAGGTGAAGGAAACTTGTTTTGCATTGCCCTAAAAGATAGAACTAAGATAGGTGGGATAGAGATTACAGGATAAGGATTTCAACTCAGTGTAAGAAAGAATTTCATGCAATTTATAACTGTCCAAAATTAGAATGAATTCTTTTGTAAAGTGATGTGCTCCCAGCAGTGAAAACTTCAGGAGTGGTGGTTAACCACTGATCCCGTAAAAGGAATTCCTTCCTGGGGAAGGACTTGGCCTGCATGCCCTGTTATTGTAAGGTTTTATGGTTCTAATGTAGGCTGAGTTCAGGGTATCTTCATTCTCCCTGTTCCTGCCCCCTGGGCGTGGGGGTGGGGTTGGGGGTGGGGAGGGTGCCTGAGAGTGAGAGCAACAGATAAGATTATAAGCGAGTCAGTTCTCCAGCATTTGTAAGTATTTCTACAAAGAAAACTTTTGGTAAAGCACAATCAGGTGGTATGGAATGTACAGAGGAGCTGTTTTACACATTCAGGGCCAAATGCAATAAATATGTCCCTTGTACTAGATTGTCTGCTAGTTAATAAGTACAAAAAGGTAAGATGAGAAAATGTAACATAACTTGCCACAAAAAACGGTAACCACTTTGAAACATTGTCTGGTTACTGGTTTTCGTTTAGACTGCAGGCTGAAATATATAAGGAGGCTGCGAAGCTCTGTTTCAAAGACTACCTAGAATATTATGGCCTGTTCTGCTTTCTAAAGTATACTGATCTCTTTGATGTCTCTTCTAATTAGAAATGTTGAACTGCAAAGAAGGTTAAGTTTTATCACAAGTTTGTGTGCAGTGTAAAACTAAGATAAGAAATGTTTCTGTCTATATGCCATACCCACTTATTTGTTCATTACGGGGTCTCTTAAAGTATTGTTTCTGGTTTAAACCACAAATATTTGCTATAAATCAGAAAGAAGTTACAACAAACTCATTCCATTTTTTTTAGTTCTGCAGAGATAAACTGGAAGTAGTAAATGGTAATAGGTGATTTATTTTTATGCCTTTTTCCTTTCTTGTTTCCCTTGGGTTGGTTTTAGAGAAATAGAAATGTTCAGCTAATAATTGGAAGCTAGGTAAATTTAGGCACCAACAATGTGGATTTGCTTAATCTTAGATTCTTATGTTATTATTCCCAAAGGCTAATTATTATCATCTCATCTTGACTAAAGACAATCACAGGCTTATGGCATTTCAATGTTATTTATGCTTGATAATGAATTAAACAGGTGTAATTGAGACTGGCCCATCCTAATGTGATTTTAAGAGTTACAAAGTAAATTATTGGACCAAGAAATAGGTTCAGTATGAGAACAGTTAAATGGGGTACCCAAATTAATATTTTGTAGTAATCAGTTATCTTGTTTTTGAGTTTATTAAGTTGTGGGTATCATGTATACCTTCTGTTGGTTTTAATTGGCTAATATATCTTTGCTTAAATCATAGCTAAACATTTAACTGTGTATTGGGAAATATACTAAACATTTGTTAACTTAGACGGTGTTATTTGTTTATATCTCCCTCTGGCAAATTCAGTTGCTCAGTAAAGCATGTGTTAAATGCCTAGCACAGAGATTGATCTATAGAAGATAGTCAATAAGTATCAGCTAAAAATATATTGTATGTGTTAGATTACCTTTCAAAAATGCAAGCATGATTTGATGAGATTGTGGTCATTTAAAAGATGGAATTAACAGACATTGTGTATCATGGCTCTGTTATTTCAGGTGCAAATTCTAATTGTTAGTGGTTGTCTTCCATAATTAGCAAAATGTCACCTCCCCTGCTTCTCTCCAAGTACAGAGGCTGGGACTTATTGGAACATTCTAGATGGTGTCTCCTATTAGACAATATGCTACAAACCAGAAATTCATTTGGGTACAGACAGGTGAACTTGCCTCTTGAGAGGGTTAATTCCATCTTTCATCCTCCCTTTAGAATAAAATCAGTCTAAACTGAGAGGATGGGAACCGTGATGTGCGGTATGAGGGTGAGAGAAGTATAGATAATGTAGACTCTGGATTCTACTGGTTTAAGCCCGATGGTTGAGGTGGTAGTAGCTGCAGATTGTGATATTGGAGAGCAATGGGAGAGACCTTGAGTTAGGAAACAAGTTCTAAAGAGAAACTGTAAGAAACCAGTGATAAATGTGTTAGTCAGTGAAAATATGGAGGCTTGTGCTGATGCCCACTTTGTGAATGCAATTACGGTAACGTTTAACTCTGAAGTTAAACTAACTGAATGCAATCTGGCTGAACCTTGGATAAATCAGTTGCCTTTTCTGCACTTCAATTCCCTTCTCTGGAAAATGGGAAGAATAACAGTACTATTGTATGGTGAGCATTAATAACATGTGGTGCTCTTAGAACAGAGCCTGACACAGTGAGGGAATCGTATAAGAGCTAGTTATTATTATTTTCGCATGGCACTCATACGCACACGCTGTTTTGTGTAAAAATAAAATGATAGGTAAATCTGTACCATCCTATTTCAGTCGGGAACCTTTCATCATGAATGATGGAAAAATGAACTTGCAAGCTGTGATGCAAAAGAAAAGCCATAAATGAAAAAAGTAAATATTAATTCTCAGGATACCACGGACACTTAGTGGCACTCAGTGAACGCTGTTGAATGGATGACTCACAGCCTTTCTTTTCTTCGTTTTATTTTTTTATGGGAAATTAATGAGACAGCAGTAAAAATGTTTAAACACATAAACAATTAAATTCATAAATGAAGCAATTCTACAGTGAAATTGAATTAGTTGCCTGTAGGCACATAAATATTTGCAGTTCATTGCTATTATTAATATCTTACCATGCTTTCACTGGGAAGTACTGTGCCATTTGTTTTCAGAACCTTACATTTAACATCATATGTTCACGTTTGCCTCTGTCTTCTAATTACTTTATAAATCCAAGAGGATAGAAATGCTAACCACCTTAATGTGCTCAGTATTTTTCTGTTAGATTTTACAGAGTATTTCTTCCAAAGAATTTAAGGGTCTAGATGTCTAACTGTATACCTGGAACATGATGACATCTATATTTTGTGGATTCTAGTTAGAAACTTACAGGATTTCATGGATTTACCTAGAAAGTGAAAACGTATACTTAGGAAGAAGAGTAAATATGGTTTTAAACAAAGATATGCAGTAACCTAATGTGTGTGGAAATACTAAGCTCAGTTAAATACAGTAAGGGACATGGTGATGTGTCAAGGAAGAGAGAATAGATAATGATGATGCTGAGTGTAAATTAGAAGGATGCTGCAGAGGAGGGAGAGAAGAAGGGCAGAAGTAGCCAAGGTAAAGAATGAAATCCTAAAAGAAGTGAGTGAGAAAGAAGGTAATATTGAAAGGAGAGAGCAGGAATTTCTCTTGTATGGACTGGTTTGTCTCATTAGTGCATTTATAGGAAGTAGTCAGCTAACCAGGAGGCTGTCAGACTCTGAGCTCTAGTGTATTTAAATGCTGCTGATGTTTATTTACTTATAAAATATTTTTCGTGTTGCTGTTTCACTATGTTGGTAGGTGCATTAGCTGTGTTAGTCAGGGTCCATGGTAGTAAACAGAGGCATACTCTGAAATTTTGAAGGGACCATGGGCTCCGTGGGAGAAAAGACCTGCCAATCTGCTCCTGTAAAGATTACATCCTAGGAAACCCTATGGGACACTTCTACTCTGTCAGATGGGGCTGCCATGAGTTGGAATTGACTCTTTCGCAGACAACAACAACAAGAAGTTACAGAGGTATGGACAGGGTTAAGAGAACCCACACTGGACCTTGAGGAACCCTGCAGCTAGCAGCAAGGGGAAGCTGTTAACCCCACCGGGCCTCAAGTGGCAAAGGGAGGCAAAGGTGTTCTCAGCCTCTGGTGTCCGTGGGAGCCTGACGGCAGCTGTAGTCGTGGCAATAGGAAGAAGCCTAACAAAGGGCTTTCCTGTAGGAGCTGTTTGTAGAGGACAGCAGCCACTGCTGTAACTACACAGCTGAGGCAAAGAGGACGTACCTGGACCATTTTCTTCTCCCATCTGCCCGTCTTGTTCCATTGTCTTCTATGGCTGACTCTACCTGGAAGCTAAAGCGCAAGAGAGCTAGCTGGTGCGTTCCATGGGCTTCAGCAAGGCAGAGAAAGATGGAGAATGGATGGGGTTGTGGAGGTGGGAGAGATGACAGTGGAAACTCACTTGCACAGTGCCGTAAAATAACTTGAGATTTCTCCTAATTTATTTTATGGATTGCCCCTGTTCAGTTCTGTAAATGAAGCTGAAAAGAAGTACCCTACATTTTTGTACATGTACTGCAGGTGTTCTGTCTGGACTGTTAGTCTCCACCTGAAGAATGGTGAATGCAGCAAAGTACCAGTCACCATAAACAACCAGCTTTTCGCTGAGTAGTAGAAATAATGCTCCGTTTGGATATTTTGTCACCTTAGTTCCCCAGAATCAGCTGGTGACAGCGACAGATTTGGGCAGTTAGATCTGTATTATGATGCAGAGCAGACAACACACACTTTATATCTGTTTAGGGCATTTTATAAATTTGAAGGTATATAACAATATTAGTTAAGGCATGACAAAATAGTTTACAAAACTGGCTGTAGTTTGCAAAGACATATTTATGAGACGAGGTGTTTTTTGCTGCATAGGTTTTATTCCAAGAACATTAAGATTCTTCAGAGTGATATTTATGAAGGTAAAACGTGAGGGAAGAAAAAAAATTAAATCATGTTTGAAATTGTTCTAATGTTTTTAGTTTTAATTTTAAAGGACTTTGAAATGCTATTTCCATGTTTATTTTGGAGTGAATATGATATGCCTGGAAGTGTACATGCACATACCCTTCTGTGCAAAATGTTATCAACCTGGAGATCTCGTGACATTAGATACTGAGCAATATTTAAATGAAATTGGTATCTGAGCAAACTTGATGCAAGAATTGTCAATTCGCTGCTTTAATTCCAAGAACTGAAATACCAGGAGCAAAATGCTCTTCAGCATATCAACTTATAGATGATAAAAACAATGATCAATATGATATATGCACTAGTCCATCTATGGGGATTGGTGCATATGTGTTAAGTTCTTTTTCCCATCCATAGGAGGGGATTTCTAGTTACTGGGAACAGCATACCAACCTTCACCTGTTTTCTCAGACCCCCCCCTTTAGGTACAGCCTTCTTTTTTGGCCTTTGGAACGCCATCTTATGACATGGCTAGAGTTAGCAATTGCCCTGTAAACAAGAGGATTGATCATCTTCAGGCCCTTGTCTTTCTATGAAGAGTTACTTGCCACGATAAAATTGCCTCAGGAATTGTTTTCTGCTGACTATGACAGTTATTAGCTCTAAGTAAGGAATGTGCACGCCATTGAACTAGATTTAAGCCCAATTTAGCTTAGGAGCCCATTGGAGCCCTTGTGGCGCAGTGGTTAAGGGCCCAGGCTGCTAACCAAAAGATTGGCAGTTCGAATCCACCAGCTACTCCTCAGAAACACTATGGGGTGATTCTACTCTGTCTTTTAGGATTGCTGTGAGTTGAATTCCACTCTACAGAGGTGTCAGGGAAGGTTTATCTTGGCCACATAGCTTCATAGAGTTTGTAATTGAACTTTTCTTATATGAAGTAAAAGAATTAGATTTAATGAATATTTCTATTAACATCTTATCAATCCTTATATTGGTAAGTAAATATAAAAGTACTTGGGTATAAAGTCTTCTGACAACATGAAAAAACTTATGTGCGTAAGTGTAAAATTTATTATTTATTACTGAGTTTTTTAAAAAATATTGTAGTAAAGTATATAGTACAAAAAGTTTTCTATTTTAACCATTCGTAAGTGTACATTTCAGAGATTCACCACGTTTTGCTATGTCACCCCTATCCATTTCCAGAAGTTTTTCATCACCCCAAACAGAAACTCAGTACCCTTCAACAGTAGCTCCCCCTTTTCCCCCACCGCTGGCCCCTGGTAACCACTAATTAACTTTGGTCTCTATGCAATTGCCTATTATAGATGTTCATATAAGTGGGTTCATACAATATTTGCCCTTTTGTGTCTGCCTTATTTCACTCAGAATCTGATGCATTTTTAATCTAAAAATATTTGTGAACTATCATGAGCCATTCTTTTCCTTTTAAATTTTAAATTCAGACCTAGGCCGAAAATACCACGGGAGATAAATTTCTTTGCTTTGAAAGTTTTACTTTCCAAGTTCCTTATGTGTGCTGTAAAGAATAATTAATGTAATGAAAAAGTCAATATCGTGTATAAATTATGTAGGCTTTACTATCATTGTAATTTTCTCTTCAACACCTATTGATCGACAACAATTCATTTGTTAATTTCTCCCTAATAAGATATTCATTGTATTAGGTCTGTAGTAGTGCAGTCCCTGCACTTTGGCAGCAAGTCATGAATTACTAATGATGCCCAGAACAAGTTAACTTACTACTGAGCGCTGCGACATTGGCAAACAGGCAAAGGGGAGTAATTTGAAATACTGTCCCGTAGCAACTCGGTGTAGCCAGACAACTGCAAATCACTAACCTAGTATACTCTTGCATGCTGTTAATTTGTGCTGTTAAATTCTATTTGTATGGATTTTTTTTTTTAGGTGTTTACTTTTAAATTAATTTGAAAATCCATGATTCTCTTTTTCTTGGGGAGGGGCGGGGTCCTTTCCAAACTATCTGTAGTAGTGCTTTGAAGTTGATGACTATTAAATGATGTTTTGGACAATTATGAATGGATTTCCTTTAGAGGAGTAGGAGGAATCTGAGATCTTTTTGAAACACAGAGATGGGTCCAAGAAATCAAACAGCCAACAATTTACCGCAAAAAGAACCTTTGCATCAGATGATTTGGAGTGGGGGGCAGAGTGGTTCCCTGAAAAGAGTTCTGAATTTGTAGTTGAGCAACCACGGTTTGAATCTGGGCTTCCTGGTTTACTTGTTTACTTACTTATTGTACGGCCTTCTTGATAAAATATAAGCTTCCTGAGGGCGATGACTTTGTTTTTATTCACCTCTGTATCCTCAACACCTCAAATAGTGCCTGGTTCATAACGGCTGTCAAATAAATGTTGACTGAATACATGAATGAATGAAAGAAACAAAGCATAAATAAATTCACTAATTTGCTAGGCAATCTGAATAAGAATATCTGCTCTACTTTTTAAAGTTTTCATGGCTAAGGAAATGAGTATGAAGGCATTTTGTAAAGTATAAAGTACTGTAAAAATTTAAATTTACGTTGATGGTGAGAAACCTTTTGATATAGAATAGAAAAGGAAGAAATGTTGGATTTTGGAAATGCAATGAATATATAATTCAGCTTATATAGAGTGTTTCCAAAATTGGGAATGACAAAGATGAGGTTGAAAAATATGCCAACTACTTAATTCAGCGCAACAATTTGCTAGAGTAATGAGCAATTTCTTTTAAAACACTACATAACATATCATAAAAGGCTGAACAAAATGTATAAGTCCTTTTCTTAGACTATCAGGGAATTTTTCCCCAGGAATTTGGCACAGATTGTTCTTCTAAAGGGTTTTTTTTTTTGTTTGTTTTTTTCCACTGCTTTACCCATTTGAGGGTGTTCTCCTCAAATTGTATTTTCAGTTTTACATTCATGACCTTAATTTTGTATAACAGATGTAAATTATAGTGATAGATTAATATGTCCTGAAATTGAGCTAACAGTGTAACTCTTCTTCATTTCAGCTGATTTAGGATGTGATAGGCCACTGAGCTGTTAGTTAACTAAGTATTAGTTTTCCAGTTAATTACAAAGAAAATAAGAAGTAACTTTAGAACAGAAAATAAAAATCTTCGAGAAATTAGAGTTTGCACAGTAAAGATCTACCAGAATAATTATTTTGCTTAGTAATGAGCTAGTTTCCATACCTGAAGTGTAGTTCTGGTCCATCCAGGATGACATGATAGATTTACATGGGTCAAGATCTAGAAGTATACATGACTCCTTGGAAGAAGTTCAGTGAGCTGATGGAAGACTGTGAAAGGTGTGGTGCCTGGCAATAGGAGACGATCCAGCGGAAGAGAGGGGCATTATCATTTATTGAACTCTTTACCCTAACAACAGCCCTGCGAGGTATGTAGTAGTATCTCCATTTTACAGATAAAGGATCTGAATGTATTTTTGGGATGCCTTCAGCTGCAAGTAACAAAAACTCAAATTTAAATTCACTTAATAATAAAAAAATTTAAATCTCATAGGAAGTAGCCTAGAGAGAAGGCATTAGAATTGGTTGATCCTGTCTCAGTAGTTTTTTTGACAGTAAAGCAAAGAGGTTTAAGGACATAGGTTCCAAAGCCTCACTGTGGATTCAAATCCTGACTCTACCATTTACTCATATGTGACTTTGTATAAATTACATAAATTCTCAGGCCTCAGTTTTCTTATGTGTACAACAGTGATAAAAAATTCCTACCTTCCATTTGTGATGAGGATCTTATGAATTAATGCACGCAAACATCTAAAGGAATACCTAAAGCCTTGTAAGCAGTAACTAAATGTTAGCCATTGGTTTTTTTACTGAGGACCCAGGTGTTTTTCCATGTCTCTACTCTGTCAACCTGAGCTTGATGAGTTGGCTTCCTGATGGTTGGAAGAAGGCTATAGCCATTCCAGGCAGAATTTTCAGGCCAGACAGGGCAACAACTAGAGAAGAAAGGGAATATCACACTACCTGAGAAGCAGTGGCAGGAAAGACCTGGCAGCAGGAGATGGCGTGGTAGGCTTTCTGGCCCATGGAGAGAGAAAGCTGAGCGCCTTTGGGGAGAGCCCTAGGTCCAGGGAGAGGTGCGCCTGTGAGCATGGTTGGGAAGAGCATGTCCTGATGGAAGAACTGTATCCTGAGTGTTCCTGAGCCTGAATTGTAACTGTTACTTCCATAATAAACCCCATAATTGTGAGCATGGTCTCTGAGATCTGTGTGGCCATTGCAATGAATTATCCAAATCAGTAGAGAGTGCTGTGGGAAGGATGGTTGGTGTCAGAGTAGGTAAAGATGGCAGAGAGAAGAGGCATGTCTGACCCTTGACTGATAGGAATCAGCCTTGGGCTCTTGATCCTGGTTCTCCTTCCCCCTTGTGGGGTTGGAGGAGGTCAGACACCACCCCCATGCTGTTTTTATAATGTGGAATGTACGAAGTATGAATCTAGGAAAATTGGAAGTTGTCAAAAATGAAATGGAACACAAAAAGATCGATATCCTAGGAATTAGTGAGCTGAAAGGGACTGGTATTGGCCATTTTGAATCAGACAATCATATGGTCTACTATGCCAGGAATGACAAATTGAAGAGGAATGGTGCCGCATTCATCGTTAAAAAGAACATTTCAAGATCTGTCCTGAAGTGTACAATGCTGTCAGTGATAGGATAATATCCATATGCCTACAAGGAAGACCAGTTAATATGACTGTTCTTCAAATTTATTCACTAAGCACTAATGCCAAAGATGAGGAAATTGAAGATTTTTACCAACTTCTGCAGTCTGAATTGATCAAACATGCAGTCAAGATGCATTGATGATTATTGGTGATTGGCATGTGAAAGTTGGAAACAAAGAAGAAGGATCAGTAGTTTGAAAATATGGCCTTGATGATAGAAACGATGCTGGAGATCACATGATAGAATTTTGCAAGACCAATGACTTCTTCATTGCAAATACCTTTTTTTCAAAAACATAAACGGCAGTTATACACACGGACCTCTCCGGATGGAAAACACAGGAATCAAATGTACTATATCTGTGGAAAGAGACGATAGTAAAGCTCAATAGTGTCTGTCAGAACAAGGCCAGGCGCTGATTGCGGAACAGACCACCAATGGCTCATATGCAAGTTCAAGGTGAAGCTGAAGAAAATGAAAACAAGTTTACGTGGACCAAAATAAAACCTTGAGTTTATCCCACCTGAATCTGGAGGCCATCTCAAGAATAGATTTGATGTGTTGAATGCTAATGATCGAAGACCAGTTGAGTTTGGGATGACATCAAGGACATCATACCTAAAGAAAGCAAAAGGACATCATACCTAAAGAAAGCAAAATGTCATTAAAAAGACAGGAAAGAAAGGAAAGACCAAAATGGATGTCAGAAGACTCTGAAACTTGTTCTTGAGTGTAGAGGAGCTAAAGCAAATGGAAGAAATGATGAAGTAAAAGAGCTGAACAGAAGATTCCAAAGGAGAGCTCCAGAAGACAAAGTAAAATATTATAATGAAATGTGCAAAGACCTGGAGTTAGAAAACCAAAAGGGAAGAACACACCTGGCATTTCTCAAGCTGAAAGAACTGAAGAAAAAATTCAAGCCTCGAGTTGTAATTTTGAAGGATTCTATGGGCAAAATGGCAGCCTTGGTGGCGCAATTGTTACGAGCTTGGCTGCTAACCAAAAGGTTGACAGTTTGAATACACCAAGGGGTGGTTCTGCTCTGACCTACAGGTTCACTATGAGTTGGAATCAACTTGACGTCAACGAGGCTTTTTTTTAATGGGCAAAATACTGAATGATGCAGAAAGCACCAAAAACAGATGGAAGGAATACACAGTATCACTGTACCAAAAAGAATTGGTTGACACTCAGCCATTTCAGGAGGTAGCATATGATCTAGAACCGGTGGTATTGAAGGAAGAAGTCCAAGCTTCACTGGAGGCATTGGCAAAAAACCAGGCTCCGGGAATTGACGGAATACCAATTGAGATTTTTCAGCAAACGGATGCAGTGCTGGAGGTACTCATGTATGTATGCCAAGAAATTTGGAAGGCAGCTACCTGGCCAACCGACTGGAAGAGATCCATATTTGTGCCCGTTCCAAAGAAAGGTGATCCAACAGAATGTGGAAATTATCGAACAATATCATTAGTATCACATGCAAGTAAATTTTTGCTGAAGGTCATTCAAAAGCAGTTGCAGCAGCACGTCGACAGGGAGCTGCCAGAAAATCAAGCTAGATTCAGAAGAGGACCTGGAATGAGGGACATTATTGCTCATGTCAGATGAATCTTGGCTGAAAGCAGAGGATACCAGAAAGATGTTTACTTGTGTTTTATTGACTATGCAAAGGCATTCGACTATGTGGATCGTAACAAATTATGGATAACATTATGAAGAGTGGGAATTTCAGACGCTTAATTATGCTCATGAAGAACCTGTATGTAGATCAAGAGACAGTTGTTTGAACAGAGCAAGGGGATACTACATGGTTTAAAATCAAGAAAGGTGTGTGTCCGGGTTATATCCTTTCACCATGGCTGAACAGATAATCTGAGAAGCAGGGCTCTATAAAGAAGAATACAGCATCAAGACTGGTGGAAGACTCATTAACAATCTGTGATATGCAGATGACACAACCTTGCTTGCTGAAAGTGAAGAGGACTTGAAGTATTTACTGATGAAAATCAAAGACTACAGCCCTTGAGTATGAATTGCATCTCAACATAAAGTAAACAAAAATCCTCACAACTGAACCAGTAAGCAACATCATGATAAATGAAGATAAGATTGAAGTTGTTAAGGATTTCATTTTAGTTGAATCCACAATCAACGACCATGGGAGCAGCAGTCAGGAAATCAAATGACCTATTGCATTGGGCGAATCTGCTGCGAACGACCTCTTTAAAGTGTTCAAAAGCAAAGATGTCACTTTGCAGACTAAGGTGTGCCTGACCCAAGCCATGATATTTTCAGTCACCTCGTAATGCATGAGAAAGCTAGACAATGAGTAAGGAATACTGAAGAAGAATTGATGCCTTTGAATTATGGTGTTGGCCAAGAATACTGAATTTGTCATAAACCACCAGAAGAACAAACAAGTCTGTCTTGGAAGAAATACAGCCAGAGTGCTCCTTGAAGGGAAGATGACGAGACTCTGTCTCATGTGCTTCAGACGTTTTATCAGAAGGGACCAGTCCTTGGAGAAGGACATCATGCTTGGTGAAGTAGAGGGACGGTAAAAGAGGCAGACCCTCAGTGAGATGGATTGACACAGTGGCTGCAACAATGGGCTCAGACATAACAAAGATTGTGAAGATGGTGCAGGACTGGGCAGTGTTTCATTCTTTTGTACTTTGAGTCACTATGAGTGACTTGACAGCACCTAATAACAACAATGGTGTTTTAAAAAACTATGTTTATAAGTTCTTTGATAATCTTCTTTTCAAGAGGTAGAGCTTAATTCCTCTCCCCACTCCCCAGTACGGGCTTTAGTGACTTCTAATGAAATAGAATATAGCGGAAGTGACGAGATTGCATTTCTGAGATTACGCTATAAAATAACTGTGGCTTCTGTCACTGGTGCTCTCTCTCTCATACTCTGTCTCTTGGCTCATTTGCTCTGGAGTAAGCCATGTTCTGAGCAGCCCTATAGAGAGGCCCTCATACTGAGGAAGTGAAGCCTCTTATCAACAGCAGTGCGAGTGAGCTTGGGAGGGGATTCTTGAGTCCCAGTCAAGCCTCAGAAATTGCAACCTGGCCAACAGCTTGACTGTCGCCTCATGAGAGACCTGATCCAGGTTTGAATGCTAACAGGAGTGATAAACAAAGAGGGTTGATTGTAGGAGTGATTTTTTTAGTAAAATGAGAGATGATGAGATCACAGACCCCAGGATCTCATCTACCTCCCTTTTTAACAGGAATGAAGGCAGAGTATTTGAGTACTGATGGAGGAAGTTTGGTGGAATTAATACTTGAAAGATAAGGTGGTTTTAATCTGACTGCATCTATTTTGTCTATGAAGAATGAGTGGGAAGGAGAGGGGCGGGGGATGTTTGAGATTTGAGGAGAGAAGAGAAGGTGTGAAATAATTGTCTCAGAAGTTGGAAAAATAAATTTCCTAGGGACACAAGTTGTCTGGCAGTATTGAGTTCTGTTTTGAGATCTGTGATGATAAATTTGAAGTCAGTTCAGTCAGCATGGTTATGTGATTTTCCTCAGCAACAGTTAACTGCTCTCGTGCAGGCATGGAGTAAGTGCACAGCTGGGTTTGACCCGGATTGGGGTTTTACCAAGTGAGGAGCAAGAAGGTTACAGATATTTGCAAGGGAGCATGTCTAGGGTCAGACTGTGTAATTTAGGCTGGTTAGGAGAGAAGCAGGGATATAAGAGGGTGATGGATGAAACAGTATGGTTAATGGTAGAGGTCTTGTTGAGTTTGGCAAGTTGTAGGAGTGCTAAAGTGCTGGTGTAAGTGTGGTAGACTATAGGAGATGATGGTCAGAGAGAAAGATGTTTGAAATTGAATTGCTAGAGTGGGTGCTTTAATTTGTATCATCTGTGTGAATGAGTGTCTGGGATAGGGCAAGAAGAGATCATTGGAGCTAAAAAGGTCAAAGAATGGCAGAGCCAATCTGTAGAATGGATTATCCATGTGAATGTTGGAGTCAAGACTGATGATAAAAGTAAAGTTGGAGAGGAAAATAGGCAGCCTGGTGCTGGAAGCACAGTGGGTAAAGGGTAACAAAGGCTGACATGTGCTCCAGAAGACAGTGAGAATGTAATTCCTCACTCACCTGCAGGTCAGACTTCCAAGTTGTTTACTTTTCCAAGGCTGTGATGAACCAGGAAGAAAAGGGACAAAGGGTAGAGGAGAGAGTGGGAAATGGAAATATAAAAGCTAGAAAGGAAGTGACAGGAAGTTAAAGAAAGAGATAAAGAAACCCAAATACTGCTTAGCAGAGAAGGGCAATGAGCTCCTCATCCTTCAGTGTCTCATTAGGGGCATAGAAATTATGAAGCAGCGAGGGGTCAGAGTGCAGCATTCCATGAAAGATTAAGTCCTATCACTTCCATTACCCTTAATTATATCACTCAATCACAGTCGTCAAGGCACAGTTAAATTTTGTTTTGCATTTTCTCTTTAAGAAAATACAAAAGTGAATAATATTTGTAAATTAAAAAATTTTTAATCTAAAAGCATTTTTTATTTTAAATCTTGGTGCCAAAGCTTCTGTTATTTGAATGGTTCCCTTGTGAGGGATAGCTATATCCCTAGTGATGCTAGATGCATGAGATTTTTCAGTAGACAGTTGACCTTAGGGGGGATAAAGTCTGACTATTGGATGTGAGCTGGGGTCTAGAACCTAGAAACAAACTCTGACTCAACAGATCATGTCAATTTATGAGTCGATTGGTTTCTGAGAAATGGAGGTTTCTTGAGGAGACAGCTCACATTCATAAAGGAAGAGTAAACTATTTTAAGCCACCCGTGGTTTTGATGAGATAGGCCTGGAGAAGGATTCATTAGGGGATAATTATTATGGTTCCCAAATATTATGTATTGTTTATATGTGGGAGGGGCTGCTTTTCATAGATACATTGGCCTGTGTTTTGTCCAAAGTTTGATTCTCTCTACATTTGGAGAGTGTCTTAGACTGGATTCTCCAGAGAAGCAAAACCAGTGAAGCATATATACATATATGGAGAGATTCATCTCAAGGAAATGGCTCATGCAGTTGTAGAGGCTGACAAGTCCCAAGTCCATGGGTCGAGCGTCAGGCTGGAGGCTTCTCCCGACTCATGTAGCTGCAGGGCTGATAAACTTAAGAGCGCAGATCAGACGGCAGGCCACTGGCTCACCGGCTGCAGAGGCTGACAAATCCAAGATCAACAGGTAATATGGCAGGCCGCTGGCTCACAGGCTATGGAGGCTGACAAATCCCAAGATCGGCAGGCAATATGGTAGGCCACTGGCTCAAGTCCCAAGAACCAGAGGTCAGATGATGACAAGCCGGATACAGGATCCAGAGCAAGCGAACAAGCTTTGCCAGAACTTCCATATATTTATTGGATGCAGGCCACATTTCTGAGTAACTCCCTTACAATTGATTGACTGATCACATCAGATCACATCATGGAGGATGACTACATCATTACATAACTGCCAAGCCACCAAGAATCATGGCCCAGCCAAGTTGACACATAGCCTTAACCACCACAGAGAGATACTTACATTTATTCAAAATCTGATATATCCTCTTATCCTGTTCTGGAGGAGAAGTGTTAGAGACAGCACAGTGGAAGTTACATGTGGATAGGTAATTATGAGGTATCAGAGAGTCAAGGTGGGCACAAGGAGGGACCTAGGAAGGAAGATCCAAATGCAATCCAAGAAGGTACAAACACTGAACTGTGCACCATCAACCAGTATTTATTAAGTCTTTACACTTAATGTCCAGTAGCGGAATAAGTCCTGAGCAGGCAGAGATGGATAAGGCCCTGTTGATACAGTACTTGCTTTCTTAACGGAGAGACAACAACGTAGACAACTAAGTAGGAAACCGTGTGAACAGGTTGCAAGTCCTAGGTCCTCTGCTAAGCACTGAAGATGAAAATGTGGATAAGACATTGTCCTTGTTCTCAAGGAACTTCCAGATTCAGAGGAGACCATTGTAATGCAGTGAGGGAGGTACTGTAGTGCAGGAGCAGTGGGAACGTAGTACAGGGACACAGTGTAGTTTACAGGGCAGAAAAGGCTTCCTTGGAGAAAATGGGGCAGATATAAAGGGTCATCAGAACTCTGAGAAAAGAGTGGCTAATTTTGCCTAAAGGGCATGGTAAAGACTTCAGAAGTGGGGATTCAGGAACTGTGCATGCACTTGCTTAATGTTCTCAAGGAACTCCATATACACGTTCTCACCACCCCTTACTCATCTGTGTCGTGGATGTGCCTTGATGACACACAGTTTGTTGCCCTTTGACCAATTGTTAGGTTGTGCCATAG
This sequence comes from Trichechus manatus latirostris, assembly GCF_000243295.1. NCBI lineage: Eukaryota > Metazoa > Chordata > Mammalia > Sirenia > Trichechidae > Trichechus > Trichechus manatus. The sequence continues at coordinate 1,041,573 of NW_004443949.1, read as the reverse complement.
GGGGCTTATCACTACTTGAAATACCCAGTAGTTGAAGTACCACAGTTTATGGAAAGTGATTTTCTTATAAATTAAAGAGGATTCGAGGTGACCCACGTCGGATCACTCTCTTGTTCCGTAAGGCTTTCTGAAGTAGGATGCCATGGGGTAGATTTACAGTGTTTCCTGGAGAAGAAAGGCTGATTACTCCATTTTTAGCATATACAATTAAGAACAGATGAACAATACTATTCAATTATCATATAGCTTAATTACGTGTGAATGTGCGTATTAAGATACATAACCTTCCCAGGCTGACTGCCTACCTCTAAAGACAATTTAAGGTGGATTATAGAATTCAAATGGGACAATTAAAAATATGAGTAAAGCCAAAACCAATGAAAAGGGTACAGAAAAATGTGTGTGTCAGGCATCTAGGTTTGGCTTATTTTTGCAGTTAAACATGAACTTAAGCTTTTAATAACTTTACTGCTAAAGGAAAAAAGAAAATAATTAGAGAGTGTTTGTCATTGGGTTAAATTTGTCTCAGAAAAAAGCCCTCTTTTTTTTCTGCCCTCCAAAGGGAAGGAGGAGCCCTGGTGGCACAGTGGTTAAGCATTCGGCTGCTAACCAAAAGGCTAGAGGTTTGAATCCACCAGCCACTCCTTGGAAACCCTATGGGGCGGTTCTCTACTTTGTCGTATAGGATCCTTAGGAGTCGGAATTGACTTGATGACAATGGGTTTGGTTTATTTTTGGTTTAGAGGGAAGGAATTTATTGCTTAGAGGGACATGGTATGACATCATGACCAGTCTTTCACAGCAGTTCTGCAGAAGATGCAGAAATGGTCTTCAGAAGGCTGTTAGCCACATCAGCTCTATAAAACAGAGATTCTGGCATATTAGCAGTAACTAGAGAATATAATGAAGATATCTCATTCACTATAGTGTCAAAGATATAAAATACTTAGAAATAAGCTTAGTTAGGGATAACTGTGACCTGCATTAAAAAACAAAACAAAACAAAACTACAGCACTTCATTGGAGAGATAATCAAAGCATGAATGAATAGGGAAATGTTTCCTGAATGGAAGAATGGATGTTGTAAAGATGTAAAGATTGTACGTTTTTATCAGGTTAATTTACAAAACTAAGGAAAAAACCTACTAGCTTTTTCTTGACAAAATCGTTCTAAAACATTCTGAAAAATCATGGGGCACCAGGAGTACTACTGAAGAAGATTGATGAAGTGGACTTAGTCCTACCAGAGATAAACCATGTTAGAAATAATAATTCCAAGTGCATCTATTAATGCAAAGTTAGAAGTGTACATAAATAGGAGAGAAAGCCCCAGAAATGGATACAATTGTATTTGTGAATTGTGTCCCCCCAAAATATCTGTCAGCTTGGCTGGGTCATGAGTCCCAGTATTGTATAATTGTGTAGCATTCTGTAATCTGATGTGATTTCCTTATGTGTTGTGAATTCAATCACTATGATCTAATAAGATGGATTAGTGGCAGTTATATTGATGAGGTATACAAGATTGGATAGTGTCTTAATCCAGTCTCTTTTGAGATATGAAAGAGAGAAGCGAACAGAGACACATGGGAACCTCATACCGTCAAGAAAGCAGTGCTGGGAGCAGAGCACATCCTTTGGACCTGAGGTTCCTGTGCTGAGATGCTCCCAGACCAGAGGAAGACTGATACATCACAAGGACCTTCCTCCAGAGCTGACAGAGAAAGAAACCCTTCTCCTGGAGCTGATGCCTTGAATTTGGACTTGTAGCCTACTGGATTGTGAGAGAATAAACTCTTTGTTAAAGCTATCCACTTGTATTTCTGTTACAGCAGCACTAGATGACTAAGACAGTGTGATATAGCAGTTATCACAAAACACTAAAGGAATACTTACTTAATAACCAATTTTTCTATGACATTTAGAAACACAGAAAACACTTCTACATCTGTTTATATCATTATATTCCAAATAAATTCAATAGTTATGCATAAAAAACAATATAAACTTCGGGACAATATCAAATTGGGTATATTTGAGTACTGGACTTTGTAAAGAATGATACTTTCCAGAGCATAAGGGATAAAAGGAAGCACAAGAAAAAGATTGATCTCTACTAAAAATGTGAAATTTATACAGTGAAAACAAAACTGAAATAAAATGGGAAAGAAGTGGGCAGAGTTTCTGTGGGTAGGATTTGGCAGGAATACCACAGACACACACTCGGCTGTGAGATTAGATTATGTTCCTGATTTACTTATCCAGGGTTACAGGATTTTAGTGGAATGAGGAGGCCACACGGTGCAGGAGCAGATGTAGTGTATTCCAGCAGCTTTTTTCTGTCTGCAGAGCTTTTCTTTTTTTTTTTAAATTGTACTTTAGGTGAAGGTTTACAGAACAAATATTTTCTCATTAAACAGTCAGTACACATATTGTTTTATGACATTGGTTAACAACCCCATGACATGTTAACACGCTCCCTTCTTGGCCTTGGAGGACGCTCTTTTCTTTTTTTTTTGGTGAAAATATACATAGCCAAAGATACATCATTTCAAAAATTTCTACATGTACAATTCAGTTACGTTGATTACATTCTTCCAGTTGTGCTTCTATTCTCACTTCAGATGAAGGTTTACAGAACAAAATAGTTTCACATTAACAGTACACATATTGCCCTATGACAATGGTTAAGAACCCTACTACATGTCAACACTGTCCTTACTCAACCTTGGGTTCCCTATCACCAACTTTCCTATCCCCTTTTGCCGTCTAGTCCTTGTCCCTGGACTGCTGTGCCTCATTAGTCCTGTTTTGTTTTATGGGGCTGTCCAGTCCCTGGCTGAACAGTGAACCTCAGGAGTGACTTCACCACTGAGCTAAAAGGGTGTCTGGGGGCCATACTTGGGGGGTTTCTCCAGTCTCTGTCAGGCCAGTAACTCTGGTCTTTTTTGTGTGTGTTAGAATTTTGTTCTACATCCTCCTCCAACTCTGTCCAGAACCCTCTGTTGTGATTCCGGTCAGAGCAGTCAGTGGTGGTAGCCGGGCACCATCTAGCTGTACTGGACTCAGTCTGGTGGAGGCCTTGGTAGCTGTGGTCCATCAGTCCTTTG
>NW_004443949.1:1012757-1038363 GCF_000243295.1 Trichechus manatus latirostris | reverse complement strand
GAGACCAGTGGAGTATCTTAGATGGCTGCTCACAGGCTTTTAAGACCCAGACACTACTCACCAAGGTAGAATGTAGAACAATGTCGTTATGAACTGTGTTATATCAGTTGAGCCAGATGTTCCCCAAGACCATGATCCCCACAGCCTTCCGCCCAGCAATTCAGACCCTCAGGGAGTTTGGATGTGTGTGTGGAGCTTCCATGATCTTTCCTTGTACAGGTTGTGCTGGCTTCCCCAGTATTGTGTACTGTCTTTGTCTGCAGAGCTTTTGATGTGATGGGGATGGCGGGGCTGCTGCTGGTGGCACTGTCTTCATCGGGTAGGGTTCCACAGATCAGAGAAGCTCAAGTCTTGCTGTCCCTTTAGCCCTTTTATACTCAGGGCTTAAATCACCATCTAGGAGTAAATTGGAAAAAAAAAAAGATTCACTTACATTTAAGGAGGAATTTACAGATACGAAGTTCTTCTGGTTCTTGAACCAAACTTTGCTCCTCAAAGTCACAGCCTTATCTAGGGGGGAAAGCTGAGTAAGAGCCCAGGTTCCACTGAGCCCTCTCTTGGCTCCTTGCTTTCCAGGACCTTGGGAAATCCCCCAGCAAACCGATTGAGGAAAAACACACAAAGTATGACAGGGAAGGATTAATGACTTTCTGAAAGGCATTCAAACTGGTGGAAAAACTATTACAGTCTCAACAGATAATTGGGCAAAACTCAACTGTGCACAGGCAGTTTTCTTATTAAGAACCTCAGTGAGTAAACAACTAGGAAAATATTAACCTTACCAGTAAGCAATACAACTAAAATATAAATTAAAATAACAGCCTTCACTTATGAAATTAGTAAACGTTAAAAAAGATACACAGTATGCACCATCCTTTGGAATTGTGGTGAAGTGGGGTCACTTGCACGTTTACAACCTTTCTGTTGCTAGTTTTGGGAAAGCAGTCTGATTATATACCAGGAATGAAAAAAATTGCACACGGACATTTGTCATAGGAATCTTACCCCAGGGAATTTATCCTAAGGGGATCATTGAAGGGAAGAAATAAAAAGATAGATGCACTAAGATATTTATTCCACCATTAAGTAATAGCAAAGAAGTGGAAAACCAGGAAATAACTAGGAATTCGGATGGTAGGGGAATGGTGACCCTATGGTAAAAACTGAAGGAATATCGTGCCACTATTAAAATGATAATTATGAAGAGCAGCATATAAGGAAATGTTTGAGAACTTGTTAAAGAGGAAACAGAATGGTATCTATTTGTGATAATCTATGTATCCCTATGATGGAGCCCTGGTGGTGCAAATGGAACCCTGGTGGTACAGTGGTTAAGCGCTCGACTGCTAACCGAAATGTTGGCAGTTTGAACCTACCAGCCACTCTGTGGAAGAAAGATGTAGCAGTCTGCTTCTGTAAAGATTACAGCTGTGCAAACCCTATGGGGGCAGTTCTGTTCAGTCCTGGAGGGTCGCTATGAGTCAGAGACTTGATAGCAATGGGTACATGTGTCCCTATGGACAAGTTCTTCAAGGGAACATGACAAAATTGGGGGGGTGGGGACCAACATTGTGAGAGTATGGATAATTTTCATTTCTATTTCCTTTATTATTACTAAAAGCAGCACGGAGTAGTGGTTAAGAATGCGGACTCAGATTACTGGGCTCATTTCCCAGTTGTTCTACTTATTAGCTGTGTGACTGTGGAAAGTTACCTGCTCTTCGTGTGCTTCAGTTTGTTCACCTATAAAATGGGATATAAAATGGGGCTGTGGCGCAATGGTTAAGCCTCCCCTGCTAACCAAAAGATTGGCAGTTCAAACCCATCCAGTGGCTCTGAGGGAGAAAGACCTGGCTATCTACTTCCTTAAAGACTACAGCCAAGAAAACCCGATAGGGCAGTTCTGCTCTGTCCCATGGGATTGCTATGAGTTGGAATTGACTCAAGGCACTCAACAACAACAACTCTGTAGGGTTGGGAGGATTAAATGAGTTAACTCTTGTAAAGTGTTTAGAAAAGTGGCTGGCATTTTGTAACTGTTAGTATAAATGTTGCTTTTAATAAAATATAAATGGATGTAAAAGCCCCCAGATAAACAAAATACTGCTCTTTCCACAAAACATCGTCCCTCAAGGCCTAATAAATATGCATTCACGTCACATAGTCATTGTTTGAAGAGTAAAACCATTGACGCTGGCCTGAGAATTCCATTACTGCAAGGGCCTGTTTTACCCGTTTCTGTAACATGCTGGTTGTGGTAGACAATCAGTGAATGTTTTTCTGAGTGATTTGCCTAGATATGTGGCTTTTTGATGATTTGGCTTAATAGGTAGGTGGTGTTTAGGTAACCACAGGACCTTGTTTCTCCTTGACCTCGCATCTCCCTGCTTCCGGCCTCATCACCCTCCCTGTACCTCTGTGCCTTTGCTCAGCCTGCTAGGTTTTCGGGACTCTTTTCAGGTGTTAGCTTTCCAGGCTGGGCCAGATGCTCTGTCTTGACACATTCTATTTACATTTTTGCATTAATTGGAGCTCACTTACTTCCAAGTGTGGAGCCCTGGTGGTGCAGTGGTTAAGAGCCTGGCTGCTAGGCAAAAGGTCAGCAGTTCAAATCCACCAGCCTCTCTTGGAAAACCCTATGGGGCAGTTCTACTCTGTCCTGTAGGGTTGCTATGAGTTGGAATTGACTCGATGGCAACGGGTTTGGTTTTTGGTTTTGCTTCCAAGTGTAGGAGCCCTGGTGGTGCAAATAGTTAAGTGCTCCGCTGCTAACCTAAAGGTTGGTAGTTCGAACTCACCCAGCAGCACCGTGGGAGAAAGATGTGGTGATCTACGTAAAGATTACAGGCAGGAAAACTCTATGGGGCGGTTCTATTCTATTACGTGGGGTCGCTATGAGTTGGAATCCATTCGATGGCACCTAACAACAACAAGCTTACCCTAAAAGCGGTGTGAATTTCAAGACGCTGGCAGGCCCAGGCAAAATCTCGGGAAAGCAGACAATAGGACAGTTAGGAATCAGGAACGAGAAGAGCGTGGCCAACTCTGGGGAAGTGAGCATCGGGGATGCGTGAATCCAGATTCTCTGTCGCTGGCATGACTCATGGAGCCCTGGTGGTGTAGTGGTTAAGAGCTTGGCTGCTAACTAAAAGGTGGGCAGTTCAAATCCACCAGCTGCACCTGGGAAACCCTCTGGGGCAGTTCTACTCTGTCCTGTAGGGTCCTTATGAGTTGGAATTGACTTGGTGGCAATGGGTTTGGGGGGCATGACTGATATCTCTTCATTCTTCCCCTTTTTTACACTCCTGACTTGCTTCTCGTGACCCTAATTATAAATTTCTGGCTGAGAAGTCTGATTATGGCACCTCACCTTTTTGTGGTGTCCCCTGGATTGCCGGTTAGCCTGTAGTCAGGTGTCCACCCATATCTAATTGGGGAGTGGAGTGTGGCCTGGGACAGGTTCTTAGACAAAAACAGCATGGCAAAAACTGCAAAACGTGTGCACTGTGCAGCAGTCTCCCCTCTGTACTTCATATTCCCAAACTAAGTTTTGCAAGGGCAGGCAAGGGTTTTATTCATCCAGGGGGGATTATCCAATGGGCAAGGTAAGTTTACCTTGCTTACCACATCATCTGTAGTGAACAATTTCACATGGTTTTCACCACATCAAAGATTCTGCTTCTAGGTATGGCTGGCATCTGTCTCTCTCCCAACCCCACAGCACCTTCCTACAGAATCAAAGCCTCTTTTCAAGTTTACAGCCCTTGACAGGCTTACTTGTGCTTACTTACTAATCTGTAATGAACAATTTGACATGAGTTTCACCACATCAAACCCATGTGAAATTGTTCACCACAGATGATCTGTTAGGCAGGGTAAGCAACGTACTTACTTGCCTATTGGATAACCTGCTCCTGTACTCATCCACGCGGAACTGTGGTGGTATAGTGGTTAAGAGCTCAGCTGCTACCCAAAAGGTCAGCAGTTTGAATCCACCAACCGTTCCTTGGAAATCCCATGGGGCAGTTCTACTCTGTCCTGTAGGGTCGCTATGAGTCGGAATCAGCTTGATGACAATGGGTTGTTTTTTTTTTTTAAATTCATCTATGTATTCTCAGCAACTGGCATGATGTCTGGCGTGCAGAAGGTGCTCAATATACGTTTATTGAACTGAACTTTCATATAGATCATAGTTCCCTCATTTTAGCAAGTGCTAAACTGCAGTAAATTTTTCCAACGAATGCCTGAAGCACCGCTATTTTAAACTGTTGATTAAAGAGGAACGCCAGAGAGGTGCAGGTGGCAGAACTACCATCCTGTTGTGATTATGTTGGCACCTGACTTGTATTCTCATCGTTCCAGTAATGTAGAGAGGTTAGTTCAGGGGACCTTGAAGTAGGTAAAAATGTATTTACAGAGAGATGGGAGTTTATATGCATTAATGGAAAAAAGCATGGGTTTTGGAGTATACAAATTAATTTTGACTCGAGCTTTATCATTTACTGAATATATGAACTTGGAAAAATCACTATGTCTTCTGAACCTCAATGTATTCATCTCTAAAATGAGATTAGTAATTAAACCCAGTTTTTAGGATTCAGTATAAATGAAGTTATGAAATGAAGTTTGTAGACATTAGTAACTGAATTTCCTTCTTTCCTGCTCCCTTGCTTCTTTCTTCCTTAAATGCTTTGACAGTTATCTTACTGGAGTCTTCAGAGTCCTGATTTCCACAGCTGGAAAGAGACTGTTTTGATCTGAATATTTCATAAAAGAAGGACTTCCAGGGAAGTGCTGAAAGGGTTAACATTGTAAGATGCCCCCTGAGGTCTAAACACATAAAAATAATAGCAGAAGAATTACAAAAAAAAAAAAAGATAAGAATCACAAGAGGAAAATAAGTTTTGAAAACAATAAATGAAATTTTAAAGTAAAGAAAACCAGCTCTAATTGTAAAAGTATTTTGACACCAAACAGGAAGAACAAATTTGCAGGACCAGGCGTCTACACTGGTAGAGGTGGAAAACAAATCTCAAGAATCACAGAGATAAGACTGAATGATGATATCCACTTGAGAAGATGGAAAAGAAGACATAATATCTATAAAAATATGTAGGGATGATGGAGGACTGCAGCACATGGAAATGCTCAGAAATACAAAATAAAAACAAGGGAGGCTCTGATGGGCAGCCTTAGAGCATTGGAATAAAGACTCACGTTAGTTGTAAACTGTGCTACTAAATTACTGAATTAAAACATGTAACAGACTGCATGAATCTACAAAATAAATTGAGATAAGCCTGTTAATATAGGGGCACCAAAAGAAAAAGCAATGGACAATTAACTTGGAAATCATAAGGAAGGAAATAGAGACTTTCTCTAACCTGGAAAAGGAAAATTTGTGAAACAAAAGTAGGAAAAATGCTGAAATGCTTTCTAACAATAGTTCTAATTAACACTACTAGAGATGCTTGGTGCAAGACTATCAGTGGAAAAAATAAGAAGAAAAGATGAATAAGGTATGTTACTAAATGCAGACATAAGTATTTAGAGAACCCTACTGAGGATTTTGATAAAAAATTCTATAGCAGAATGCTGATCAAAAGGGGGGAAAATGCAGAACAGATATACAAATTTTCCAGGACTCCATATTTTCTGGAAGCATGGGAGCTGGATGAACCCCTGAAACTATTGCCCCAAGATAATCTTTAAAACTTAAACCAATAATATCCCCTGAAATCTTCTTAAAACCAAACAATAATTTAACTGAACTAGTAAAAAAAAAGTCTGCCTTGAGCAATTATGCTCTTTTAAGAACAATCTACATGGGATCAAATTGACAACAGCAACTTGAAAGATAGGAACCTTAGGGAGCAGTAAGTTTATATTAACAGGGGAGGAACAAATCAGAAAAGGAGGGTGAGAATGGTTGTACAACTTGAAGAATGTAATCATTGTCACTGAATTGTACATGTAGAAACGGTTGAATTGGTGTGTGTTTTGCTGTGCGTATTCTCAGTAACAACAACAAAATAAAATTTAAAAAAGAAAAGTACAATTATAAATACAAAATTGTTCTTGTTAGGTGCCGTTGAGTCAATTTTGACTCATGATGACCCCATATGACAGAGTAGAGCTGCCCCAAAGGGTTTCCTAGGCTGTAATTTTTATGGGAGCAGATCACCAGGTCTTTCTCCCAGAGAGCAGCTGGGTGGGTTTGAACCTCCAGCTTTTTGATTATCAGTCGAGTGCTTAACCATTGTGCCACCAGGGGCTCCTTATGGCTTTAAACACCTATAAAATGTAATAAAAATTAATCTCTTTATAAATAGTAAAAATAGCATTAAATACCTGCCGATTAATTTAATGCAGTACATGAAAGCTACTTCAAGGAATTTAAAATAATGTGAGACATTAAGAAAACACCAGGAAAAAGAGTAATATTTTACTCCAGAGTGAGCTTACTAAGTATGTTAATGATTATTATATCTCTTTATTAAATATAATATAGCTATTGATGTACTTTGTAAATTATAAAGTAAGATTTGGATGCTAGATATTTTATTACTAGTGTTTGGGATAGAAAAACAGAGATGGAGGACAAATTTCAGGGGAAAGTAGATTTTTAAGATAGTCCAAAACATTCAAGGATTGTGATAAACAAAGAAGTGTACTTGTTCAGTAATCAGTCATTTTCGCCCTTGGTTAAGTGAAATTGGATCTATCCTAATAGTAGTTGTTGTGTGCCCTGGAGTCCATTTTCAACTCATAGCGACCCCATGTGACAGAGTAGAACTGCCCCATAGGGTTTTCTAGGCTGTAGTTTTAGAGAAAGGAGCCCAGTGGTTAAGCACTTGGCTGCTAACTGAAAGGTCGGCAATTTGAACCCACCAGACATTCCTTGGGAGAAAGATGTGGCAGTCTGCTTCCGTAAAGATTCACAGCCTTGGATACCCTATGGGACAGTTCTGCTCTTTCCTATAGGGTTGCTATGAATTGTGATCAACTCAGTGGCAATAGTTTTGGTTTTTATTTTTTAATTTTGCAGAAGCAGATGGCCAGGTGTTTCTCCCTTGGAACCACTGGGTGGGTTGAAACAGCAGTGGTTAATCCCAAAGAGTTTGGAGCCAGAGGGCCTGACTGACTTCCATTTATTATCTTTGTGCCCTTGGGCAGTTGTTTAACATTTCTGCTCCTTAGTTTTCACTCTGTACAATGGGAATGAGGTCGTTGTAAGGATTTAATGAGTCTCCTAAAGGTGAATCATCCCAACAATATGTAAACTGCTTAACAACAGTCCCCATCACATAGGAACTGCTATGTACCTGCTGAGAAATAGATGTAAATACAATATTACGTTATAGTTAAAATTAGTCTTTCAGATTATTTGCATCATTAAATATACTAGCAAAAAAGGGGAAACTTTGTTTTCCCATAGGGAACTACGCAGTTTTTGTGGTCATTTAAAGCATATTCTTGAATATTCTAAGGATATGAAAAATGCAATATATTAATAACTGAAAAAAACAGATTATAAAATCTTCTGTAGTCCCTGACTCCTACTATCTGAAAAATCCGTAAATATATGTGTATATTTCCCCAGTTTGTTTTCTATTCATCGTACTGTTAAAACTGGGTTCCTCTAGCTAGTGGCATTTTGGGCAACTTTTATTTTCCTTATTATATTTTTTCTGGATTTTTCAAATGTTATGAGGAGACAGAAATGTATCAATGTTAATTTTTTAAAAGAAAAAAACGTATTTTACTCTGTAGTATCTTCTTTGATTTAAGCAGCTATGCCCCCTCATAGGAGCCCTGGTGGCGTAGTGGTTAAGCCTTTGGCTGTTAAACAAAAGATCAGCAGTTCGAATCCACCAGCCACTCCTTGGAAACCCAGTGGGGCAGTTTTACTCTGTCCTGTAGGGTCGCTATGAGTTGGATTCAGCTTGATGGCAATGGGTTTGGTTTTTTGGTTTGGCCCCCTAATCAAAAAATACAGAATTATAAGCATTTTTTTTTTCCAATTTAAATTTCAATGCATGGATCTTGGCAGAAACTTTACCAGCTCTGGTACTCAAGAGTGCTCACATGACCAAGTCAGTCAGAGTGTATAAAATGTAGGCAGCTGACATATCTAAAGGACATGTATGCACCAGAGCATTAGTAGTAAACATAGTAGGTCAGTCTCATCGGAGACTGGATAGGGTTTGGGATGAATATAGGAGGTTCAGAAGCTAATGGAGATACACGTGATTGGATTACCCCTGCCTGTAATCAACTACCTGGCCTGAAGGCTGGATCAGAAAAGAACCAAGTAAAGCCGGGCACCGAGACTTTCATTTTCTAAATCTCAGACCTCCTAAAACTGATACTGTTAACACTGGTCACAGAGGATTTAAGTTTGTTTGCACACCTATTGGAAGAACATTTAAAATTATTGGTAAGTGCTTTCCCAGACACCTTAAGGTTTTAAAATGCCTTCATTTCTCTTTGGGATTTTAAAAGTATGCAATTCTAGAGTTATTGACTTTCTAACACTTTGAATTTAGACATACTTAATTTAGCTGAATTGAAATATATCCAAGCAGGTGGGTTTTATGGGATTCTTGGTGTAGTTTATGAGAAGGTTATCAAGGAGGCAAGCAAATGGAGAGCAAGACCGCCATTTACTGAGTGTCACCTAAGAGATTCGGAATAGACTAGATATCTGCAGAAAAAGCATACTCTTACTGCTGTTATTCAGTTAGAATGTTTGGTGACACATTGTGCTCATCTTCTTTCCCCCTGGGCAGGCTAGAACCCAAAGAGAAATATATTGTCTCATAGTCTTGTAGGCTAGAAGTCCAAATTCAGGGTGTCAGCTCCAGAGGAAGGCTTTCTCTTTCCCTTGGCTCTGGGGGAAGGTCCTTGTCATCAATCTTCCCCTGGTCTAGGAACTTCTCAGGGCAGGGACCGTGGGTCCAAAGGATGCGCTTTCCTCCAGGTGCTGCTTTCTTGGTGGTGTGACGTCCCCAAGTCTCTGCTCTCTTCTCTCTTTTGTATCTCAAAAGACATTGGCTTAAGACGCCATCTAATCTTGTAGGTCTCATCAATATAGCTGCCGCTAATCCATCTCATTGACATCATAGTGACAGGATTTACAACACATAGGGAAATCACATCAGATGACATAATGGTAGACAGTCATACAACACTAGGAATCATGACCTAGTCAAGTTGACAGATATTTTTGGGGGACACAATTCAATCCATGACACTTCATTTGGAGGAATAGCTGGTGCTGAGCCCCTAAGTTTTCTAGCTGCTGGAATCCCTGGATCTTCTTTGATTTACTACTTGTCCTTCCAACAAATGAACTCACTCCTAAACCTCCTAAAACTTGCCACAGTCTTGGAGAGGCACTCACAGGATAACATGTTATTCTGCATTGATTACTTACTATTGCATTATATGACGTGGTTTTTATCCATTATAATGACATTAGTATGAGAAGAACTTCCCATTACCATGGTAATGAGTAACGTTTGTGCAACATATTGTTATCCAGGACATCTTCCATATGGTCATACTCTAACTGTTGCTCTTTCTTTTTCAACAGGTAAAAATTTAAAAGCACTTCTCATGAACTATTATTGTAAGAGATTTACATGCTAGTAGTTAATTAATTTAATAATCAAAATAACCCTTTCAGGTAAACCAAAAACCAAACCACTTGCCGTCGAGTTGATTACAGCTCATATTATTATCACCGTTTTACAGATGAAGAAATTGAGGCACAGAGACGTAATTTGCCCAAAGTCAAAGAGATAGTAAGTGGTGGAGCCAGGATTGATCTCAGGCAGTTTGACTGAAAAGCCTGAACACTTACCTACATGCATTTGCTTCTTTCTAACTATATCTGTTATCTTCAGTTATTATGAGGATATTTTGAGAATTTTGAATTTTTGTAGCCTCTTCCTTGCCTCATTCTGTCTTTACATATCTTACAAAGACATGTTTTTCTAAATCTATTATTGTAGCATCTTCTATTCCATTAACATAATCTCACAATTATACTTTTGCAAATCCTCTAACCTATTATATTTTACATATTTTCTGCTTAACGTATTATATTTCCCTACTCACATTGTTGTGTGGGAAATTGCATGAGAGCCTACAAATACTCTACCAGAGGTTACTGAACAGACAGGCTTACAGACAAAATTAAGATGGTTCAATGGTTTATGGTTTATGAAATCAATTTAAAATGTATAGTGAGAAACCAGGGGAAAAAGATGGAGTAGGTTAACACAATCAGGGTAGGATGCAAGTGAAGTGAAATGTACCATAAAATTTGAATTCTCGGTTATACAATGTTGCTGTCTTGTCTTTTTCTTTGCTGCATCAACCTTCCTACCTGGTGGTGTGGTTACAAAGACCAGAGTGGGGCTTGAGGAAGGGCCCCAACGGACAGACAGATGTCTGAGGACATGCTCGTTCTATCAGAGAGATGCATACCTGACCAAGTGCTCACAATCAGCCTGCTGAATGGCTTTGGGTTGTTGTATCTACATTGAGGGGTGGGGGGTGGGGTGATGGGAAGCACACGTGGGGCCAGAATGGGAGCATATTGGATAATTGATTTAAGGATGGCATAGTTGTCATCCCAGAGTGGTATGATCGTACCTTCAGACTTGGTCTATCCGACCCTTCCAATCAATAAGCAGTTCTCTCGTCTGTTCCATCATACATTCCATTTATTCTATCTTTAACATGTCTTACAAGTTACTATCTTACTGTCCATTATATGCCTAAGTGTCATGAGCTACCCAGTATCTATACTTAATGCGTACTATGAATTTTACCTCTGTCTCTTAAGCTACTAGCTTATTCTCTATGCTTAAGAATTCTTATGAATTTCATCCATTCTATTTGCTTTTCTTGACTTGTACAGAAGAATTGAGTATTCTCAAATAATAAAGCAAGTACACATTATACAAGTGTAATAGATTTTTTCTCTTGCCATCAACTGGAGAGTTAAAAGTATTTAGACTGAACAGAGTTTTTAACTGAATACTCAGGTGAGCATTGGACAGTCTTAGTGAATGGGTGATTTGTTTGGTGGAGATATCAGAAAAGATTTCGGAAAAGGGGTATTGGAGCCAATGCTCGGGCTCTTTATACTGGTTAGTTTGTTTTGAATTGCTTCATATCAACTCATGAGAGCCTTCTGGCACCCTTGCAGAGAGCGATATAACTGTTAAATTTCTCGACTGGTTTCCATTACTAAGGAAAACAATTCCTAGAAATCAAGCATCGAGTAGGACTAGAGTATATATAAATTCCATTCCCTTGAAGGGTCTGGGATTATCAACTAGGGTTTGATTGCCAAAGGAGTTTTGGTGTGGTATCTTTTGTAAAAACAAGGCAAACATGTTAGGGCTGTGACTGCCTCCCCACCCAGCCATTTCTTAAATTTCACGGTGAGTGCATGCAAGTAAAAGATTTACATACTGGAAAAATCCTTTTGAAACTTGCCCCAGAAAAGCTGGCTTGCTGAGAATTCAGAATAGTGTAGCTAAGGGTCATCTATTGTGCCCCCCTCTTGGAAGCATTATAGAAAAAGATCACCTGGTTGTTGTGGAAAATTAAAAATGTAGGGCTTATTGAATTGTTAGTTGTCGTATGTATGGACTGGGTAGGAGGTTTGGCCAATACCATAAAGTTAAGCCTGTTGAAGATCATGGATTTAAGTTCTCATATTTTTCGTATAGGGACTGAATCATCCCAGATATTAAGGAGAAAAGAAAGTAAAACGTTCAGGAGTTTTCCTTAATAGTTTTTAGAACCAGGGCTTACTGCTCTCTTGATGGCAATTTCTAGCCTGTTGTTCCACTGACTTGCCAGGAACAGCGATTTTGGGTGTGAAGTTATTAACCATCTTGAGAGCGGTATCCTTTAGGACAAGGAGGCCACCTGAGACTTGAATGGGAGAACTGATTCCAGGCATTAAAGGCCCCCACGGACAGAATCGTTTAACTAAGCTTCTTCGGCAGACTGGTCCCACCAGTCTGCCTATTTACTTTGGCACTTCTCATTCCTTGTTTGATGGGGTAGATTTGAAATAAGTAGAATAAGATAAATAAAGGACAAAATAGATAAGTTGTTTTCTTCCGTTTGATTAATGGAATGTGTAAGCAACTTTCACTTATAGAGCCTATACACCCCAAACAGCAGTGAGGATGAATGCATAATTCTTTGGTATGGTGTTTGCAGTTAGCCTTGCTTTCTTTCTCTTGAGCTAGATACCCATGGGTTACATGCTGGCAGCGTAACCAGGTAAGAACATATTTTGCTGATCGAATCAGTCGTCCATATTAAGACATGGCTTAAATAAGTAGTTTTCTTACCTAACCACACCTGACTTACCATCTGCTATTAAAGATTCTTGATTTTGATGACAGGATACAAATAAATAGTGGAATGTTCTGATAAGTAACACAACTTATTATAGGCTTAATGTACAGTATGTTCTCAAAGATCCTCCACTCCTGAAGGTAGACTGATAAATGTGGTGGTGGTATGCCAAATTTATGGAGGATTTGTTACCATGTGACATTCTGCCATAAGTAGGAGCGTAAGAAAGACAATTTTAGGATAGGATAATTCAAGAAATGATTTTTAGGGTTTGGAATTAGGTATGGACCTGGTAGTTTTAAGTAAAGCAGTGACTGTCTGGGCCACTATTAGGAATGAGATTTCTGAATATTTATTTTCAATTTATGTTTTACTTACTCCAACAAAGTGTTTGAGGTGGCATGCAATTAAAGCCGCCAAAAAACCTATCTTCTAAGTCAAAGATAAAGAGCAAGGTATAAACAATCAAGCAAGGTGTTGGTTTTAATGCAAAAACCTAGATTAAAGATAGTCATTGCAATTGTGGAAAATTATTTCCTTCCAGGTTTCTTAGAGTCAAGATCCAAATGGAAAGGGAATGAATGAAGTAAGTCTCCTTGTTTAATAGTAGGAAGTATACTAGTGTGTTAGGAAAAAAACTTTTATCTGTCTCCAAGTTCTAAGAAGAATTTATTGCATTGATCTTAACTTTTAAAGGAGTATTAAGCTTCATAAACCAGCCTCAACTCCAATTCCATTCTTCTTGCTTAACTTTACTAACCCATTGCCTCATCTTTCTTACTTATTTTAAATGTGTTCTATCATGCTAGATGTGTATAACCTTAAAAGCCACTCAAATCCCACATAGCACAAGGTCCAGTACAAACAAAATAAAAATAAGTGACACAATTGGTAGGGTCTTCAATTGCAGTTTTTATGAACTATACGGAATCATCTAGTGTGGTCATTTATAATTGATGCTTGATGAACATACACTAACTAGCAAGTGTTCATTGTTCTGTTAGGACATTTTAGTCAATGACAGTAGCTATTTAATTTTAGTTCTGTGAGGGCGTGTGCTTCCTTCCTGGTCTTTCATAAATCCTCCATACGTGCTCTTTGCCTTTGCGAAGACCATCGATACCTTAGCTCCTCTCCTTTTCCCAGTCCCCTTTTGACCACTATGCCTTTCCAGTATGATAGGGACCATGTGTGTGAGTGTTTTTAATCTAAATGATTCTTTCACCAGCTTCCTTAATCATGCTGTACATCTATTCTTCTGCCTCACTCCACTCTGCAAAACATGGAATCGGGATCGATACTATAGTTTTCTTCCTCTTCTCCTGACCCTAGCTGCTGAAACTTGGAGAAAACCTCCTAAGTGTGAAGGCTGTTGCCATGATGATATCATGGGGTTCCAGCTCAGCTGAGCCTTGATGCCATCATTTATCCTTATACTTGTGCTCTCAGCAGAAATGAGTTCAAAGTTTCACCTCTCTCTTTAGGATCTCCCTTCAGCCTCTCTCGTTTACCCTCTAACTGTCACTATCAGTAGATAACCCTTCTTTCTGACACATCAAGCAAGTAACGGTCATTGGGATTATCTGCCCTCCTTTCCTACTATCAACTAAAAAATTAGCTACTGTCTTAGTTACCTAGTGCTGCTAGAACAGAAATACCGCAAGTGGAATGGCTTTAACAAACAGAAATTTATTCTTTCACAGTTTAGGAGGCTGTTGTTTTTGTTGTTAGGTGCCATCAAGTCAGTTCCAACTCATAGCGACCCTATGTACAACAGAATGAAACACTTCTGGTCCTGCACCATGCTCACAATCGTTGTTATGCTTGAGCCCATTGTTGCAGCTACTTTGTCAATCCATCTCGTTGAGGGTCTTCCTCTTTTTCACTGACCCTCTACTTTACCAAGCATAATGTCCTTCTCTAGGGACTAATTCCTTCTGATAACATGTCCAAAGTATGTGAGACATAATCTTGCCATCCTTGTTTCTAAGGAACATTCTGGTTGTACTTCTTCCGAAACAGATTTGTTCGTTCTTTTGGAAGTCCATGGTATATTCAATATTCTTTGCCAACACCACAATTCAAAGATGTCAATTCTTATTCCATCTTCCTTATTCATTGTTCAGCTTTCCCATGCATATGAAGGGATTGAAAACACCATCGCTTGGGTCAGGCACACCTTAGTCTTCAAGGTGACATCTTTGCTTTCCAACACTTTAAAGAGGTCTTTTGCAGCTGATTTGCCCAATGCATTGCATCTTTTGATTTCTTGACTTCTGCTTCCATGGATGTTGATTGTGAATCCAGGTAAAATGAAATACTTGACAACTTCAGTCTTTTCTCCAATTATCATGATGTTGCTTATTGGTCCAATTGTGAGGATTTTTGTTTTCTTTATCCTGAGGTATAATCCATACTGAAGACTGTGGTCTTTGATCTTCATCGGTAAATGCTAGAAGTTCAAATTCAGGGCACCAGCTCCATGGGAAGGCTTTCTCTCTCTGTCAGTTCTAGGAGAAGGTCCTTGTCATCAATCTTCCCCTGGTCTAGGAGCTTCTCAGTACAGGGACCCTGGGTCCAAAGGATGTGCTCTACTCCTAGTGCTTCTTTCTTGGTAGCATATAGTCTCACTCCTCTTTGCTTGCTTCTCTGTTTTATATTGACTGAAGATACAACCTAATCCTATAGATTCAGTCCTGCCTCATTAACATAGCTGCATTAACATCATAGAGGTTAGGGTTTACAACATGTAGGATAATCCCATCAGATCAGAAAATGGTGGACAACCACGCAATACTGGGAATCATGGCCTAGCCAAGTTGACATGTGTTTTTATGGGGACACAATTCAATCCATAACAGCTGCCTTTGTACACATCCTTAATCTCATTTTCTCTGGTCAAAGATGATGAAGTGTGTGTCTCTTTTTCATGCCAAAACACCCACCTGTGCCTTGACTCATTCTCCTGTCTCCTCTGGGCACTTGTTCCATCAACAGCTACCTCTTACTTTTGAATCCTCAATATCTCCTTTCTGTGAAAGAATCTCAAGTTTTCCTCTTCCATAAAACATGAATAGCAACAACAATAACTCTTGACTGAGTGTAAGTCTCACTCTATCCAATTTCATTCCAACTTCATGAATCTTCTTCACTTGCTGCCAGTTTTCTTACTGTCTGTTCACTCCTCAGGGTACTGCAGTTGGACTTCAGCCTCAACCACTCCAGCGAAATTGCCCTTGCTAAGGTGACTAGTGACTTCTACTTGCCACTTCAACGGATACTTGTTATTCCTCAATGTGATTAATCACTGGTGGAAGCTGTCCGCTATCATGCTTTCCTGAGTCTCCTCTTATCTCTTTGACTTCCAGTTTTGTCTCTCTAAGTTCTCTTCTTCCTTCCGATGCCCTTCAAATACTGACATTCCAAGATGTATGTCCTTAATTCTGCTCTTATTCTAGACACTCTTCTTGGAAGATCTCACATATTTTTGTGATTTCATCTATCCCTTATGTGCTTATTGATTGATTGGGAAGCAGAGTGAGGCCACTCAGATATGTAAGTTTCTGGTGACTTGGACTGCTTTCAAATTAGAGCATAAGAAAGTCTGAAGAGGTGACAGGTAGCATGTTCTTGGAGGTTTCAAAATAAGGTCCCACAGCCATTGCAACAGAATCACTTAAATCATTATACCTAAACATATATACACAGGGATATACACTATCCCTGAATTTCTGAGACAGTGTGTTTGGCATGGGGTCTGGGAATCTATATTGTCAAAAAGTTCCTAAGTTGCTTCTGATACACATTTACTGAGTGTTTACTATATGTGAGGTGCTGTGCTAAGTTGGCAAAGCCATTTTATTATAGAAATTTAAAAGCCTTCTCTGTATTCCCCAGTGAATGTAATGAATGAGATTTTTGGCTGCAGGGGGACCCACAGTCGTAAGCTTTGAATGTGCTTATAATGTTGTACACTTGACCACCTATTAGTTTCTGCCCCAGGAGGCACTAACAGTGTGGTGCCCTGGAATATTTAGAAGCAGAGTTTCTGGTTGTTTGTCCCAGAGTTGTGCTCTCATGGACAGTGACTGACTTTGAGCAAAGCTATATCATGGTGGCCCCGGGGTGGGCTAGCCTTCAAGTGTGTCTTGAGATAACTGAATGGAGGAAGTTATTTCCTGTAACTCAGATGTCAGCTGAGACTTTCTTCACTACATGGCTTCTCCAAGAGTGCACTGCGTGGTTTAGTCCCACATGAGTGCAAAGCTCAGCTTCTTTATCAATTCCTAGATCCCCCACTTTCCTTTGTTAGTTGGCTGGAGATTTGGGGGTTGATGTAGGCATTACGTCTGAAACCATGTAGCCTCTCTACATCTCCCAGTTCTCCCCTTTCCCTGATTTTCCCCTTCTTTCTCTTCCCCTAATCTGTAGTCCCTCTCTCCCAAGAACCATGCATGTTTTTCTCTTGGTCTGCTATAGAGAGCTTAATAACTGCCATTTTTAAAATTTGAATTTGCTTGAAATATTTCCCTTCATCCCAAAAGGATTATCAAAGTTTTTTTCTTCTTCTTCTGTGCTCTTCCGAAGAGGAATTCTGGAAATAAAATTGTCTCCATCTCACTTTCTAAGATGTCTCCTTCAAAGCTGCTTCTTAGAAATGATAATTTTAGTTGTGATGGGGCAATATTGTGAGTGGTTTATTCTAGCCATGATTGGTTCAGTTTCTGCAAGATCATTTCTTACTTATAAAAGAGGGTGCATGTTTTTCAGTTTGCTATGGCAGACTGGGGTCCTGGTGGTGCAGTGGTTAAGAGCTACGGCTGCTAACCAAAAGGTCAGCAGTTTGAATCCACCAGCCACTCCTTGGAAACCCTAGGGGGCAGTTCTACTCTGTCCTACAGGGTGGCTATGAGTCAGAATCGACTTGACAGCAATGGTATTTTTTTTTTTTATGGCAGACTTGTTTGCACCCAGGTAATCTAATAACTACACCAAAGTATATGGAATAAGTTACATAGGGTGGGAGGTACAGAATGGTTTTGCTGTACGTAATTTGGGATTGGAGCTTGATTTATTGTTGTTGTTATTAGCTGCTGTCAAGTCAGCCCCCAGCTCATGGTGACCACATGTACAACCGAACAAAATGCTGACTGGTCCTGTACCATCCCCACAATCATTTGCAGGTCAGACAGTTGTGATCCATAGGGTTTTTATTGGCTGATTTTTGGAAGTGGATCACCAGGCCTTTCATCCTAATCTTAGTTTGGAAGCTCCGCTGAAACCTGTTCAGCATCATAGCAACACACAGCCTCCACTGACAGACAGGTGGTGGCTGCACATGAGGTGCATTGACCGGGTGTCAAACCTGGGTCTCCTGCATGGAAGGTGAGAATTCTGCCATTGAACCAAACAGGATCTACTCTGATTCTTGTGGTGATATTACAGTAAGGTCATTTAAAGTCTCTTGCATGTGTATCTTCATTAGTTTGTCTGGAATCAAGAATGACTGGGGAACAAAGAATCAAACTCACAGCCATGGGTTTAGGTTTTTGGTAGTCTACATATGACAATTACTAGTATTTAAGATAATAAACCAAAACCAAACCCACTGCCCTCAAGTTGATTTCGACTCATAGCAACCCTATAGGACAGAGTAGAACTGCCTCACAGAGTTTCCAAGGAGCAGCTGGTGGATTTGAACAGCCGACCTTTTGGTTAGCAGTAGTAGCTCTTAACCACTGTGCCACCAGGGCTCCATATATAGAATAGTATGCCTCAAGTTGCAATTCCTCTTGCAGAATATGAGATCAAATAATCTAGTTCTGTAGTTTGAGAGGGGAAAAATAACAACAAAGAATTTTAAAGAGATTTCCACAAAAAATGAAGAGTATAGTAAATACAGTGACTTAGTCTAGGGTTTTCAAACTCTGGCAGTGCGTCTCTCTCGTTTTGAAAAAAAGTTTTGAAGGAGATAATAGTAGAAATGGTTGAAAGGGCATGTGCATATGTGTTGAGGGGTGTTGGTTGCCACCTCCCCTGTCCGCCTCACTCTCCCCTTCAGGTGGCCTGGAACCCTAGGCCTTTAAGAGACAGTGGGAATACTGTTGGCTACTACCTTGAATTGACCCAGAAGGAACATGCCTGAGGGGTTAATTGGACTTTCTTTGCATGGATTAGGATTTGCTACTCATAAAGGGTATTATATTGTGCTATAGACAAAATATCATTTCTGGAAAAGTGATTATTTATATATAGTGTAACAGGTGGGGTTATCAGATCCCAGTTGAGGGAGGTTTTAGGATCCACAAAACTTGGGATTTTGCCATGGGGGAAGAAACAATTTACCTAATCCATCATTGGGAACTTGTCTTTCTGTAATTCCTTTTTCTTAAAGTAATGCCAGGAGCAACTATATCCCCAAATCTGCATTCATTATTGGCCCTGTTGGTTAAGCCTTGGGCTTTTCAATGAGCTCTGTAGTATTCCATTAAAAACTGCTTATAAAAGGATTTACATTTAATGAATTTCTGTGCAGCTTTCTCTGAGCTCTTTATCCTATCCCATCTAGTCTGGAACTGCCTCCTTCAATTATCCCTGATCTCAGATTTTTACCCTCTTCCTCTCTGATGACTCATTCCCTGTAGTTCTTAAAAATGTTCAAGCCTTACCCATTTTACCAAGCTATAAAATACCCTCCTACAGTCCTGCAGGGGCCCTGGCAGCGCAATGGTTAAGTGTTTGGCTGCTAACCAAAAGGTCAGCAGTTCAAATCCACCGGCTGCTCCTTGGAAACCCTATGGGGCAGTTGTACTCTGTCCTATAGGGTCACTATGAGTTGGAAGCAACTTGATGGCAACTGGTTTCAGGTTATGGCCCTGCAGGCCATCTCAACTACCTGCACCTTTTAATTTAAGTTATTATGATATTTAAAATGTATATAAAACCAAAACCAAGCCCACTGCCCTCGAGTTGATTCCGACTCGTAGTGACCCTATAGGACAGAGTAGAATGGCCCCACAGAGTTTCCAAGGAGTGCCTGGTGGATTCGAACTGCCAACCTTTTGGTTAGCAGCCATAGCTCTTATCCACTGTACCACGAGGGTTTCCTCTATATACGTATATCTATAGCCATTTCAACGTTTTTACATGTCCAAGTCAGTAACATTATCTGTATTCGTCATGTTTTGCACCATCCCCACCATCCATCTCCACTTTTTCCATCACCCGTAACAGAAGCTCAGTGCCCCCTGGAGCAACGACTCCCTCTTTCCCCTCCCTCCCACCCCTGGTAACTACTAATAAACTTTGGCCTCTATACCTTTGCCTATTCTCTGTACATTTGACAGTTCAGCAATTTTTACACGTGTAATTCGGTGACATTGATTATAGTCATTATGTTGTGCAACATTTACCACTATCCTTTTCCAAACTTTCTGTCACCATTAACATATACTCAGTGCCCCCTAAGCAATGACTCCCCTTCTCCCTTCCTCTTCATCCCCGGTAACCTCTAATAAGCTGTGGTGTCTATGCATTTGCCTATTTCATATTAGTGGGGTCGTACAATATTTATCCTTTTGTGACTGACTCATTTCACTCAGCATAATGTTTTCAAGGTTCATCCATGTTGTAGCGTGTATCAGGACTTCATTTCTCTTTATGGGCAAGTAGTATTCCATTGTATGGGTAGACCACATTTTGTTTATCCATTCATCTGTTGATGGACATTTAGGTTGTTTCTACTTTTTGGCTACTGTGAATAGTGCTGCAATGAACATTGATGTACAGGTTTCAATTCTTTTGGGTATGTACCTAGGATTGTGATTGCTGGTAACTACTGTGTTTAACTTTTTGAGGAACTGGCAAACTGTTTTCCACAGTAGCCGTACTATTTTGCATTCCCACCAGAAGGATTCAGCTACCTTCATTTTTAAAGTCAGTCCCTCATTTCCCTCCCTTTACCATCAAGCATAGCATCTGAGGGTCAGTGGCTGTCAGAGGCTTGGTTGAGCCTCCACCATGGAAAGTGCTGTTTCTGATTTTTCTAGACTTTCGTCTGCTCAAAGCTTCCCATTAAAACTGCCTTGAAATCGTTTGCAGGAACCACAAGTCTTGGAAGGTCAAATCCAAAGGAGATCTGCCACTTTTGTGTTGAACTAAACACAAGTCCATAAGTGCATGTAAATGAAGAATATATTTTACTTTACTCTGTAAAGAGTCTTTTCATTTAAATTGTTTCCATTTATTCTCCTTTAGATTGTTTATCTTAGGTTGTTAGTCCGCTTAATGCTTAGATTATTTTTTCTTTTTAAATCTTTTAAATCTTCCTGGTTTAACTTAAAAAAAATCATCTTGCCATTTACTTCTGTTATTTTATTTCTTTATCATATTAATTTTTAAAAAGTCAAATTCTCTTTATATTTGTTTTATCACAGTTATAACCTTTTAATGTCTCAGCTTCTCAGCTTATGGTTTTATGTATTTTTGATGTTTGACATTTTTCTTCTAATTCTTTTAATTCTCTGTATAGCAGTTTTTCTTTTCGCTCGTCTTATTTTTCTTTTTTTTTCCCTCTCATTTTTGGTATCCTGGTTTTACTTTGGAAACCCTGGTGGCGTAGTGGTTAAGAGCAGTTCAGATCCACCAGGCGCCCCTTGGAGACCCTATGGGGCAGCTCTGCTGTGTCCTGCCGGGTCGCTGTGAGTTGGAAGTGACTCGATGGCAACAGGTTTGGGTTTTTGGTTTTGGTTTTACTTTCACTTGTTTTCCTTTAATTTTCTGTCTTTAATATTTTTCCCTTTTCTCTTTTTTCTGATTCCTATTTTTTCTTAAACTGTTTTTATTTTAGCACTGTAATGATTTTACCCTTTTAATTTCTGAGCTTTTGGTCTTATCTGTTTTATAGCTTTTAATTTTACTAATTCTTTGCATTATAATCTTTGAAACCTATTTATGTTGTCTATTTCTTGTTTTTTTGTTACGTTTTATCCCTTTTGTTTCTTTTACTTTAAAAAAATTACAGGCGTACAAGCATTTTCTGGAATTTTCAAGGAAAGTCTTCCCAGCAGTCATAACTGTTACATGTTTTCTCCTGACTGCCCTTGGCACTCATTCCTGTGGGTTTGCATAACAGCTCTCTATTTCCCCTCCGTGTTGAATCTCCAGGAAAGGAAAAAAAAAAAATTCATCAATACCCCCAGCGTTGAATTATATACATTTCTTATCTGAGGGTGATAATGATTCTCTTTACTGAAGGGGCACACTTTCATATTAGGATTAAAAAGTTTCTCTTTTCTTGCTTCCTGTATCAGCTAGTTGTTTCTTCTTGTTGTTGTGTGCTGAGTGTTGAGTCAATTCCAACTCATAGTGACCCTGTAGGACAGAGTAGAACTGCCCCATAAACTTTCCTAGGCTTTATTCTTTACGGGAACAGATTGTCAAGATTTGGTCCTTTTTGTCGCATTTCTTTTCTCCTAGTGGAACCGCTGGTGGGTTCAAACCACCGATCTTTCAGTTAGCAGATGAGCGCTTAACCAGTGTGCCACCAGGGCTCCTTAGATGTTCATTGGGAGCTGGATATTCTCACATTCATTGTCTCTGAAACAAGTATCTGGTACCAGCAAGTTGCACGGCAGTGTGCCAGATATGTGTAGGACAGAGAAGAGCTGCCCTGTAAGTTTTCCAAGGATTGGCTGGTAGATTCGAACTACTGACCTTTTGGTTAGCAGTTGTAGCTCTTAACCACTGCACCACCAGGGCTCCAGTAAGGCCACTTCCAAACGAATATTCTGGAAGGAGCTTTATAGGGAGACCAAAGTCATGCTTCTGAAATCTGTTCTACCTCAGCCAAGTTTGCATTTCTAGTTTGATCTAACACCCCTCAACAGGTTTATGGGAGAGTCCTGTGTGGATATATCTTGTTCCTTTATTCTCACATTAGAAGAAACAAGGAAAACATGGGCTGGGATTAGCACTAACAGGATTTCTTTTTCTTTTTTAAACATCAAATAGAAGTATGGATGAATGAAAGTAGAACTCAACTGCTCTCTGTTCTGGTTAGGCCACAAGTGGAATTATAAGTCCAGTTTGGACTCTAAAAATAGGATGGTGAAGTAACTTAAAAATTGTGTTATATGAGGGACAGTTGAGGGAGTAGTTCAGTCTAACTCTAAAAGGAACTTAAAGAAAATTTGCTTGCTGTTGGCAGATATCCCCAGAGCAGTCAGAGAAGAGGCTAACTGGGGCATACCTAGATGCAGTGGGTAGGATTTACTGGGAGCCAAGTTTGGCTGCATATATGGAAGAAAATTCAGATATAAAAACCGTTCCACCACAGAACGTTTTGCCACAAAGTGAATCACGATAGGCTAATAGGGCCATTATTAGAGAAAGGTTAGACAGTTCTGTGATTCGTTGGTCTTTTGTTCATTTTTACCCCTAGTTTTAAATTGAATTTAAAATGATCTGATTAGCCTATTACAAAATAGGGTATTTGATTTGAAGTGAGTTTCCTTATCTGATTTTATTGTTTTTGATAGTGAAAAGGAAATCCTTTTTCCTCAGCATCACTTGGTCATATGGCATCTGGGTGGTGGTCATTGTCATCCTGGTATACAGTAGGATTCACTGAGTATAAACTAGAGTTACTCCAGGGAAAAGGTGTGAACATTGGTTTGAGCTACTCCTTAGCTCTCCAGAGATGTATTCTATCCCAGTTCTCTTAAATGAAATATAAGTAATACATGATAGAAATGCAGGATCTTAAATGTTTAGTGTGATGAGTTTTGACAATTGTGTACACCTGTGTAGCTACTCCCTGTAAGTTTTTTCATGCCCCTTTTTAATCTATACCACCTCCCTACCCCCCTCCACCCTTCCAGGCCAACCGCCTTCTGAGTTCTATGATGTTGTTTAGTTTTGCGTGTTCTTGGCTTTCATATACATAGAAGCATACAGCACATACTCATACGTGTCTGGCTTTCATCACTCACCATAGTGTTTTTGAGGTTCGTCCATCTTATCCTGGGTATCAGCAGTTTGGTCCATTTTATCACGTTACTTGGTATGAATATATAGTTCATCCATTCTCCCCTCTAGAGATTTTGTTTCTTGAAACCTAGAGGAACAAGGCCGAATATTTCCAAGGGACTGAATTCTGTAGGTAAGCTCCCTCCTAACCTCATCACTGAATGTGTCTTACTTTTACTTCAATTTACCTATTTTTATTGAAAAAAACAAGTAAGAGGATAACTATCGTGTAATGTAAAATACTTAGTGTTTAGCTCATGGAAAGTCTTCAATGAATGTGGGCTCTAATTATAGGAATTAGGTAGTTTATCTAATTCGGCTAAATGTTTTTTTAGTCCTGAATGTAAATGGACCAATAGGATGCAGTAGAATACTCTGGACGTCTTTGAAAGTTTAGCAAGTATTTCAGTAAAATGAGTTTCAGAAAAATTTAGAGCAATTTATACAATCTGTTGTGAATTGCACAATAATTGAAATGTCTCATAGAATCTTATGAATAAGCTTTAGTGCACAAAACTATATTCTGTTTGAAATAAAATGATGAATTATACTTGTTACCACTTTATGTATAATAGCTAAACATTGGAACCAATGTAATGTGCGATAATAAGAGAATTTAAAAATTGAATTTTTTTATCAGCTTTATTGAGGTATGGTTGACATAAAATAACTGTGAATATTTAAAGTGTACAGAATTTTGACACATTTTGACATGTTTATACATGAAACCATCACCACAATTAAGATAATGAACGTATCCCTCATTTCCGAAAGTTGCCTTGTGTCCTTTGTAGTCCTTTTCTCCTACTCATCCTCCCCCACCTCCAGCAATCACTGTCACTCTAGATTAAACCCGTTGCCGTCAGTCAATTCTGAATCATGGAGACCCTATAGGACAGAGTAGAACTGCCCCATAGGGTTTCCAAGGAGCGGCTGGTAGATTTGAACTGCCAACCTTTAGGTTAGCAGCTGAGCTCTTAACCACTGCACCACCAGCGCACCCACTATAGATTAGTTTGCATTTTCTAGAGTTTTTGAAGGGGGATGTTAAAATAAGTTGTGGTATAATTATATTGTTAAAATTAAAATAACGCTTTTAAAGAATATTTACCTACATGAGAAGTAGCCATGGTACAATATTAGGTGAAAAATGGTACAAGATTATAAATACAGAATGATCTTAAATTCACACACAAAAATACTTTTAACATGTATAGAAAAAAGATGAAGAAAATATATTGAAATAATAGGATTATTTCTGGGTATGTAGGATTATGATGACTTATTTTCTTTACGCTATTCTCTATTTTCTAAATTTAGTATAATCAGAATAGATTATTTTACAATCAGGAAAAAAAGTGAAAAAAAGTGTGAACTTGGTGATCTAAATATACAACTAAGTGTGTATATAATGCTCTTCTGCTTGGCTGAGGATTTTTACTTGGGGATTTTTACTGTGAATAGTTGAGAATGTGTTCTCTATGCTAAAGGAAAAATTGTGATAAAAAGCATTTTTTTTTTCTGGAAGTGTTTGACTGCTGTGGATATTAATGCAGTTTCTCTGAGTAATCATGTTAATAACTATGGTATGTAAAATAATTCCTACGGTACCTGACTGCTTACCCTCCTGGAACTGAACTGAAAGCATTAAGTGAGATCTGTTGCTAATGAAGGTCGCAAATCAAAAGAAAGAATACATGAAAAAAGGATTAGAACAAAAAGAGCTAAAGCCATAAGTCTACATCATTGTTATAATGAATCCTATAATTTGACAAATGTAAGCGGGTGAAAAATGGCTCTTAATGAATTAAGCATGAATTGCTCTTCCCCATCGTCAGTTGGGAATAAGAACTTATTTTTCCTGAAATACTGCAGGATTCAGCAAAAAATCGTTTTATAAATTAAGAGTTTGTTAAATATAAGGAAATTTTCATTTTTTAAAAATAAAGTTCATAGTACAGAGCAACTTTTCTTCTTGAGTTTTGCATAGACTTACAGCATGTGCAACATAAACAGTGATTACAAAGTGTATGTATTTTTACTTCTTTTTTTTATGTATTTTATTGTACTTCAGGTGAAGGCTTACAGAATAAATAGTTTCTCATGAAACAGTAGTACACATGTTGTTTTATGACATTGGTTAACAACCCCACAACATATTAACCCTCTAACTTCTCAACCT